>NW_020174923.1:1066857-1372684 GCF_003031525.2 Neophocaena asiaeorientalis asiaeorientalis | reverse complement strand
ATATATATATATATATATATATATATATATGGAAAGGAAGGCATTTACTGTTTCTAGACATTGCCCTAAACAAATTTACAAAATTTATTAAAGAAATTTTAATAAGGTTAAAACAGCTTTCTAAAAAGTTGTTTCATCTCCTGGGGTTCAGTACCAAAGCCTGTACGTTGTCCTTACCTCGCTCTGTTTTTAACGCAGCCTCCTTTACCCTCCCTGCCGCCAATGTATTCATAATCATTCACCTGGTTTTCTTAACTATTGTTTGTTTTGGGTGGGGTGGCTGGACATCAAAAAAAGTAATTTTGTGATCGAGTATACCAGTCAAGGTTAAGTTCTGCCTAAGTCTCAAGTTCAAGTTGAGTGTTCGCTGGTTGTTCTTGTAAAAATAAAAATGCCTAAAAACCAACGATAATTCATATAAGTAAGGATCAGAAACAAAACTGTTTGAAAGTAGAGGAATGCTCCTTGAGGATGATCAATTTTATCATTATGATTTATCTTAAGGGTTAGTTTGCAAAATGGCTAACTTCATTTACTGACTGCAAAATTTACGAATTGGTGCAGGTTGTATAATGAATGAGAGAAGAGCTGAACTCTCACGAACATTACTCTAAACTTTCATAGATAATCCAGGCACCTATCTGCACGGCCAGGCCTGCACCCCCTGGGCCCCTCCCGTCCCCGTCCCCCTCCTTGCCGTTTCTCCAGCCTTTCCCCAGCGGCTCTCTCAGCACCCACTCTCACCCACGTGTCGCTGCTGGACAAGTCTCTGGGCGCCAACCCGCACTTCCGGTTACCTGGGGAAGCTCCGTCTATCTAAACCCAAGCCCATCATTCTTCCTCCCCACACCCCAAACCTGTGCCCCGCGTCTTCTGCGGCCAGCAACCCTGGCCCCGTTTTTGCTTCTTTCTCTTTCACAATCACCTCATTCATTCAGGTGCCACGGTAGCTCCGGAATCTTCGACTTGCTTTCCATTCACGGGAGAAGCTTCTCTCGCTGGGGGTTTGGTGCAGCGGGCGGTGTGCGCTCACCTCCGGACTTCTCTCTGCTTCCAGCCTCTTGTCTCCTCTGCATTACCCCCCTCATGCTGTTGCTGGACAAATGCTCACCCAGCACTTGCTGCTGGGGCCACCCCCTGCGCACGACGCTTTCACTGTTCCAAGCCTCGCCTCTTCCTCGGAGGAAACGCAGTTTAGTACAAGAAGCCGAATGAAAGTAGGAGAAGCGACAATGAGCGAATCAGAGACAAGAGTTCCAGTTCCGCTCTCATCGCATATTACAAACGTGGCCTTGGTCAAATTTCCAAACTTCTCTTTCCTTCAGTTTCCTCAAGTATAAATAATACTTAGCTCATGCAATTGTGGAGGACTGTCAGAAAATAAGAATAGCCTTCATTTATGGAACGTCTATGGCATGCTAGACTTTTTTTTTTTTTAATTAATTAGTTAATTTATTTTTGGCTGTGTTGGGTCTTCATTGCTACGTGTGGGCCTTCTCTAGTTGTGGTGAGCAGGGGCTGCTCTTTGTTGCGGTGTGCGGGCTTCTCATTGCAATGGTTTCTCTTGTTGCAGAGCATGGGCTCTAGGCGCGTGGGCTTCAGTAGTTGTGGCACGCGGGCTCAGTAGTTGTGGCTCGTGGGCTCTAGAGCACAGGCTCAGTAGTTGTGGCGCACGGGCTTAGTTGCTCCACGGCATGTGGGATCCTCCCGGACCGGGGCTCGAACCCGTGTCCCATGCATTGGCAGGCGGACTCCCAACCACTGGCCACCAGGGAAGCCCCCATGTTAGACTTTTAATATGCATTATCTCCTTTAATTTTCACAACCATGTTCTACCATGTCCTCCATTTTTTTGGCCTCGCCACGCGCCACGCGGAACTTCCCCACCCGGGGATCGAACCCACGCCCCCTGCACTGGGAGCGCGCAGCCCGAACTGCTGGACCAGCAGAGAAGTCCTCCTCCATTTTTTAAGACAAAGAAACAGACTCAGAGAGGCTAAGCAACTTGCCCAATTCCAGATCCTCTGACTCCGAAGCCCTTAAGCACATGTGCTGAGGCCTGGCCAGCACTGGGGGTGGTCAGCTTCCTCTGACATCTGTAATCTGATTCCAACACACCTGTTAAACCATCTCTGACAGTACTTTTCTCCCAGGTTGCTGGGATCTAGATCATCCGAGTGACTCCATCTGGACCATCCTTCCCCACATCTCTACCGACTGAAATCCGACTCTTACCCCAACGTCCAGCTGAAATGTCACCTTCTCCTATGGGACTGGATTTCAAAATGTTACTACTTCCTTGGGATTCCCATAATATTTGGCATTTCCCTTATACAAAGATCATGTTCTCTTCTGTATTATCTTCTTTTTTCTACACATGTCTTACCATCCCTTGTGGATGACAAGCTCATCACAGGCCAGGGGCAGGTCCCGTTCATCTTTGTACGTCGCAGAGTCCCGGATCAGCCCCTGAGACAGAGGAGGGCCTCGGCAAGGGATCTGCAGGAGATTTAAGTTTGGAGCAAATGGGAGAGCTGAGCTCACTTTACAGTTTGCAGGAAGTAAAATGCTCCCCGTGTGTCAGATGTGATGTCGCAGAGAGAAGGGTAATTACAGTGCGAGGTGGGGCCTGTTCACCTTTCTCCTCCGCCCAGAAAAAGGCGGGCAGAGTGAACTTTACATGGTTTTAGGCGAAATACCTAATAGCAGGGGCAGTAGGAGGTCTATGTAGGTTTGTTATCTTAATTAGCCGCTTAAAAAATTCTGCAAGAAAATACTACAGAAAGGAATCTGAAAAAGAATATATATATGTATAACTGAATCTCTTTGCTGTACAGCTGAAACATTGTACATCAACTGTACTTCAGTGAAAGAAAGCAAAGAAGAAAGAAAGATACTACAAGAAAAAAACGCATGGCTAGGCCTTTCGAAGTATTTGGATTTACCACCACACACACACACACACACACACACACACACACACACACACACACACTCCAAATAAGATTGTAGAAAGCATTAAAAAAAAAAATTCCCTTAATCCAATTTGTATTCTAGCAGTTTCCAGATTCACATGCAAAACTGCATCAATAAAAAAACTGAAGAAAATCAGATAAAAAACATAAGTGGGAACTCGGTCAGAGAAAGGTTCCCTGACGTTGGGAGAAATATCACCCCAGGTAGAAGACTGCCACCAGATCCTTAGCTCCAAGGAGAAGCAGGTGGGTCCAGGAGGAAGCCACCCGCCCAGGCTTCACGCGGGAACCCTGCACCCGGCTTGGATAAATATTTTTATTACAAACACAGTGACATGTCACGGGCCAAGTGATCAGTTCTGTAAAAGGATTTCACACGGGACTGTGACACGGCAGCAGCCGGGAAACACGAAAGTAAGTGTTCAAGGGAACCCGGACTGGAGCGGAGCTGATACAAAACTTGAAGGGCAACCTCAGCATCAACGCTGAGCAGACGCCAGCCACAGCCAACCCGCGTGAAGCCAAGCTGGGAAACGCAAGCTGGCTTTCGAGAAATCTCGGTTGATGTCAAGATATTTCTGCAAAAGATGCAAGATTCTCAGGACCCTCTGCTAGCCTGTTAGGAAAATACTTCCTCTTCCGAAAGAAACAAGGTTTCTTTTCTGTTTTCCTTTTCCGCCTTAAACTTTCAGGCCCTGCTTGCGGAACAGAGCCAAACGCCATTCATACCAACCGTTTAGATTTCTTTCAGACCACATGCTGGTCACCAGGGTGGCTGGACTGTCCAGTGACCTGCGGCAGTCGGTGAGATTCGGAGGGTCAGACAGCAGGACGGCGGCCTCGCTCTTGTCCTTGGGCGCTTGGCCGCACTCACGTGTTTACGGCCCCTCACTTAGGTTCAGGCTGGGAAGAACCAGGCAGAGGCGGGATGAATCGAGATCCCTTAGCAGGGGTGAGAAGGCTGACGGGCAGCTAGGAGGCTGATTCACTTGTTTATCCGGATGGTTTTGCTCTGCTTAGAGGAGCAGTTCGTCAGTGTCCTGTGGCTCAGGAAATGTTCCTTCCCAGCCTCATCAAGTCCACATCCTTCCATATTTCCACGAAGGAAGGAAAAACCAGGCTAAGCACAGGGTATGTGTTTTGGTGGAGCTTTATAATAACACGCTAGCCGAGATAATTACAAAAGGCCAGGCGTACCAAGCCTCAAACAGAGAAGACCGGGAAGAATCCTTCGACTCTGGTGACTACCATCTTCCTAAAGAATCACAGAGGAAGATATGGCTTCCCTGAATACTCCTAACCCAAGCAGCGTTTCCAGATCCCTCACTTAACCTGTGGTTGTACAGATACAACACTGATTAACAGAATCTTTGAACAGGAAGGAATTTTTAAGTCATCACCTAGATCTGGACTTTTCTAATCAATAGCTCACGGAACTTTAAACAATAAAATATGTGGGCCGCAGGAAAATGATTCCATGGATCAAATCATTTGAGGAGATTCCAGAGGCAAGAATTAGACAGGTTTCTTTAACAAAGAGGTGGTCACAGACTCTCGGATATCGCTGGGGTCTCTGTCTTCTACCGTTGGCTCCTGGGGGCCTCTGCCTTTGACAGAATTCAGCAGAAGTGATGCTGGGCCGCCTCGGGGCCCAGGCCTCACGCGGCTGGCGGCCGCTACGGCTGGTCTCCGGGTGAGCTTGCTCTTGCGGACCCCTCACAGCGGCCACGTGAGTGAACCCTCGCGGGCCTGGGCAGCCCACACCTGACTGCACCTGCGTGAGGCCCACGTGAGAACAGCCTACTGGAGCCTGGTCAACCCGTAGCAACCAGAGAGATGATGATAAGTCACTGCTTCCAGCCGCTGGGTCCGGGCCGTTCGTGTCTGGCACGTAGCAGGCATCAACAGCTCTTTAGTAAATGGATGAGTGAATGGCCGGGCCAGCGATGTAATGTGAACCTTGCGGGGGGGCGGTGGGGGGCTCTAGCGGCGTGACGTTTCCTAAATGTGACTATCTGAATGCCTGAAGGCGAGTCATACACAGAACAGGGCTTGATGGAATGCTAGTTTGAGAAACACTGAATTAGAGGCCTGAAGTGGTGCAGGTTAGGAAGTACGGTCGAGCTGTACCCTTGATGTTACAGCTTAGAACGGTGAGGCTCGAGTCGCTGAAGAGAACTGCCTAAGGAAACAAGGCTCACGTGTAGACTCCGCCCGTGAACTAGTCTCCCTTTCTAGCTGAAGTGAAGGACTGCAGACAAAACTGCACGTTTCACTCACGTAAGCCCGTTTTTAGCTAATTACACCCACCAGGCTTCTCACTTGGTAGCCCTCTCGTTTCGCTCCGTGTAACGTCTTTGTGTGCACCTAGCTGTTTTCCGTAAGACCGCTCTCAGACGGGAGACTCCCAAAGAGGATATAAGAGTATTCATCAGCCTCAGGTCTAGACCAAGCTCAGTTCTAAAAACAGCAGAATCTATAGGAACATCTTGGGCCTTTGGTTTTAAACCATTTGCCTGGTGGAAATCCTTGCTTAAAACTGAAATAACTGAAATGTCTAGAAGCACGGATCTTCAGCTGCCTTAGATACTGGTGAGGGATCCAGATTTTAAAATTCCTTCAACCTTATGTTTCAAGTTGCATTTTTCTTCCCCCATTGAGAGGTAAATAATATGATCTGAGGTTTGATTCAGCTCTTAAAACTATAGAGAAGAATGTTAATACAGGTCAAAATCTGGGCTCTTCAATTTTTCCTTTTCAAATACAGCCTATGCCACTACTCCCTAATCAAGTCTCCAAATCCAAGAACCACTTCAATAGTTGAAAAAAAGTTTTATCTAATTATCATCTTTTCCTACTTTGAATTGACCAACCATGTATCTTTTCCTGGTTTTATCAAAGGGGCTGCCAGGGCAAAAGCACATCCAATTCTAAGTAAGCTTTAGTTAGCAGACTTAAAATCGATCATGCATTTTAGTTTCAGTAACTTGCAATTTCTACACCCTTTGATAATCCACTTTAAAGAGCAAACCGTCTCTAATGACAAGGCTTAAAAGAGACGACCTTTCTGAACAAAATATGAAAGCTGAGGAGATAGTTTTTTTAAAGGAAACTATGAATTAAAATGACCTCGTGTTCTGAAACTTTGCTCCCACCATTTTTGATGTCTTACCTTTTCCTTTCTACTCTTAGAAAGAAAGCGAAAACACCCCTGCCTTCTGCAGATGGGCAGGCACTTCAATAAGAAAGCTGTTAATTGTTCATTCAAACTCAGTTTCTGCTTTCTGCACTTTCTCTGCCGATGCCTTTAATGAGGGTGCTCGCCATAGAGCCACGTGCCTGTTTCCGAGGAAGTTGTTGCTCGTCTGTGACATTACAGGATAAGGCTCGAATCCGAGCTATTTCCCTTGAGTCTCAGTCAACCCTTTTGTACAAACTAGGAAGCAAGTCCGCCCCTTCTCCGTTCCCTCCCTCTCTGTCCTCTTTTTTCTCCCTTGTGCCCCTGGGCGGCTGCCCTCGGAGGACAGCTGATTGTTGAGCGGGGATGTGGCTGAACCGGAGGCCAGACCCCTGAAATGGCTCACTGTGGGGCGACGCAGAAACGGTGGATCAGACGAAACCCTGACGCGTGCCGATGACCGGTGCCAGCGTTCCTGTTACCGCTCTCCTGCTGCCCCCTCACCGGGCAGACGTGCACACCGAGGGCACCATGACCCCTCACCTTTCCTCCTGCTCAGCTCTGCCAGCCACTACCTGTCGACCGTGGCATGTTGAGGTGGAAAAAGCACAGGTGCTTGACTCAGGGGTAGTGCCCACAACGCTGGCAATGTGACTAAATTAGGTACTTGTGATGGGCAATCGATCTTCCACCAGATAAAAGAGAGGATGACATCGTAGATGGTTTTATAATAAGGCACACTGTTTATAATTTATTCCGAAGCACTTGCTTTCTCTCCCGGTAGCCACTTTTAAACTGAGTACTCAACTCAGTAAGGAATTTTCAACATGCCAAGTGCAATCTTTCTTCCTCTTCCTTATCAGAGGACGTTTACAAAAACACTCGCGTCAGCCACCTAGCCCCTACCACACACGATCCAACTGACCTGTACGACACTCTTCAGAAGGGAAACCGGATCTGGGTGATGTGCAAGGTCCACCCATGTTTGTAATTTCATCACCCTTGAAATAAGGAAAAGAAAGAACAGCAGGCAACTTTCCCAAACACCTATTTACCCAATGGCAGCGCACGACACAACTCACGAGGTATTTTCACTTCAAGCCGCTAAATAACCTTCCTAATGAAATCTGCTGACCGTCAACCCGTTTGCCACGGTCTGTACAGAAGGGCTTAAAATTAATCACGGTGTCGCAATCGTTCCCTACCGAGTGCTAAATCACAGTCTGAGTACCAACTGTCTTTCCTTGTTAGCTAGTTTTAATAGCATCTGATAGTTTTGCTTTTTCTCCGAACAGTCTTTAAGCCAGTGCTATCATTTATTTCACATGCAAGGAAAACCCGAGCTTTCAGAGGACGGAGACCTACATTCCTGGAGGAGGTGTCGGGTGACCCTTAGCAGGCAGCGTGGTGACCAGGCCGAGACGATCCAGTGCAAGACTCTGAGGCCTCTCACTGATGACCAGGCGGTGTTCTTGCTGACCCTGGCCTGGCTGTGGAAGTGGCTGGAAAACCTGCTACTTCCTTATCATCCCAGGTCTCAGTTACAGTACAAAAAAGGGTAATTAATCCTTGGGCAGCAAACAACAAAGATGGGCGTGGGAAAGGGAAAAGAATTTGAAAAACGAAGTAAACGTTCTGCCCTGTCCTTTCACAGCAAACCGGATGATTACAGCCCTGCGCATGCCCCAGATCTTCCGAGAGCCTCCGAGGGCCCGCGGCATACGCACCACAGCACGGCCAAGAGAACATGACCATCCGCGGCGGTTCAAAGTTCCCTTGGCAAATCAGCGTTGACCAATCCGCACAGAACTGCTGACTGGCATTCGGGTGGGGACTTAAAACACCCAGCCTCGGGCGCCAACACCAAGTTCTCTCCACAAGGAAAACAGGACCGAGCGAAGCTCATTCTGTCATCACTTGCTGGTGTGCTGAGCATCCTCCCAACACATCTTGACATTTTCAGGCTTCCTTGAGGAGCGTCAATTGATATTATAATTAAACCACAACCATAAAATCAGAGATCAAGCAAGTAACAATAAAACCAGAGCTGCTACATAAAATTCGTACCCTATCCTGCCTCTGGTCCCAGATGAGACTGACAACCGACATGACAAATACTTGGACTGATGTCAGATGACTCAGTGACTTTTATTCTAAATAAATGCACTACTTATGGATTTGATTTCTGACATGACATAGGTATTTTTTCCCGTAGCACAATTTGAGATGGTCAGTATATTCTAGGGAAAAAACTGCCATGTCATATTTATTTTAGCAAACGAGGTGCAATTAAAAAGTAGAAATAAAACTGATAAATACAAAGTAATATTTTAATAATATATGAACATGAACACGAAAACAATGTAAACGTTAAATTTTTTGATATGATTCTACAAACGTGATCTTGGTCAGCTGCAACTGGTAAAATTCTGTGTAAAGGCATTAACAAGGCATCGCAAGAAATCATTTCTTTTCCCAATATAAGCAGTTCTCAGTACACACTCAAACGCACACAGATATGGAAATCAGAAATAAAGGAATGTTAAAAAAAATAATGTAGGCAGACACAAATAAAACCACCCCGTTAGTGTACGAGTGATGCATGTTTTTATGATCTCAATTACATTTAAGTATTAAAAAATGCCATTGATCTCACAATTTACAACATCCAAATCTTCAAACCTGTGGGAAGAAATCCAAAGCTCTGTCCAGACGGTTAGATCCATCCCACTCTCCTGGGTTACTCAGGTATGTCACCATGTGGTTACCTGAAGATCAAAAACCCCAAAGTTACAACTTTCTCTAGGTTTAACAGGCACGTCCATAACAAAATATGCTCTAACTCAGGAGGAGCTGGAGAGAGGCTAAAAAGTATATTTGATATCAAATTTTCATCATTTACACCCATAAGGGATCAAGTCCTATCTATATCAAGAATCTTTTGAAAAGTGAATGAGTCACAAAGTTTTCACTTTTTTAAAGCTGAAGTATAGTTGATTTACAATGTTGTGTTAGTTTCAGGTGTACAGCAAAGTGATTCAAATGTATCTACGTACATATTTTTTCGATTCTTTTCCATTGTAGATTATTATAAGATATTGAATATAGTCCCCTGTGCTATAGTCCCCTGTGGTCCTCGTTGTTTATTTTATACATGGTACCGTGTATCCAGAGTTTTTACTTTTAATTCAGTGCCAACTAAATGGTTCAGCCTCTCACTGTGCTAAGAGGAGGGCTGTCAGAGCAGGTAAATGTGATCTATGTCAGTGACGTCTCTGGGAACCTTTGACTGGAAGGGTCTCCTGCGTCCCCGAGGTGTGCGCTCCTGGGGGCACAGTGTTTGGACACCACGGAGCCGTTTATCTATTGATATTTGGGGTTGGTAAACATCTGCTACAGAGCCAAGCGTCCAGGGACGTGGGGCTCTGGAGATGCGGGTGACCACACTGAGGACCACGCCATCTCACTCTCTTAAGAGGAAGACAGCGTCTCCTTAACCCTGCAACTGGGCTTCAAGACAACGTCCTGTTGTGACTCCGCAGGTGAGCCCGGCCTTGTCAGGCACTGGCGGACCCTCATCTCGTTTGGATGGTGCAAGGAGGGGGTCTTCTCCAAGACAGGCTTTTTACGAAAAATAAGTCTTTTTTTTCAAAACTGATATGTTTACGAATTTTTTAAATTAATTGATTATTTATTTTTGGGTGTGTTGGGTCTTCGTTTCTGTGCGAGGGCTTTCTCTAGTTGAGGCAAGCGGGGGCCACTCTTCATCGCGGTGCGCGGGCCTCTCACTGTCGCGGCCTCTCTTGTTGCGGAGAACCGGATCCAGACGCGCAGGCTCAGTAGTTGTGGCTCACGGGCCCAGTCGCTCCGCGGCATGTGGGATCCTCCCAGACCAGGGCTCGAACCCGTGTCCCCTGCATCGGCAGGTGGATTCTCAACCACTGCGCCACCAGGGAAGCCCCAATGCATTTTTAATGAAGATTTTAACACCCAACCAGGAGACCCACAGGCGCAGACAGTACAAACTACTCAGGAGACATTCTGGCCACAGTACCTTCTGCACTGGTAGGCCATCAGCTCCTCTTGAAGGATGGATGCCCTCTTTTGCAGAAAGTTAACCTAGAAAAGAGACCTCGTGTGAGAAGAGGTGAAGGTGGCTTACAGGGCGACACTGTGCAGATACAGTGTCTGGTCGGACTTCATTTAAATTCAGACAACTCTCTAGATAAAACGCAGAGGATCTGTTCAGTGCTAACGCTGTGGTTTTGTATTTGATCACATCCCGTCCCCCCTGGCACTCCATCAGAGGCTACAGGACCCAGTTCAAACCCCGCACTGCAGAGCTGTTTGGACCTGGCCCTGGCCCACCTGGGCGCTTCATCTCCTCTCTTCCACCATCACCACCTTCCACCTCGCATCCTTCCTACTCTGCGGCCCTTTGGCCCTTTGCGGCCATCTGCCATCGTCTGCTTGGGAATGCTTGGCCAACTACCTCCTATTCACTGTCCACTGTTGGGTTCAAGGTCACCTCTGCTCCTGAATTCTTCTGCCCCGCCCCCCTCCAGCCCTGCCCCTCATCACCTCCTGCCCCAGGCAGCCAGCGGCCCCTCCTCTGTGTTCTCCTGTTCTGTTCTTAGCACTTTTCCAACTGCCTTCTGGTGACCTGTCTTCACGTCTCTCCCCCATGCCCGAGAGCTCTCCTGGGGCAGGGATAATGTTGGAGCATCTCTGTAACCCCAGTTTCTTCTTCAGGGCTGGACATGTAGCTGGCATTCCCTAGCTGTTTCAGGAATGAGTGAGTGAGTGGAAACAACATTACTGTCTACTAGAAACCTTAATCGCTCCGGGGATTCCCTGAGGTTGCAGAGGTAGTATTTTGTCGTGGAAAGAGCCTGCGCTTTGTCTGGAGTTAGGCCAACTGGCGTTCAGCTCCTGACTTGGCCTCCATAGCTCTAGGAAAGTTCCTTGTTCTCTTGACGCCTCATCTGTGAAATGGGGTGAACGACAGCCAGTTCCCAAGGTCATGAGGATGACAGGAAGTGACTAACAGGAACTGCCTAGTCCAGAGATCCTGGCAGGTACCACCCTGTGGCCCCTGCCCCTGAGGGGCTAGGGATGGGGGAAACTGGGCCGTCAAGAATAGTCTCTTCAGTTAGACCTCCACAGCACGGTTGAATTATCCTGAAGAACAAATTTCTATACTATTAAAAATACCTGTATCAGGCATAAATTCAAAAGCACTTTACACAACCTACTAGCAGTGGTTTCCGGATAACTTACACTATGGCTTAACGTGATCAGGAGGCAGTGGCACTTGATCACTTTGGAGCTTTACTCTTGTCTCTTTGGTCTGAACTGAAACCATGGCAACGGTCCATTCTGAAACATGGTTATGCAAGACAGGACAGCTGGCAGAGTAGAAACTGTGCTTGGAGAGAGGGAGCACGGCTTTTCTTTTCTTTTATTTTTTTAACATCTTTATTGGAGTCTAATTGCTTTACAATGGTGTGTTAGTTTCTGCTGTATCGCAAAGTGAATCAGCTATACGTATACCTACATCCCCATATCCCCTCCCTCTTGCGTCTCCCTCCCACCCTCCCTATCCCACCCCTCTAGGTGGTCACAGAGCACCAAGCTGATCTCCCCGAGCACGGCTTTTCTAAATGGGTACATATCAAAGTGGTCCCGCTGCTTTTCTGACTCTTTACATCACCCTGGTCTGAATTTTATCCAATTAATCCAGTGACCCACAGGACCACCGATAACTTTGACAGATGCAAGGACTACACTGATCCCACTTCCCTGCCTCCACCGTGCTTTGCCACTGGAATTCCAACAATTTTCAAAAACACAGGCACCTGCGCTCTCAAACTAAATCTGCTCGCTCTGTGGTCTGCACCTCCGCACAGCTGCCGATTCTGAGGCCCTCACGCAGCTGGCAGCTCTCTTTCTGGGTCAACATCCAGTTTTAGGAGGCTGAGTGGCTTTTATTACAGTGAAATGATGTGAATGATAACAGAAGCCCTGCAGGTGGATATCAGGTTTCTCTTTCTTTTCTTTCTTTTTTTCTTAAAAATACCTCCTCTGAAGGTGCTGGGTCCTACACAGCTGACCCTAAGGAAGCCCTCCTACCAAGTGAATGGGTAAACCACATCTTGAGGAGAGCCTTCCACGTAAATAAAGACGACCTAATCCTTTGTAAGTTAACACTCTCCTGTCATACTTATTTTTATAGGTTGGAGTGAGCACAGCCAAACTTCTTAGCCTACAGAAGCGACAGCTAACAGTAGCATAAGGGTTGATGTAATGAACTTTTCATTTTCAGATAAGAGACTTCTGCTGAGGGGAACAGAAAAGGCCCGGCTAACATCTGCTCCACGTATCTGTCCTATACATTATAAATAGCTAACGTGAATTTCATCAAACTACAGCATTTGTTTCATTCGTAAATAAATTTATTGAGGACCTACTCTGTGACAGGCATTGTCCTTGGCACAAAGAGAAAAGAAATCTTTCCCTTGCAGAGCTTTTCCAGGAAAAAGGTATGTTTTAAATTTCTAAGTGTATTAGAAATGGGAATATGTGAACTTCTTCTCATGTTGAGTTAAAACATTTGTTTTTTAAAAAACCAGGAATCTATAAAACTGATGCTATATAAAATATTTACAGCAATATATAAAACTTGTTTTAGAGAAAACTTATGTAGGAAGTTTTTAATTAATATCTAAATTGAAGTCAATTTTAGCTCTTATAAACTACTGTATCAGCAGAAATAGCAATATTTAACCGAATTGTTTGAATACCATGTCGTTATCCTGCCTCGATCCTAAAATGCATCTTGTTATCTCTGACAATCATAGAAAATACACCAGAATAAAAATGCTTCTAACTTAGCCATGTTTTTTATTTCTCTGCACTTTCACATGATAAGGAGTTAGCAATGTGCTAACTGATGGCATTTTGGGCCTGGAACCAAGAATAAAAGGGTGAGTCTGTGTTGGAATGCAGACTGTAAATAAAAGTAACCATAACTGAGCTTTTCAATTTCAAGGATGCTTTTAAGAAAATCTTATCGAGACAAAGAGTTCTTAAGCTGGTAAGAAAAAATTCTAAAAAACCCCACAAAACAAAAAACAATTCATCCTGGGCACTCGGTTATTCTGTGACATCACATGGATTTCTGGCATCAGTTCAGAAACAAACATTAATTAAGATATGCACGTCATCTAAACCCGGGGTCCCCAGCCCCCCCGGGCCGTGGACCGGTACTGGTCCGCCGCCTGTTAGGAACTGGGCCGCACAGCAGGAGGTGAGCGGCGGGCAAGCTTCCCTGTCGCTCACATTATCACCCGAACCATCCCCCCGCCCCCCGTGCCCCCCCGCCGGCCGTGGAAAAACTGTCTTCCATGAAACCGGTCCCTAGTGCCAAAAAGGTTGGGGACCGCTGATCTAAACCCTTGGAAAATTCCCTGATTCTAGAAATTACCTGTGACTTTAGGGAGGAGATAGTGTCTTCAAGTTCTTGTCTTAGAGATGCTGGCATCAATCCTTTAAATTTTGTTTCATATTCTTGTCGTATGTAAGTTATCTAAAATGAACCAAAAAAGCGTATCTTTTTAACCACAGAAATGATTGTTTTGAATTTAAGAAATCCCAGAATAATGTCCATTCATTACAAAGGTAAGTTTGTTACATGTGGTCAGAAACCAGACAGCTGAGATGAAATAAGGGGAAACACAAACTGAACAAGGTGCTCTGTCCTTGTCAATCTGGGAGAGAGAGTCCCTGCCCCAGCACCTTATTTCTTTAAAACCCTCGTTGACACAATTTTTGGCATTGGATAAGGAAAATACCCGTCCTCTCTTCTCCACTCATTATGGACACATCATGCTAATCCTACGTCCTCTTCCTGATCAGGGTGTGGGTTGGGATCATACTAAGCTGTGTGTGAGGACAATTCATAGTATGTCATCTGTTGGGCTAAGACACTGCCCGCTAACCGTCTAGGTACCTGGGTGCTTGATATCATCACGTGATTATGAAGATGCAAGTGAAGGAAAATCTGCACAGCTGTGTCTCCAAGCCTCCCCACACAGGTAACCAGAGGGCCCTCACCATCATGAGCATCTCTGATTCATGAGTTTCCCTCTGCCTCTGGAATACAGCCAGGTCTTGCTCAACTAACTGACGGTCACTGGGCTGGTCAAGGAAAAGCTGGCGGCTCATCAAACTACAAACAGGTAAGGAAGGTGGAAGAAAAGTCTTTGGAAGGATATGCTTCAGCAGGATGAAGAGGTGTGTTTGAGGGTGAGCACGAATGTGAGTGTGTCCGTCTTGGTGCCTTCCTCCAGCTCTGTTTCTTTATTTCTCCTTCTCCTAATCTGAGATGCTATGGAATTCAAAACTGTGTTGCATGTGCTGTGTGGGACTTAACTAAATATTAAAGCTGAATTGCAGTGTATCCCACAAATGAGTCATTGGACACACCTGGAAATAAGGTAATAGACTATGAAAATATGTGCAACTGAGTTCAGTTAGACAAGTCTATGGATTTACTGAGGATAATTTAAAATTACTAGCCTTTAATTCCCAAATTTTCTTATACTAAACTAAATTAAGGGAGAAATGTGCTCAAATAGTTTATTTTATTACCTACTAAAATCCCCTGGCAAATGTTCTAGAACACGATTTTTAAATTTTTAGCAAAGTATTTTTTTGAGGTATGTTACAATCTTGTGATTTATACCTAAAGGGTAAACAAAAATGATGAAAAATGATCTCTCCCACTGAAGAAATATTTGATTTTTCCCATTTTATCTTCTTGGACGTAAGTCCAATAGTAACATCTGTCAGTTGACTCAAATGAAAGGCAAACACAAAGTAAAACACATGGTTTATAAATCAGACTTTAGGGGCAACCTTTATCAAGGGCTCACAGGCTACTATATATTGAGTATTTTTTTTCTATCGCTCATCACTGGCTCTGAAATTTTGAGCTACTACTCTTAAAAAGGACTCATGTTTGCTCTATTTTTTGTATCCCTGTTTGTTTAGAATGTCTGCCCTCTGCCTGTCCATTTGAAATATAACTTGTCTGGGTATAAAAATGCTTCTGTCCCACGTTCTTTCTCTCAGAACTTTGGAGGTGTTTCCTCAATGTCTTCTGGCATTGCTATGGTGAAGTCTGAAGTTAGGCTAATTTTTTTTCCATGTTGAATGTGACTTTCTTTCTCTGCTTGGATGTCCATATGATTTTATTTTTCCCTGGATTAGGTAACTTCCCTGGGATATGTTTTGGTATTAATGATTCTATATCAATTTTCCTGAGACAATGTGTGTGCTCCTTCTATCTTTTAAAAAAAATATTTATTTATTTGGTTGCACTGGGTCTTAGTTGCGGCAAGGAGGGCTCCTTAGTTGCGGCAGGTGGGCTCCTTAGTTGTGGCATGCATGTGAGATCTAGTTCCCTGACCAGGGATCGAACCCAGGCCCCCTGCATTGGGAGCATGGAGTCTTAACCACTGTGCCACCAGGGAAGTCCCTCTTTCTATCTTTATATTCAATTCTTTGAAGAAAAGCTTCTTCTGTTAGAATTGTTTTCTATTATACCAATAGTTACATATATTCATGATATATATGATTTTTTTTCGATTTGTTCTCTTCTTCAGGAACAGAGATTTTGCATGTGTTGGCTCTTCTTTGACAATCTTCCATATTTACAATTTTCTCTATTATTTTACTTTCTTATCAATTTATAAATGTCTTCTATTTTCATTTTATTTTGTGTGATCACCGTATTTCCTTAGATGTTTTCAGTTATGATTTTCCCATTTTTGTTTCTTCTAATATGGTTTCAATCTCTGTAATCTCTTGATTTTGACTACCTTTTTTCCTAAACTCTGAGAAATCACTTCTCATCTTTGTTGAATTATATCATCTTTAAACACATCTCTTTTCTTCTTCTTCTCTCTCTCCCCACCTTTTTCCTTGACAGAGAGATATGTCAATGTGTTTTGTAAATGCTTTGACATTATGAAGAACTGTTTTGGTTTCAAAGAACTGTAATTTGTCTGAACCTTCTCCTTACTTCTTGGGTAATTTCCCATTAGATCTATGTTCTAATTTGCTTTTTGCTTCCACTCCTTCTTTCTCTCTCTCTTAACCTAGCAAGACTCTTAACCTAGTTCCTTTTTCTTAAAAAAAATTAAAATTTCATTTTTGAATGGAACCAGCAATTTTCTGAATGCTGAGGTAGGGAGTAAGCTGCGGCAGGCCACAGCTATGGTTCAGTTTTGTTGTCATCAACACCCTTTGATCAAACCTATTATTTCGTTTGTTCTTGAGGCCCACCTGCTCTTAGTTTTCAGCTACTTTGGAGGTCAGGGCCAAGTACTGAAGCCCTTTAGTTAACGTTTGTAGCTTCTCTGGGCTCCCTTTTTTTCCCACTTCACTTTTCACACCTGATGGTCTCCCTCTACTGGAGGCGAGTCGTAGCCAGCAGAAAATTGTGTGTGAGCAAGGTCACTCATTGATCACCACTATCCCTTCCACCACTTTTAAAATTCAGTATGCTATATTCCCCAACTTTTATTGAGGATCTTGCCATTTCTACTTTCTGTCTATCCCTTTCTTCTTTGTTTTTATGATTTTGGTGAATCTGAGTGAACTTAAAATGGGCCCTTGGAAAATCCGACATTACCTCTCCTGTGGGTGAGACTATCACTCAGGAAAATATTACTACCCTGAATCCTTAAACCCAAATCCTGAATTTCATCATCATTATGCCCAGCAGACGCCTGTGACTTTAATAAAGTCATGGGAAACTCTAACCCATCCGTTTTACTCTACTTATGAGGTTAATGACGTTACTACCAGCAAACGTTTATTGAGTACTTTCTATGTGCCGGTTACAATGCTGAGTATTTTAAGAAGTGTTTAATCCCTCTGACAACCCAATGAGGCAAGCACAAATTTGACCTCAAGCAGTCTGACCCTCCAGCACATATTCTTAGCCACTGTGCCCTGCAGTTTCTCACACAATCTTCCCACATGCTGACGGGTCTCCTTCACAGACACCACCAGCTACGGCAGCTTCATCCACTGCACAGTTGTGCTCTCCCTAGCGCATCAGGGGCCAGGGGACATCCTTCCAGACATCCAGCTGGTCTTTGCTCTATTTATTTAATTTTTTTAATGACAACAATAACAACAGTGCCAACAACAATTGGTTCCAATATGGTATGTTTTCCCTACACTTTCCCATTGGTTTAAAATTTTAAGTTACCAAGCATTTATGATAAGACTAATTTTTAAGCATCTGTACAAATGCAGTGCACATACTGACCTAAAACAAAAGTTCCGCAAATCCCCCACATAAGCACACATTTTAAAGTCCGACCAGTGAAGGATATATCTAAGTTTGTTCCACAGCAAGAGGAGAAGGAGGAAGGAAAGCATTAGCATATAGTCCTGTATATCACTTTTTTTTTTTCTGTTTATCACTTTTGACTCCCGCTACTATTTTTCTGTCCCGTCTGTCCCAGGATGTGTTTGAGGGGAAATAATGAGGGAATGATGACATTTGTCTACAGACTAAGTGCAGACTATCAACTGCTAACTGCTACCCGTGCCCCTCTCCCTCCTCCCTGCCTTCCCCCTCTGGCTGTTAACCTGGCAAGAAACAAGGGGAAGTTGAGTTGATCTAAAGCAAAGGGTTTGATGGGCATACAAACTAAGGGAGGTCAAAATTGTTTACTTGTAAATCTATTTTACTGTTAGATTTGAATATTAAATCTTATTCACATACAGTGTCCAACTGTAATAGTGAACGATGTTTATGAAATGCGGAAGAATTCGAAGGTCGTTCTCGCTTGAGTCCTTCTTGGAAGGAATTTCCGTCCCACCTCACCCTTCCCACTGCCCTCGAGAAGCACAGTGTAGAACTATCTGCTATTCCTCGTCCCTCCAGCATCCCATCCAATAGACACAGCTTCCCTCTCTCCACAAGGGTTACTTCTCTCTCCATTTCCATCTTCTTTCCTTTAGGAAAGGAAGATTAGGAAACTCAGGACATCATGACAAACAGTGACGCTCCTGTAATGTAAGCCGAGTGGAAACGGCGTATGTGTAACCTGGTACCCACGTGAACAGGGAGGGCTGTGCTTGCCTCTTTGGCCACAGACTGCCCACCCTTCCTTCGAAGGCACAGCACTGACAGTATTTCCTTTGACTTTAAAAATAGACTATGAAGGGCTTCCCTGGTGGCGCAGTGGTTGGGGGTCCGTCTGCAGATGCAGGGGACGCGGGTTCGTGCCCCGGTCCGGGAAGATCCCACATGCTGCAGAGCGGCTGGGCCCGTGAGCCATGGCCACTGAGCCTGCACGTCCGGAGCCTGTGCTCCGCAACGGGAGAGGCCACAACAGTGAGAGGCCTGCGTACCGCAAAAAAAAAAAAGACTGAAGACCAAGAACCTCAGACCTGGAGTTCAGCATCACAATGGAGTAAAGCTCACATCCTGTATAATCAGATAAATACTCATGTGATAAATAGGAGTGTATGAAGTGGACCTGAGCCAAGAGGGTGTCTGCAGAGAAAAATTCAAAGTGATGTTGAAAAAAAGATTGAACCTTGGAACTCTATAATTTCATTAAAAATATGGAAGGGAGAAGTAACACATGTCTGGTGGACCTATATCAATTAGTCATGTCAGGACGTCCAAACTACAGCAAATACGTCAACCTCCTATCGTAAAAACAACGAGACGGAAGTGAGTAGCTTTGTACAAACAACGTAGGGACGGGGTCTCAAACACACGATATTTTATCACAGGTGCCAATGCAGCCAATACCAGACTCACTTTCCAAGAGCTGAGCCGCGGGGAGGCCAGTTGCTGAGTCGCCACTGGGAAATCCTGCGGGTTTTCACACGTCTCGGCAGGGTCAGCAGAGTGACAGTGCCTAGTGTTACTTTACAAAGCGCGTTCCAACCAAGCCCCGTGGGGTCAGTTCGGCAGAGCGCCAAGGAACTGTAAGGACTCTTAGAGTTGACGTCACCTCCTAGCTGCCTCTCCACTGGCCCATCCCCATCCACAGTGCCTCAGTTGGCCCCCAACTACTGCAATGCCCGTATGTTGGTTTTGCTTTTCGAGTCAAATTTGCTCAATCTTTAAAGTGAAAATCAAAACCCTTTACGTGGCCAACGAGGTCCCGCCCAGTTGGCCCTTAAACGTCTCTCACCCTGCGGTCTCCCCAGAGAGCCTCCCCACGTCTGCAACATCAGACAGCTTAGCCTGCTTTGAGTTTATTCACCAAGTGCCCGGATGCCTGTTCTCGCCAGGGCCTTTCTCGTGTTTCTCTGATGGTTCCTTCTTGTCTCATGGGGGGGCGTGCCACTGCCTCCACCTGGACTCGGGGTGCTGGCGGGTCCTGCTCTGTGGTGCTCTCAGGGCTGCTGTAGGTCCAGGCACCCAGCTGGGGCAGCTTCCCAAGACCGTGATGTGGCTATGTCTGGGTCGCTGCCTTCCAGCCTTGGAGAAGCCATGGCCCTGCTTACGGGCAGGTAACGGAGGTCCACAGTCTCCACACCAGCCTGGCTTTCCAGCTGCGACCCAGTCTCTTGTCACTCACCAGCAAGAGCCCTTTCTGCATCTCCGTCCCCGCTGCCTCTGCCTGCTGTCGGGCTTGGGATCCCGTCCCGGAGGCTTCAGCTTCACCCACCACTCTGGGGTTCTGATCCGCTTCTAGCCACACAGATGCTCTTTGGTTTAAAATTTTAAGTTACCAAGCATTTATGATAAGACTAATTTTTAAGCATCTGTACAAATGCAGTGCACATACTGACCTAAAACAAAAGTTCCGCAAATCCCCCACATAAGCACACATTTTAAAGTCCGACCAGTGAAGGATATATCTAAGTTTGTTCCACAGCAAGAGGAGAAGGAGGAAGGAAAGCATTAGCATATAGTCCTGTATATCACTTTTTTTTTTTCTGTTTATCACTTTTGACTCCCGCTACTATTTTTCTGTCCCGTCTGTCCCAGGATGTGTTTGAGGGGAAATAATGAGGGAATGATGACATTTGTCTACAGACTAAGTGCAGACTATCAACTGCTAACTGCTACCCGTGCCCCTCTCCCTCCTCCCTGCCTTCCCCCTCTGGCTGTTAACCTGGCAAGAAACAAGGGGAAGTTGAGTTGATCTAAAGCAAAGGGTTTGATGGGCATACAAACTAAGGGAGGTCAAAATTGTTTACTTGTAAATCTATTTTACTGTTAGATTTGAATATTAAATCTTATTCACATACAGTGTCCAACTGTAATAGTGAACGATGTTTATGAAATGCGGAAGAATTCGAAGGTCGTTCTCGCTTGAGTCCTTCTTGGAAGGAATTTCCGTCCCACCTCACCCTTCCCACTGCCCTCGAGAAGCACAGTGTAGAACTATCTGCTATTCCTCGTCCCTCCAGCATCCCATCCAATAGACACAGCTTCCCTCTCTCCACAAGGGTTACTTCTCTCTCCATTTCCATCTTCTTTCCTTTAGGAAAGGAAGATTAGGAAACTCAGGACATCATGACAAACAGTGACGCTCCTGTAATGTAAGCCGAGTGGAAACGGCGTATGTGTAACCTGGTACCCACGTGAACAGGGAGGGCTGTGCTTGCCTCTTTGGCCACAGACTGCCCACCCTTCCTTCGAAGGCACAGCACTGACAGTATTTCCTTTGACTTTAAAAATAGACTATGAAGGGCTTCCCTGGTGGCGCAGTGGTTGGGGGTCCGTCTGCAGATGCAGGGGACGCGGGTTCGTGCCCCGGTCCGGGAAGATCCCACATGCTGCAGAGCGGCTGGGCCCGTGAGCCATGGCCACTGAGCCTGCACGTCCGGAGCCTGTGCTCCGCAACGGGAGAGGCCACAACAGTGAGAGGCCTGCGTACCGCAAAAAAAAAAAAGACTGAAGACCAAGAACCTCAGACCTGGAGTTCAGCATCACAATGGAGTAAAGCTCACATCCTGTATAATCAGATAAATACTCATGTGATAAATAGGAGTGTATGAAGTGGACCTGAGCCAAGAGGGTGTCTGCAGAGAAAAATTCAAAGTGATGTTGAAAAAAAGATTGAACCTTGGAACTCTATAATTTCATTAAAAATATGGAAGGGAGAAGTAACACATGTCTGGTGGACCTATATCAATTAGTCATGTCAGGACGTCCAAACTACAGCAAATACGTCAACCTCCTATCGTAAAAACAACGAGACGGAAGTGAGTAGCTTTGTACAAACAACGTAGGGACGGGGTCTCAAACACACGATATTTTATCACAGGTGCCAATGCAGCCAATACCAGACTCACTTTCCAAGAGCTGAGCCGCGGGGAGGCCAGTTGCTGAGTCGCCACTGGGAAATCCTGCGGGTTTTCACACGTCTCGGCAGGGTCAGCAGAGTGACAGTGCCTAGTGTTACTTTACAAAGCGCGTTCCAACCAAGCCCCGTGGGGTCAGTTCGGCAGAGCGCCAAGGAACTGTAAGGACTCTTAGAGTTGACGTCACCTCCTAGCTGCCTCTCCACTGGCCCATCCCCATCCACAGTGCCTCAGTTGGCCCCCAACTACTGCAATGCCCGTATGTTGGTTTTGCTTTTCGAGTCAAATTTGCTCAATCTTTAAAGTGAAAATCAAAACCCTTTACGTGGCCAACGAGGTCCCGCCCAGTTGGCCCTTAAACGTCTCTCACCCTGCGGTCTCCCCAGAGAGCCTCCCCACGTCTGCAACATCAGACAGCTTAGCCTGCTTTGAGTTTATTCACCAAGTGCCCGGATGCCTGTTCTCGCCAGGGCCTTTCTCGTGTTTCTCTGATGGTTCCTTCTTGTCTCATGGGGGGGCGTGCCACTGCCTCCACCTGGACTCGGGGTGCTGGCGGGTCCTGCTCTGTGGTGCTCTCAGGGCTGCTGTAGGTCCAGGCACCCAGCTGGGGCAGCTTCCCAAGACCGTGATGTGGCTATGTCTGGGTCGCTGCCTTCCAGCCTTGGAGAAGCCATGGCCCTGCTTACGGGCAGGTAACGGAGGTCCACAGTCTCCACACCAGCCTGGCTTTCCAGCTGCGACCCAGTCTCTTGTCACTCACCAGCAAGAGCCCTTTCTGCATCTCCGTCCCCGCTGCCTCTGCCTGCTGTCGGGCTTGGGATCCCGTCCCGGAGGCTTCAGCTTCACCCACCACTCTGGGGTTCTGATCCGCTTCTAGCCACACAGATGCTCATCATGCTTTTGATACCAAATACATCTTTTACTTTACTTGGATTTTACCGATCACCGCTGAGTGTCTGAAGCACAGGGGGTGCCCCATACCATGACCCAGCAGAGCCTTCCTGTACAAGGGCAGACTGGTTGCCACCTGCCTTTAACTCAGTACAGTAAAGCCTAGGGGTTAAGAGCCCAGACTCTGGAAGAGAAACGGTGGGGACTGAATCTGGGCTGTGCCTCTAAACTGCGTGCCCTGGGAAGGTTAACTTCTCTGTGCTTCTGTTTCCTTATCAGGAAAATGGGAATGAAAACTTCTCAAGGCTATTATGAGGACTAGAGGATTTAATACATGTATAATTTTTACAAGAACGGCACTTAGTCAAGTTCAATAAACATCACTACAGCAGATAATGGAGATTATACCTATGTAACGTATTTCATTATGTTATTATGTATGTAAGTCACGAATTAAATTTAAGTGTATATCTCATTTAGCCAATCCTTTAGACTTTCTGCTAATTATCTGCGTGTATTCGTGATCAGCCTGAGGATTGCATTTAAACCTCTTTTTGTATTTTTTAGTATCTACTGACTGAGAAAGGACATCGTGACAAAAAGCTTCTATAGATTCAGAATCGATTGCAAATGAATCTTCACTGTATAATCGAAATAATCCACATACGTTTGGAAACACGACTTATCTGCTTTTGAGCCGTATTATTTAGCCAAGCCACAACAGTGACTGGTGTGTCCACGGGTTTTCTCAGACCCTCGCTGCAGGTGGGGAACAAGTGCTCCCTGATCAATGATTTCAGGGAGGGATCCCAGCTCAAGACCACCCACCCAGCCTGGATCCCTCCCAAGCAGAAATCTGTGGGAGGGTTAAGGGACATCACCAGATGCTCCTATTCATTGTGGGTTAGTTTATTCAGAACCCCGTCCTTCTATGGCTGAGTTGAAGGCCAGAAAGAAAACTGAGTTTGACTGGTGGGGAGGGCGAAATAACAAGAGAGAATTTTGGAGCCCAGTCCACACTCTGAGGGAGGGTGAGCGGCGGGGGGTGGTGTCAGTAGAGAGCATTACAAAGACACTGGGCTTCTGAAGGGTCAGAAGGGGTTGGAAAGCCTGGGAGGAGGTGGGCGGAGGCGGGGTCTAGGGACGGTGGCGCTGGGGGTACGGAATGCAGTGCCAACAGTGCATTGCATTCCCCGCTGGACTTCACCGGGGGATGTCACTCGGGTGTGACAAGCCATCTTGCTGCCCAGAAGCTAGAGGTGACAGAGTGGAGCCAGCCCAGAGGAGGAGGAGCTGAGACTGGAGAGCCTGAAACCAGCCCTTGATCAGGAGTCAGCCTCTCCTTGGACTCTTCTGCCTGGGCTGCCTTTTCTGTCACCCGCACCCAACACACTCCTATTGAAACAAGGCAGAACATGCAAAATATTAACCTGCATGTATGGGATGCATCTGCCCAACCAGGGATCAGCAAATTTTGGACTGCAGACCAAATCCGGCCCACCACCTATTTTTTTTTTTTTTTTTTTTTTGGGCTGTACGCGGGCCTCTCACTGTTGCGGCCTCTCCCGCTGCGGAGCACAGGCTCCGGACGCGCAGGCCCAGCGGCCATGGCTCACGGGCCCAGCCGCTCCGTGGCATGTGGGATCCTCCCGGACCGGGGCACGAACCCGTGTCCCCTGCATCGGCAGGCGGACTCTCAACCACTGCGCCCCCAGGGAAGCCCCCACCACCTATTTTTGGTGAATGAAGTTTTACTGGAACACAGCCATGCGCATTTGTTTACGTATTATCGATGGCTACTTTGCCATGACCTCGCTGAGGGCTCTTCACAGAGACCCTATGGCCCACAAAGCCTGAAACCTTTTCTGTCTAGCTTTTTGCAGAAAGCAGGCCGACCCCTGCCCTAGACTGTGACACTGCAGGTCGGGGACGGTGTCCGTCTGGCTGACTCCTTCAGCTCGGGCGTTCCGCTCACTGCCTGGCCTATGGCAGCGCCTCCTTAGTATTTGCTGAGTGAATGAATGAATCAAAACCTCAGCGCACACAACTGTGGGTGTTAAGTCAGTCTTTGTCTTAAGATGACGGGACCTTCAGAAGGTCCAGAGTACCTACGGGGCTGCCAAGATCAAAAGTGGTCTCAGAGATCCACCCGAAGGTGGGGAGTCCGTGCAGCGAGGTGCGTGGGCACGTGAAGGGCAAGTTCACACGCGTCAGAGGACGGCAAACTGTCCACTTTACGTCAAAAGGCACGTCCCTGAAAGGGTCTGGAGAGAACGCCCGCGGGAAGATACGCGGTTTTCCCTTTTGTTTACTGTCTGGATTTCCTCCCAGAGGGAGAGTCGATCAGCCCTTCCTGAAAAGGGGGTGTCCATCGACGGAGGAGCAAAACCCCAGCCAAGGGCAGGGGGAGACACCCGAGACGTGTAACCGACTTTGTGAATGAAAGGCCAGGAAGACCTATGCGGTGAGACTGGTATTCAGTGAGGCGGACACGGGGTCTGGGTTCCGTTGGATGTTTCCTCTTTGTACCCTGAAGTGAGGTTAGAACACGTGGTACGCGGTAGGTGCCCAGTAATGCTGTCTGAACGAAGATACGTTTGAATAGGGAGGTGGGACCTTGAAATCGCGGCGGGCAGTAAAGTTTAGATTTAATGGCGTAGAAAGTACAGAAAGTAGAAGAGAAAGCACCACTTAGGAACATCTGACAGACACCAGGCACTGTATAAGGAGCTGATAGATAACTTCCACACGTCGTGAAGGTTGTATTTAATCCTTACATCAACTTTGGGAGGGAGATATTATCCTACCCACGTCGTGGATGCAGACGCAGGCTCCCAGCGAGGACCACGATGGAAACCGCCACCTCCTCATTCCTGGGAGGAGGAATTATCCGGAAATATTGTAAAGAAGCTCAGGAGGGGAGGTGGCCTGGGACTCAGGGGACAGCCGTGGTGCAGGGATCAGGAGACGTTCTTGTTGTAGGGTGACGGCTGTGGGGACCTCGTATCACAGAAGCTGACGACTGAGTGGCTTGTGAAAGATAAAAGCACGAGGTGAGTCGAATGAGAATTTACATCTCAGCCGTGTGCCAAGAAGAGTGAGGATGTGGGGAAGAGAAGGCCTGGTTTGGGTTCGCATTTACTGTGTTTCAGGTGCCCGGGAGACAGGCACGAGCACAGCTCATGAGGAAGCCGGGCCTGGACGCCGGAGGACCACTGAGCCAGAGGGGGACGCAGAAGCCGGGGAAAGGGGGCTCCTTGCAGGGGGAGAGAGAGACCAGGAATCTCCCAGGAGCCAAGACTTACGCACAGGAGGCACCAGCGTTTAGGACCGGGATGGCCAGAGAGGTGGGTGCAAGTGAGGAGCCGTCAGATGCTGCCGGGAGGCCAAGGCCACCTCTGTCGACTCCCTGGCACGCCGCCACCTCGCACGAAACGGGGCCGCCCAGCTAGCCTGTCGGTCACCAGAGATGTTGGTGAGCAGCGATGCTACCAGCAGAGTTCAAGAGGCAATCGGCGCTCAACACGTTGTTTCCTATTTTTAAAGCAAAGATTACACTACAAGTGCCCAGATCTAACCTTCAGTTAGATATCCTGCAAAATACCTGATTTAGTCAGAGGTTTTTGAACTGGTTCGAGGGCATCTTTCAAAATAGGCAAGCCATGACTGCTCGCTCTTTCCTGCAGTTTTAAACTCTTGACAATTATAGATAAGTTAAATCTCTCCCTCAAAGCACCAATTACCTCCTACGTTTAAGGAGGCCTGTCTTGCCAGATACGGCGTTCTACACAAAACACAAAGTAGGAACACGACGGCGGTCACTGTCCCACGGCGCGCCCGCGATGCACGCAGGCGGCTCCGGCGAGCAGAATATGGCTTTTGTGCACGAGTCCCCTCACCTCCCAGCTGATGGGAACCGAGACCCCGCAGCCTCAGAGCAGAAAGCTTCAGAACACCATGTCAGCCGTCACCGACCAAGCTCCCGAGTGTTCACCTTCACACGGCAGAGGTACGAGGAATTTCCGTCCGATTAAAAGTTAGGGAATGTGGAGTCATCAAGACGTCGCACAGGCTTTCTGAGCGATGACGGTCGGGGTGTGTGTCCAGCCAGCGTGACGGCAGGCGACCCGGCACAGCTCTGCGTGGGGAGCAGAGTGAGTGTGAGACGGGTTTTGTCCCCTGGAAGCTTACACTGTCCCCACGAGACGTGCAGAAAGGGCACGACTGGAGTGTGACAGGCCCCGGACAGGAGCAGGGCCGACTGATCACCTCTAAGCAGGGGACGGAAGTCTCTACAGAGGTGATGGAATCTGACCCGGATGCTTTCTAGGTGGACGAAAGGGACAGGCGTTGCTGGCGGAGGGGAGAGTGGGAAGCACAGAGGTGGCGTGTGCGGCACTTAGGGACGCCGGCGGGGGCCGGAGTGTGCTGTGGATGGAGGTCGTGCAGGGGCGGCGGCTGAGGGAGCCACGTGGAGGCTGTACGGTCAGGATCCATGCGGTAGACGATGGGAAATCTCAACGTCTCTGACTGGAGACTACTGCATCTTGACTTCTACTACAGGACAGGGAGCCTACTGCAGCCGCCCTGCTTCCAGATTTCCCTTCAGCTGACTCTCCGCGCTGCCGGCCCGTTTCCCTGAAAGGTGGACCTGACCGCCCAGCCCTCTCTCCCCCATCATAAAAGTACTTGCATGATTTTTTTAGCTGTAGCTGAAGGACAACGTCCCCGGCACGGGGCATCCAAGGACCTTCTCAAGCTGACCTGGGCCTGACTTCCCAGGACATCTGTGCTCCAGTAACGACCTGCGTCTCTCCCCAGAACCCCACCCAGTCTGCGCCTCGCGCCTTTCTTTGCACACGCCGTCCCGTGCCCCTTCTGCTCCCCGATGCCCTCACACGGAACCTGCTCCAGGAGCCCCGTCCTCAGCCTTGCGGTCAAGGTAACCATTCCCTCCTCCAAGATGCCGCAAACCTTGTGCATCTAACAGCTGTGACCGTCATCATCACCATCACCGTCGACGACTGACCTTTACCCAGCGTGTTCTATGTATCAGGTGCCGTCTTGTGCTCTTCTGCGTAGTGTATCATATTTTATTTAATCTCCCTATCAATCAACTGCATGTGGTCCATTTACGGCTTTTTATGTATGGAGGAATAGGCCTAGAGAGGTTCCTATTCTACCCACAGTCACACAGCTAATTAATTAGTAGCTGAGCTGACAGCCACAGCGAGGTCCTCCTTACCCCAGCGCCTCTGCTTTTACTTCATTATCACATAAATTGTAATTATTGATTACATACTGCTTTTTCCCATAGGCTGTGGGTTCCCTGAGGGTAGGTGCTATGTTTTACTGGAGATTATAAAAATAAGATTACGTTACTTATCTGAAGTTTGAAAATATTATATGGATTTTTTTTGCCAACATAAAGGCATCTTTGCGAGCCTCTTATGCAGGCTGGAGGCCGCAGGAAGCAGAACACACCCGAAGACATATGCCTGGGCTCACGTGACCAGCACCACACCTGTGCTAGGTGAGATGGGGAAATGGCGGGCCAGAGAGCGGTCCACTTTCAGGCTTTCAAGAGAGGCTGGCGTTTCAGGGACTTCCCTGGAGGTCCAGTGGTTAGGACTCGGCTCTTTCACTGCCGAGGGTACAGGTTCAATCCCTGCTTGGGGAGCTAAGGTCCCGCATGCCATGCCGTGTGGCCAAAAAAAGTTAAAAAGAGGCTGGGGTTTCTATTTTTACAAATCAGATAAATCAGTAATGAATATTAACTTGGCTTGGTTCACTTGGACAGATGTGAAAGTAAAATTTCTGTTAGAAACAGTCCCATTAAAGTATCTTTAAAAAACTTCAGTGCGTTGCTCCTGACTCAGACAAAACCGCCACGGCCTTCAGAGACTGTGTGGGGGGAGCAACAGTGCGTTAGGCTGAGCGAGAAGCCTCCTCTCCTAGTCTTTTTCATCATTATTTTCAGTTGCTTTTCCAGGAATATCTCTGGGCGTTCTTTGTAAAACTGTTGCCCAGATCTTTTTTAAAACACATCAAACCAACAAAGGTCAAATCAAGAGCAGGAAGCTTTTGTTCTTTCAGTCGGAAGACATTGCTTTCATATTAAAAATGTACTGAAATCGAGAAACAGACTCTGATGATGTCTGAGAAGAATTCATGGCAGAGTAAAAACGACAAAGAAGAAAGCTCTCCACTGTCACTGGTGGCAGAGGGCTGTGCGATCCTCTGTGGGACGGCTTTTTTCTTGACTTCAATGGCAGAGAAAAATCACTCTCTAAAATTAGAAAGACCCTGAACATTGTGTTCTGATATTACGACTAATGACGACTAACACTGTCGTTCTTTGTGTTTATTGGCCCTCAAGGTAAAACATAATACGGTGAAAATTTTAACTACCTTATTTATACGTGAAAACAAACAGAAAGGGTCTTTTCTTACTCGGGTAGAGTTCTCGAAGGTCTGTGTGTGCTTTATTTCCAACCATTGGAGGCTGCTATCAGAAGCCTCTGTCTGTGCAGCTTGAGGGCCAAGTGGTAACTGAGGGCTCCGTAGCAATTCCATCCCCTCTCTTTACCTCCCATGTGGATTTAAAACCGACGTTGGCAGCTGCAAGGCTAAGACTTGGGGTAAGGGTGCTATTTTATCTTGCATCATGTGAGCGATTTTTTTTGCAACTTTGAGAAAATCTTTTCCTCAAAGATTTTCTTTGAGAAAATTAATCTCGCTTCCTCTGGCCTGATGAAGATTTTAAACAGTCAGACAGATGAGCCCAAGTCCCTGTCCTAACAGTGGCCTTGTGAGACCTTGGTCCAGTGATCTTGGAAATAGAAGGGCTGTTGTGAATTTAAGCTAATATATGCTTTAAACGTCCCTTAAGGCAATTAAATGTTTGACGGAATAGGAACTTTTGGAAGACTCGTCTGGAATTTTAAATTTAATCTATTCGTGGTGTAGCTCGACTGTGTTTCTGGATCGCAGGTGGTGACTGTCCCTAAGAAGCTGGGAGAGGCGCAGGCCAGCACGCTGTCTAGGGACCAGCAACAGGATATCAAAGGGTGGCTGGTGGTAGGCGTGGAGGCCACGGATCCGCCATCTCAGGGTCCCTGGAGCAATCTCCTCTTAATGTAAAGGGTTCCAGGCCAGCGGGATGGTAGAGCCCGGTGGGCGGTTAGGTGGGAGCCTCCTAGGACGGGTGGGGCTGCTTCAAGGAAGACCAGCCTATGGCGTGCCCAGGACTGGACACACACCTTGCGCCAGTGGGTCCCTCTTTACCTACCCTGTTCTGTCCAATGTTGAGCGCTTAGCAGGTCACCAGCGCTAGTCTGTGCTCTGTGTATGTGGCGGGGGAACAGGGACGAATTAAACGCTGTCTTCAGAGAATTTACCATTTCCTTGGAAACAAAATGAGCCCACAAACAGCTATGGGGAAACTAAGTATAACAGAAATTGGGGTCAAGAAGAAGCTCTTTGTGGCGTGGCACTGTTTGGGAAGGACTGAGGGAGAAGGTGAGCGCCCAAAGGTGAACTGCAGTTGGATGGGCAAAGGTTCGGTGAAAGGCAATTCCAGGCAAAAGGGAAAGAAAGCACGAGTCAAGGGAAAAATGAGTGCGGCAGGTGTGGACGCCCAGAGCCCACCCAGCCGAGGGCCCGACTGGAGATGTCAAGGAATGCTTAGAAGAAACAGCAGACAGTCAATTAACCCAGACTACAGAGACCTTCAGACGTCTGGCAGAGAAGTCCGCTCAGCGAGTGGAAGCCAGGCATATATTTTCAAGCAGGGAAGCACGATGACAGCAGCACTTAATTACTCAGAGGGGAGAGGCAGGGAGGCCAAGGAGGGAGAGGCTGTTTCACCTGAACACAAGGTGATCAGGGTTCCAACAAAGGTGGCAGTGTGGAGGACAGAGACGTGAGGCGGATGGAAAAGATGCACAGAACTGAGGCAACTTTCAGGAGGTGAAATAACAGGACTTGTGATGAAATGGTTATAAAGTGTGGCTGATGGAGAGTTCCAGCAGAGCCTTTTCTCTCAGCCCCGCTGATGCTGTCAGGGCTCAGCGTCCACACAGAGGAGCCGTCCTGATACCTTTGGCTTCTTGGTTCCCACCTGTCTTAGCTCAGGCTGTTGCAATAATATCCTCGAGACTGGGCGGCTTAAACAATGGGCCTTTCTTTCTCACAGCTCTGGAGGCCGGAGAGTCCAAGATCAGGGTGCCAGCAGGGTCGGGTTCCGCGAGGGCTGTCCTCATGACCTACAGATGGCCACGGTCCTCACAGGGTGGAGAGAGAACGCCATTTCTCAGATCTCTTCTTCCAAGGGCACTAATCCCATCCAGAGGGCTCCACCCACGACCTAATCACCTCCCAACGTCTCCATCTCCAGGTCCTGTCACACTGGGGCTTAGGGCTTCAACATATGAATTCTAGGTGGATGCGATAACCAGTCCATGATACCACCTCGATTTTAACAGCTTCTGTTTCCACACTATGGGCGTTTCCACCCCCACCTGCTGTGTCACTTGGCCTTTTATTCACTGGCAAGCCCAGACCTCGCAAGCTGCTCAGACAACACAGGTAAGGACAGGAGGCTCCTTAGTGGCCAAGGCCCAGCACCTGCAAACGGCTGGATTTCTCTTACTTGTGCAGCCCCAGGACTAGGGCCCTCGGGCCCCAGGAGATGCTTGGCTTCACTAACCCAGTTCCCAGGCATGAGCTGCCTTTCCCCTGCCAGCTGCGCCAGGTCCCTACTAGGACTGGAGTTCAGGCCAGTGACAAAGGAGCTACTATGAAAGGAACTTTCTCTTCTGTGATTTGAGCCTGGACCAGGAACCAGCAGTCCTCTCGCAGCCACGAGGAAGAAAACTTGCGGAGGCTGGAGCTGACGATGAGGAAACGCAGCTTGAAAACGGAGCGAGGGCCACTGGCTTCTGGTCACATAACTCGAGTAACCGGGTTGAGCCTCCACCGCTTCTCAGCTACATGAGGCAAGAAGTTCTTATTGTTCAAACCAGTGCGAGTTCCCAGCAGCTATTTCTTTTCCGTTTGGTTTTTGTTTTTTTAAGCAGAGGTCGCCTTAGAAGCCTATATGATTTAAATTTATTTATTTTTTATTTATGGCCGTGTTGGGTCTTCGTTTCTGTGCGAGGGCTTTCTCTAGTTGCGGCGAGCGGGGGCCACTCTTCATCGCGGTGTGCGGGCCTCTCATCGTCGCAGCCTCTCTTGTTGCGGAGCACGGGCTCTAGAGCACAGGCTCAGTAGTTGTGGCTCACGGGCCCAGTTGCTCCGCAGCATGTGGGATCTCCCCGGACCAGGGCTCAAACCCACGTCTCCTGCATCGGCAGGCAGATCCTCAACCACTGCGCCACCAGGGAAGCCCCCGCCAGCTATTTCTAATGGAGTTCTTGGCCGGAGCCGAGATTCTCTGCCAGGGGCCTTGATTCTGCACCTGAAAACCAGGGTCCTGACCAGGCGGCCCGCGAGGTAGCGACGCCAGGGGGAAACTGCCACGCCGGCCGCGAGCTGGACGGCGCCGACCAGCCAAACCTCCATCCGCATCTCCAGCCAGCTCACCTCCTCTTCGCCCTATCACGATTCTGCCACCCACGGTCTGCCTGCTCCCCAGTTAACTGGTCAGCTCTCTCCTGAACTCTCCTGCTGACCTAACCTAGACCTGATACGCTGACGTCTGGTACCGCTGGGTCCTCTGGGCCAGATCCCAGCTCTGGGGGCTCCCTGACACCTGCTTTCTTCATCCTGGGGCCGCAGAGAGTAAACAGCAACAATAACACACACACACTGTCTCGACAGGGTCAGCTACAGACTCACGCTACCTAACCTCGGGGGCCCTTCTCCGCTGCCAGCCTCCGTGTCACGTTATATGGGCCTTTCCCACACAACTGCTATCTGACAAGAGACCTAGTAGCCGACGCGGTCGATGATCTGCCAGCGACTGGCCCCGGAATTCAGGGCCCAGGGGCACCTGTGCCTGGTGAAGCCTTTGAAGCAATATGTCGGGAGCGCCCCAGAAAATAACTTTATTCAAAGTCGAGAGTTTAGTTCTCTGCTGTGTCTTAATTGAGGCGGTCCATCAAAGCAGGCGCTGCGGTGAGCAAGGTATAAATCAATAACACAAGTAAATGGAAGTGCTTAAAGGACACAGCCACCTCCCAAAAAACACAGCCAAACGGCTTTGCGAGAGAAGTTACGACGGTCTGCCTTTGTTTTCACTAAAAAGCACTAATAACAAATGCTGGCAAATTCAATTGATAATTAAAGAAAAAGAACGCTTCACTCCTGAGCTTTCGTAAGTGAGGCAAAGCTCTTTTCAAATGACCATAGTCTGGCAAGGCAGAGTCAAGGTACTCTGGTTTCTTTGTACTTTTCTCCCCTTTATTTCAGATTTTATAGGAACGAAACACGATGAGTAATTCCTTCTCTTTGGATCCTGCAGGATATTAGTTAAACACTGGCATCTGGTCTAAGGGAACTTTAATGCTAAGTCAGAGGAGTATTTGAAAAATAGTCTACATCTGCTTTTGTACCACCCACCCCTGACGTACACAGAGCTAGAGGACAAAATGAGCCCACGGCTGGTTCTTGGGGTCCTGGTGCCTTTGGTGTAACGTACACCCCGCATTCCCTTTCATAGAGTGAGGGATTGGAGCCACCTTCTTTGTAGCGAAGTCGTGACCTCTATAAATGCTTCTTAAACTGAAGACAATTATGGTCTCACTGAGCCTTAACACATGATTTCGATCTGATCTGACAGCACCTCAACCCGGAAGCCCAGGAGGCGAATGGCTGAGCAAGCTTGGGAAAATGTCCAGGGGACCAAGTGGAGAAGCCCAGTGAGTTCGGAGAGTGATGACAACTTCAGGGCAACGGGGCGGGGGAACAAAATGATGCTTTCTGAGTTGGCATCTGTTATCGGATTGACTAAAACTGTGGGCCCACTCAGATGTACCAGAAAGCGAAAACCAAGACCAAAACCAAACCAAACCAACCCCCCAAAACAGAAACCCCCAACCAAACAACTAGAACGACAAAATACCCCCAATAAACCCCTTAAACTCCCAAATCCGATATTCTTTTCTTGTATCCCTCTATAATTTAGTATATTAAGGATATGCATTTTAAAAACATTCCTATACACACACTCACACACAAGCGCCTTTTGAAAAGGATCCAAGAGCAGCAAAAACTTAGCAGTGGGAATGAGGGTGGTAATTAATTTTAGGAACAAGTATATTTTAAATTTCATACGTTTAGACAAAATGGAAAAAGGATTAAGATCAGTCTGTAATGTTTGTACACACTGAGGATAAACTTGCGGAACCTCGAAGAACGAAACATGCACAAGAATGCAGCTGTCACAGCAGCCATGACAGGCGAGCAGTCACTTTTGTCCAGGGTCTCCCATTGCCTGGGAAGGTTGGTCCCAGCCTCTACCCCTGCCCTTCGGACTGGGGCCCGATGCCTGGGACACTTCTGAGGGAGGTCACCACATTCTGATAAACTACAATTTGGTGATGAGTCCATTTTAAAAAAAAATTAATTTTGGCTTGTAAACTCTTCACACATCAAAACCAACTAGGCTTTGTTCTTTGATGCATCCCCGGGGCCCTCCAGGTATGCTGAGCTGTTCAGTATACACGGTAAGCCTTCGGCTCTAAGTCAAGAACTTTCTACCCACATCCAAGAGACCTTATTACCCCAGTGACTTGTATTTCAGCATTTTTCTTTCCATAACTCCGATCCCCCACCTGGAAAACCCTCTGTTTGTAGTTAAGCACTGAAAGTTTATATAATTCAAAACCACAAGGGCAGAGAAAACCCTAAAACCACCCGACTGCACGCGGCTTTTGGGGAGCAGCGTTCCTGGGATTACAGGCTGAAAAGGAATCAAAGCGCCTTCTGACAACAACACAAAGTCAGACCTACGTCTCCTCCTTTCCTGGGATGGAACAGAAGGGTTTCCTTTCCGCTCTAGTTTTGCTAAAATTTCAGTGGTTTCTCTTCTCCCAGTTCAGCACTACTGATTCACGGTAAGAGCTAGTGCCACCATCTCAGCTGAGGACAGGCTCGCGCCACGCAGAACTCTCGAGGGACACTCGCCCCTGGTCTCTCCTTTCTCCATCCTCCCCAGCACGCGGAGTCCCGCCTCCCCCCCCGCCCCAACCCGGCACCGTTCCGGTGCCCAGTACTGTCACGTGTTCTCACCACTCTCCCAGCACAACTGTCCTTGGGTAAAGAAGCTCTGATGGGTGACCACTTTGAGTCTCTAGTGGAAAAATATAGTTCTGGTCCCTGATACCTGAAATCCTGCCCCGGTGATTTCAGTTTTCAGTGTGTGAGTATGGGAGACGTTTTGGAAGAGAGGCAACTGACCCTTCTCTCTTCACTGAAATCACACCACCGGTTTGACTTTGCCTGGTACTAAGACTAACTGAATTATCATTGCCTATTATGACTGACTCGTCTCTCTTTCCTTTCCAAGATGTTATGACATTGAGCCCGAACTGTTAGATCAACTGTAAAACCTAGATTTAGCATCAGGGAGCGTTTCTTCTCAAGACTTTGCTTTCAGATTTGAGAGGCTATCGTGCCACATTGAGGTGCATGTGTCACCACACAGATATAAAGGCAGGACCTGAGTTTGAGAAAGAGGTGCGCCCTCGGGATAGAAATTTGGAAATCACCGCAGAAATGACTGCGGAGGCCCTTGGGGATAGATGGTATCACTGAAGAAAAGAGAAAGTATAGCTGGAAGAAGCAAGAAATAGAGACCAGAAGACAGCTTACCTGTGATAAGGGGAAAGGCCAAAGCCCGGGAGTCCACAGAAGAGATTGTAAAGGGGGGGTCTAAAACGGAGCAGAAAAATAGGATAATCAACAAGCCAATGAAAGTTAACTTTAAGAATCTCTGCTACTTAGATCTGAGCTCCTCCAGGGAAAGATTCACTCATGCTATGCTCCAGGGCTGATGGTGTCTGGCACATAGTAGGTGCTCTATACATGTTGGCTGAATGAATAAGAGCCTTCTCCTATTAAAAAGTAACTTGCTTCTGAGGCATTATTTACAATTGCCAAGATATGGAAGCAACCTAAGTGTGTTTCAATAGATGAATGGATGAAGAAGATGTGGTTCATATACACAATGGAATACTACTCAGCCATAGAAAAGAAGAAGAATTTGCCATTTGCAGGAACATGAACGGACTGGGGACTTGGAGGGCATTATGCTAAGTGAGATAAATCAGACAGAGAAAGACAAATACTGTATGATCTCACTTATATGTGGAACATAAAAAATACAACAAACTAGTGAAGATAACAAAAGAGAAGCAGACTCACAGATGCAGAGAACAAACTAGGGGCTACCAGTGGGGAGAGGGAAGGGGGAGGGCCAAGGTAGGGGGAGGGAATTAATATAGCCAAGATTTTATAATAACTATAAATGGGCTATAACCTTTAAAAATTGTACACAAATTTTTTTTAAATTAAGGAAGATAACTTGTTTCTCTCTTCAGTGAGGCATGTCTGCTTCGAGGTTTATTGATTTTTGAAATATACTCTAATCACACCCTAATGTGCCTGTGTACGTATCTTAGCTAGACCTTCCTCCCGGGCGGGGCAACTCACCGCTCGGGTCGCTTCGCTTTCTGTATATTTTGCTATAACTCAGTCGGAATTTTAAAAACCTCGTAATTTAAAATCTCAGGACGTTTTCTGTTTGCTGGCAACATTTTGTACCCACAAATGTAAACACTTTGATCACTCTTTGTCACCTGCACCTAAACCCAAATACCAACCAACAAGTGCACCTTTAAAACACATCATGCCTTCCTCAAGCTGCCACCCGACCTCGCCTCCCCCCAGACGTAGATGCTCCTAAATGCCACGGGTCACAAAGCAGTGGAACCGGCAGCGACTCAGTAACATGATTTCTGCGTGCGCTACAATCAATTTTGGGCAAGATTCACTGAAAAGGTCAGTGTACACATAAGCAAAGATCTAGCAGTTTTAAAGCTTAATGAAAACGAAGTAGACGTCAGTTCAGAATAATAAATCTGATCGTTAACCGACTTAATCCCCAAACGAACGTACTGTACAGCTCATGTACTCACTGACGAAGCAGCAAGTGCCCACCCTGCGTGTAGCACCGTGTGGATGCTCGGGCTGGGGGCATGGGGCTGGAGGTACCGAGATTCAGCTTCATGGAAATGACTGAGGAACCAACTCACGTCACCGTCCTCAAGAGAAGAACTCAAAGAAATAAAGCAGTGACTTCCCCGGCGGCCCAGTGGGTGAGACTCCGCAATCCCACTGCTGGGGGCCTGGGTTCGACCCCTCGCTGGGGCGCCGTGACTAAGAAGTCTGCGTGCCGCAGCTAAAGATCCCGTGTGCCTCGACTAAGACCCAGCACGGCCAAGATAAATAAGTAAGTAAATGGTTTTAGAAAAGAAATAAAGAATACACGCATAATAGATATAACAGATTAACATGTAAGTACATAAAGCACTGTTTACTACTATTTCCAAAGGAAAATGCATTTCCAGATGCCTTTTGAGGTCGCTTGGCTGTGCAGAGCATGGGTAAAACAAACAGCATGCAGCCGGGCGAAAAGGGACATTTTCTAAGCAGGTTGTCAAAGGGAAAGTGGTGGTCAGTGAGCCAGGAATCTGAAGGTCAGACCACAGGGTGACATCATAGAAAAGAGTCCCCTTGATGGTGGTCGAAGAGCTCCAGGTGGGGAAACTGGGAGGAAGGGAGAGTGTGCAGGAAGGGGAGAAGCCCCCTCTGACCCCTAACGAGGGGATTTTGTACCTTGGAGACGAGGATCCTGCTCTATGTCTAAGAGACCCTGGGATGGGGTAATAAGGGTGGGCCGAGAAGTCACTCCGTGACGGATGAGGGACACGTGGGAAGGGGGTGACGTTTCCATTCCACACGCCTGAGAGGCTCTCCGGGTGTCACATACACACAACACACATGCGCGTGTGTGTACACATCTATAGGTCATGTACATGTGCATGCACACACATCTACAGGTACATGTACACGTGCATGTGTGTGTACACATCTACAGGTACACGTACACGTGCGTGTGTGTGTGTATTCCTACTACAATATACCCTCTGCCCTCAAAGGTGTCTTAGTCTAGTAGGAATGACGAAATGTATACACAAGTAATTATAATGAAGGTGTTTGTCTAAATGCAACAAAGAGGAGCTAGCAGAAACCCTCAGAAACCGGAAAGGGAAACTCCTACACTGCTGGTGGGAATGTAAACTGGTGCAGCCACTATGGAGATCAGTGTGGAGGTCCCTCAAAAAACTAAAATTAGAGCTACCATATGACCCGGCAATCCCACTCCTAGGCACCCCAGTGTTCACAGCAGCACTGTTTATAATAGCCAGGACATGGAAGCAACCTGAATGTCCATCAATAGATGAATGGATAAAGAAGATGTGGTCCATATATACAATGGAATACTACTCAGCCATTAAAAAGAACAAAATAATGCCACTTGCAGCAACATGGATGGACCTAGAGATTACCATACTAAGCGAAGTAAGTCAGAAAGAGAAAGACAAATGTCATATAATATCTCTTATATGTGGAATCTAAAATATGATACAAATGAACGTATCTACAAAACAGAAACAGACTCACAAGCATAGAGACCAGACCTGTAGCTGCCAAGGTGGGAAGCGGGGTGGGGAGGGATGGATTAGGAGTTTGGGATTAGCAGGTGCAAACTATTATATATAGGATGGGTAAACAACAAGGTCCTACCGTAGAGCACATGGAACTATATTCAATATCCTGTGATAAGCCATAATGGAAAAGAATATGAAAAAGAATATATGCATGTGTACCTGAATCACTCTGCTGTACAGAAGAAATTAACACAATGCTGTAAAATCAACTATACTTCAATAAAATTTAAAGAAACCAAACGCTTGAGCGGAACCTGACAAGCATTCGCACTGGAAATGAGTAAGAGGCAGGGACGTGTTCTGTCATGACTCCTCAGTGCTGAGCAGAGACCCGGCCTGTGCACCAACCAAAACACAGGGGGATGCAAGCTGACACAGCAGTTGTCTCTGTTAAGGAATTACGTAATTACCTACATAGATAAATTTAAGAAATCAACAGAAAATTTACTTAGAAAACTTAAGAATTATCAACTGAAAAATCATCAAAATTAATATTGACAATAGCTCTGGTTGGCTGGATACATGCAAACAAATGTGACTACGTCCCTAAACAACAGCAATAACGGTTTAGAGAATATAAGGGGAAAATCCACAAAAGGAAGAAAATGCCGTAATATATTTTGAAAAAGATCTAAAAAGAAATGCACACCATCCATCAAAGGATACATTTCAATTGTAATGAAGACACTAAAGAAGACCTAATGAAATTCAAAGAGATGCAAATTCTTCCCAGACTAATTCGTGAAGGTGTAATAAGACCAATTCCAACCAATCAATCATTCAGATTTTAAAACATGAAAGTTTTTCTAAGATTCTTATGAAAGTACAGATGCTTAAGAATAACTAGGACAATTCTAACACAAGTGATGAGGGAAGACTCTCCCCTATAGATAATACAGTTTGCTGTGTACCAGTGCCCTTCTAAAGTGTTCCTTGTAATAACTGACAATCCTCACAACTATTTTATGAGGTGGGCATTATTATTAACCCATTTTCAAGACAGGAAAACTTAAGCAAAAAAAGGAAACTAATTTGTGTGAAGTTCTACAGCAGGTAAGTGGAAGTGGCATTGGGATTTGAACCCAGGCACTGGTGCTACAGAGTCTGTTTCTTCAAGCGCCATAATCTATGACTCATGAAGTCATAGCACAGGGCACAGGAAGTGGATGGTCAGGAAAGAATACAAAGTCCCAAACAGATCCATGCACATGTGGAAAATGTGATTTTTTTTTTTTTTTCTTTCGGTACGCGGGCCTCTCACTGCCGTGGCCTCTCCCGTTGCGGAGCACAGGCTCTGGACGCGCAGGCTCAGCGGCCATGGCTCACGGGCCCAGCCGCTCCGCGGCATGTGGGATCTTCCCGGACCGGGGCACGAACCCGCGTCCCCTGCATCAGCAGGCGGACTCTCAACCACTGCGCCACCAGGGAAGCCCGAAAATGTGATTTTTGACAAAGTAGAATTTCAAATAAATGGCAGAAGACTATCTCAGTCAGTAAGTGGTACCAATAACTGGGTATATGTTTAGAAAAAAAATTAGGTAAGATCCCTGTATAAGCTTCTACTGCTGCTGTAACCAATTACCGTAAATGTAGCAGCTTGAAACGACACAAATCCATCATCTCCTCGTTCTGTAAGAAGTCTGAGCGGGCTGCAGGCTGCGGGCCCCGCTGTTTCTCTGCTCTGGTCTCGCAGGCCAAAGTCCAGGTGTGGGCTAGCCCAGACTCTTACCTGGAGGCGCTGAGGGAGCATCTGTTTCCAAGCTCCTTCGGGCTGTGGACAGATTTCAGCTCCCTGCAGCTGCAGAGCCGACATCCCCCCTGCCTTGCTGGTTGCCAGCTGGGAGCCTCTCTCACCCCTGAAGGCCCCCTGCAACCCTCCTCATGTGCCCCCCACCCTGGGCCACTGGACCCTTCTCACACCAAGAAGCTCTCTGGCCTCCCCTTCGGCTACCTGTCTTCTGCCTTCAACCTGAGAAATTTCTCTGCCCTTAAAGCGGCCATATGTTTAGACTGGGCTCGCCACTTGCATAATCTGGGATAACTTCCCTGTTTTAAGGTCACTGATTCTTAACTTCAGTTACATCTACAAAGTCTCTTTTACCACATAATGTATATACGCACAAATTCCAGGGACAAGAGAATGAACCTCCTTGGGGAACGTTCTGTTGCAATCCTTATACCACATGGTATATAGCAATAAATTTGAGGTGGATTAAAGAGTTAAATGTAGAAAACAAAACTCTTAAAAGTAAAAATGGAAGAAAATAAAAGAGAACGTATTTTATAATTTTGGGTAGGGAGGACCTTCCTAAGCAAGCTTAGAAATCATAAAGAAAAACACGGAAGGTAATGTTCTCAAAAATTAAAGCACTGAATAAAAAGATTAAAGATAAGCAACTGGGAGAAAGTATTTGCAACTTATTTAACAAATCATTAATATACAGAATTTGTAAGAAAATGAATTTCTATAGATCCAGTTAGAAACACAAGTCAATAGAAGAGATTAGCAACGAATGTGATCAGGTATTTCACAGAAATGTAAATACAGATGGTCCCTGACTTATGATGGATCAACTTATGATTTTTTGATTTTATGATGGTGTGAAAGTGATACACATTCAGTAGAAACCATAATTTTGAATTTTGAATTTGATCTTTTCCTGGGCTAACGATACAATCTTCTCTCGCGACGCAGGGCAGGGGCTCCCAGTCATGTGATCACGAGGGTAAACAACCAACATACTGACAACCATTGTGTCCCCAGACAAACCATTCTGAAAAAATTTCACTTTCAGGACAGTATTCAATAAACTGCATGGGATATTCAACACTATCATAAAATAGGCTTTGTGTTACATGATTTTTCCCAACTGTAGGCTAACGTAAGTGTTCTGAGCACGTTTAAGGGGGGCTGGGCTAAGCTCTGATGTTGGGTGGGTGAGGTGTATTAAATGAATTTACAACTTACAGTATTGTCAACTTAGGATGGGTTTATCAGGATGTAACCCCATCGTAAGTCAAGGGAGATCTGTAGTGGATTTCCACTTCTAGTAATGGAAGCCTACGTAATTCCCTCCCAAGTCTGCTTCAGGGTATTAGGGAACTAAGAAGGCAGGGAAGAATTATGGGGCCAATCCTGGAGGTGGGAGAAATCAAGAGAACTTGTAAGTCTGGCATTTGGGGACATTTTAACACAGTGGCCTTTGCCACTTCTAGATTGGTTGGCGAGAGGTTGAGAAGCTGAACAGATCTTCTAACAGCCTCACAAAAGAAGTCAGGGGGACACAAACTGCAGTCCAGGAGTTCCTGGTAAAATTCCATGCTTTTGGGTGGAGCCCAAAGGGCTACACCCTCGGAGTAGGAGTGAATTGGAAACAGACCAGCCCTCTCCAAAACTGAAATCTAGCTTCAAACAATCTCAGTCCCTGAAAATGGATTAAGGTTATTCAAGACGGCAAGTGCCGCTACCTGCTTACCTAGAAGCAAATGTAAATTCTCTTTGGAGACAATTATCATCATCCCAGGTCCCAAATTATTTCTATGAAGTTCTATATAAAATATCTGGCACACAATCAAAAGTAGCCAGGCTCACAAGAAAGCAAGACTATATGACCAAAAGCCAAGAGAAACAAATACAATGAAACGAGAACCATGTGAATTCCAGATAATGGTTATCAGACCTAGACTTTACAAGAACCAAGATAAATGTTCAACAAAATATGAAAAATAGCTGTGAACTTCAGCATAGAACAGGAAACTAAAAAAAGAACTAAGTAGAAATTCTCTCTCTGGAAACTACAGTAACCAAAATTAAGAATGGGTGTAACAGCAGGTTAGACACAGCTGAGGAGAGACTCAGTGAAACAGAAGCTAGATTTAAAAATCTCCAGAATCAATACAAAACGTAGGAAACATAGTTAGAAGATCAGCTATATGTATATATACTTATAGTCTCAAAAGAAGAGAGAATCTGGCAGAAGTTAAAATAGGAAATCTGATACTATAACCACTAAAGAAAGTAAATCCATAATTAATTGAAGATATTCCAACAAAGAAAGCTTCAGCCCAGATGGCTTAATCTACCAAACATTTTAAGGAGGAAATAATTATCAACATTGTACAAACTCTTCCAGAAAATAAAGAGGGAACACTCCATTTTGTTTTATGAGACCATCAAATTTTGATACCAAAATCTAGTAATATCATCACAATAAAAGAAAATAGTAGGCTAATCTCATTAATAAGCATAGATGTAAAAATTCTAAACAAAATATTAGTGAACCAAAATCCAGCAAAAGGTAAAAAGGGATGAGTCACCATGATCAAGTGGGGCTTATTCTAGAAATGCAACCTTGATTTAACATTAGAAAATCAGTCTACGAAGATCACTACATTAGCAGAATAAAGGACAAGATTCATGTAATTATCTCAAAAGATGGAAAAAAGGCATGTAAGAAACATCCATTTACGATTTTAAAAAGAAAAAAAGACTCTTGGTAAGGAGAGAAAGAAACTTCCTAAATGTGATAAAGGGAATCTATACAAAAGTCAATTGTATTTCTAAGTACTGCAACAAACTGTGAGAAAATGAAATTTAAAAATAATGTCATTTAAAATAGCATCATAATTGTCAAATACACAGGAATAAATCTAACATAAAATGTGCAAGATATCTTTACATAAAATGATAAAAAATGTCACAAAGAAATTAAAGAATGCTTAAATAAAGCAGAGGGATATTCTATGTTCATGGACTGGAAGATTTACTAGAAATTGACAAGTCCAGTCTAAAATTTATATAGAAATGCAAAAGGCTATGAAGAACCTATCGTTAAAATGTACGCTTCACAAGAACAAGGATTTTTGTTTGCTTTGTTCACCGATGCATATCAGGGCCAGTAAAGGGCATGATCTATCACAGGCGCTCAGTAAATATTTGTTGAACTGAATTGAAATGTCGAAGGTATGTATCAGCTGGGAGTTTAGAAAAAGAATTCACTCTGGGCTGTCACTTAGTTTCCATGGCACACGCTGATTTACCATCTCATTTACCTTCCCCTGTTTATCAAGTCAAGCGGAACCTCAAAATCTTATGTGCTGAATGAAGCATTTGGGATCATTCAGTCCAGTTTTCCAATTTTCTCCCATTCTTTCTGCAGGGGCGTTCATTCAAATAAAATCTTAAAGCTGAAGGGCAGAAATATAAGAGAGACGGTGGCTCTGGTTCCATAGGGGGTGCCCGGCCTGACACACCACCCTTCCGACCACTGCCACCTTTCTGCTGCTGCCCCTGGGAGACCCAGCACAGCGTCCGAGCCTGGCGCCTGTGCCCTCTCTTGCCCACACTGGGCTACCTACCGAGCAGGGAAGAGCCCCCCCGCGAGTTTGTCAGGGCCCACAGCGGCGGGCTGTGAATTCCTCTCTTGCTTCTTAATCAAAAGTGAGACAATCTCCTGTCAGAGTCTCCCCGCTGCTTCTCCGCATCCCTTCTGAATAAACCTGAGTGTAAATCTCACATACGAAACCAAGAATGGATCTTTAAACAATGCTCTCTTTTATTATAATAATAAAAGCTCCTAGAAGACACCAAGTTTTCCACGTAGATTCAGTACGCTGAGAGCTGAGTAGGTACTAGGTTGTCTGATTCACAATCGGCCTTTTATTTCACAAAACTTTAATAATGCCAATGACGCTATATTCTTCACTAGTTCTACATTTTCCATTTGATTCAATAAATCATTCTTTTCCTTGAAGGTTTTATAATACTCTTTTTCAAACTGGAACTATGTCCTCTAATTCTGTGTAGAAATCCAAAAGGTGATTTACGTGGAAAGTATACTCAGATGGCCTTTTAAACTTCTGAATTTTCCTTTGTATTAAAAAAAAATCACCTTTTTTCCCTTATTTCTAATTCAAATTGAAATGCCTCTGCTCTGTCATTTGTTTGACAATAAACAATTTCAATTGCTTCTACCTCAAAATAGCCCTTCCTCAACAGGAAAAGGAGGTCTTTTCTCGCCGGACTATGGTAGAAAAGGAATTGCATGTAAGTGGCACCGTAGACTATCTGATACTCTTTCCTGAACGTGACAAGCACAGTAAATAGTCATCGGACATCTCTCCCTCTAACCGTGCTGACTCTCCCACCCTCTTTACCATCTCTGTGTTTATCTCTTCTTTTACTTTCTCTTTCCAGCTGTTCACTCAATTCCATGAATTCAGTGCTTAGTAGCTGCCAGAAAAGTGAGCCCTAAAGACACAGCTCAGGGATACAGTCTCCCTTTTTATCTTCCTGGGAGACGATATCTGATTACCCAGGTTAATCCCTGATCATTTTCCTCGTCCTCCAATTTTAAAAGGTGGGGTAGGACCCAACTTGGTTTTAAGCTTTTGTTCCTGCTTTTTCTTTAAGGGCCTCCATAATTTGCTGATTTGGAGTAAATCATTTGGATTAAATCATTTTTGGATTTTAAAAATTAATTTAAAAAAAGACTAAACTTAAAGCCAAAACTACCTCAAAAAAAGGAACAAACCGAAAGAAGTAAGAATGCATGAGCACATCACTTCACCCTGGGCAGGCACAGCCCGGCTCTGAACCTGGGAGCCCCGGGTCAGAGGTCAGAGCCCAGCACGGCCAGCCCGGCAGCCTCCACCCCTGCTTCATCGTCCCCCCCCCCGCCCCCCGCTCCCACCCGTGTTCACTAACGTGCATTGACCAAGAGCCACGCAGAAAATGCTTTCTGGAAAAACAGCTGCAATGATGCAGTGGGTGCTTTCTTGACACTTGGCTTTGATACGTCAGCAAAGCACAGGATTAAAACCACGTGGCGGGCGCCTCAGGGACCCGCCTGCTCTCTCCTCCAGCGAAGTTCAAAACAAAGGGAATCTCGAGAAAGCAACGATGGAACACAGAAGCCATTCACCCCACAAGAGCTGCTGCAAGTTATCCATTAAAAATGGCTCTGCGATCATCACGTAGTTTTTAGCGTTGGTTTCGGGTACAAGTGTCTGACTTGCTTTGCCACTAAAATCTACCAGAGTAACTGACTTCCGAGGAATGGTCTGATGAGATGTATGCTTCAAGTGTTTTTCAGAAAACAGGGGCAAGTATTCAAACTCTCACTGAGAATAAGATGTGGCCCAAATTGAATGTGGTTCTATCCCTCATAACAGCTCAAATTTTAGAATGATGCATTCATACCAGCTGTCTGGGAACAAAAGAATTAGTTTGAATTTGTAAATAAACTGTGGTTATAAAAATTACTTGAAACAAGCCAGAATAATAACCATTAAACATGAAAAGTCAGTAACAGTCTTTGAATTATATTTCTGTTGCGATTATTATTCCTGTTTTCATAATGTGCTTTGGGATAAAACATAGTTTTGAGCTGTTGGTACTTTCAAGTAAATTTCACTGCAGACGAGTTAGCCCATAGCGGCTAAGACTGTGAAGTTTTAAAATCCATTATGGAAAATGGAAACCTGTAAAAGACGAATTCTTCCTTTTAACAATTGTCATGATTGTTGCTTAACTGATTTTCTGTCTGCATTGCCTGCGACTGTAGATTTGCTGGTTACCCTTGATGCTGACCGAGGTGTTTTAAAGATAAGCGGTGCTACCCAATGAAAGCTTTACATATATTGATGTTGCTTCTCCTGGCGTTCATGTTTCTCCCCGACAGATCAGTGGGCTTGGTGGGAGGCCAATGCATTCTTTGGGAATACAAATGATAATGTTGTAACTGTACAGCAGGCAGAAGGAGCTGAGATGTTAACGTTATCCCAAAGCTACTGATACCAAAGGAACCTGGGAAGGAAGCAGAAGAAAGCTCAATTTCTTAGTAGAGAAAATCAAGGGCTCCACTTGTATTCATCCTGCTTTGGCCTTCTGAGGGCATCCCATGGAAGAGATCTTGCAAGGAAGGTCTGCCCTATTTCAGGGAAGAATAGAACGGCCGGCACTTGTGACAGCGTGGATGAACCTGGAGGCCATTATGCTAAGAGAAGTAAACCAGGCACAGAAAGAAGAGCTCACTCATCTATGGAATGAAAAAGAAAAAAAAAAAAAAAAGAAAAAAGTTGAATTCATAGAAACAGAGAAGAATGGTGATTGCCAGGGGCTAGAAGGTGGGGGAAGCTTCTGGTCAAAGGGTGCAAACCTCCAGACATCAGATGGTTCTGGGGTCTAAATGCACAGCCTGATGACTATAGTTAAAGATACCGTATTGGGTACCGGAAATTGGCTAAGAGAGGCCACTTTTTTTTTTCCGGCATATTATGCTTTATTATTTCAAGAAAGGTAAAAATGCAACTGAAACGCAAAAAAAAGATTTGCGCAGTGTTTCATGATTCAGTCTTGGTAGGTTGTATGTCTAGAAATTTCTCTGTTTCTTCTAGATTGTCCAATGTTTTGCTTTATAATTGCTCGTAATAATATCTTAAATCTTTTTTATTTGTGAGAATAATTGTAATATCTTCTCTTTCATTTTTTCCCAAAAGGATTACATACCTTTTCAGTATAAGTGATAATCTAAGACAGGACACCTTAAATGTTCTCACCACACACAAAAGTAACCGTGGGAGGTGATGGATGTGCCAATGAGCTTCACCGTGGCAATCACTTCACAAGGCATGTCATCACGCTGTACATTTTAAAAACATACAATTTTATTTATCAACTATACCTCAGTAAGACTGGAAAAACAAAGACTGAGGACACAAAGGGGAAAGGTGGGCCATGTGGCAGAGGGTGCTGGCATACTGCTCCGTCTTGGTTTTCCCTGGACCACGGACCCTTTGGTGCCAGAGGCCTGGGGAAGAGCTGAGGGCCACAGATGAGCCAGGAGAAGTCTTGATAATCCTACTCACCCCGGACGAAAATTATGGAAAAAATCTGTAATCTTTATTACAAGAAAAGTCTAGACAAGAATATGTGTAGAGAAAGTCCGTCTAGACCGCGTGCAGGATACGCGTTACAACCCCCTGTCATCACTGCTCAGGCGTGGTGGCCTTTGAACTCTCCGCCCTCAAACTCCCTGCACCACGCGATGCCGCTAACCCTCCCTCCGTTCCTCCTCCGTTTCTTCCTTTCTTCCACGGGTTCACTGAGCGCCACGTGGGCCAGGTGCTGGGCTAAGTGCTGAGTGTACGGATGAAGGGGACACAGTCCCAGCTCAGGGACCCTCCCTCAAAGAGCAAAGTCTCCCGAGGGAGCCTGATGGGAAAACCTTTAATGGAGCTTCACGGAAAGTATGACCAGAGCACAGAGCAAAGGGGGCCAGGGCAAGACTGTCCTGAGGACAAGACGCAGAGGAGCAGAGGCCCCACAAGCGGTTCAACAACACCAAGGGCCGGCGCTGCCGTGAAGATGCCAGTCGGGTCCTTGCCCTCTAGGGGCTTCATGTTGACTAGGAAACTGTCTCTGGTTTTCACGACATTAAATTCTTCTGGCTCTGCTCTCATCTTTCTCACCATTCATCCCTTCTAAATCCTCTCTGGATCTTCCCCTACTTTCTGTGGCCCCTGGAACCTGGTCCAGCCCACGGTTCCGCCCACGGCCCTCTTCCCTCTCTGCTTTTCCTTGTCAAAATCATCCGTCAAGATAATTCAGAAACATTCGCGCTTCTTTCTTAAGTTCTAGATCCAGATTTTCAACGTGGCCTCTTTCTTACCTTCTAGATTCAGACTTCCTTTCTGGGGTTCTAGTTCAGATTTTTAGCTACCTGTCTCCAAAGGGACGCTCGGCTGCCAGCATCTCAGACTCTGCCTCTAGACAATGATGCTGTTGCCCACTTGGTATTATTTTTGACATATTCCTTTCTTTTACTCTCTAAGTCTGTGTTCTATGAATTTTAAGTGAGTCTTCACATCTACTCTTTTCCTCTTCTAGTCCCGTTGACAATATCCAGTTCAAGCCCTTTTGATCTCTCTTGCGACTAGTGATGTGAATTTAGTGTGATCACCTATGAATTCATCTCTTTTCGTCTTTTTCCTTTTATCTTCTGCTGCTGGATTAATCTTTCTAAAGGAAAGACGCAATCATCTAACACTACCCAGTTAAAGAAAAAAACATCCTCAGTGGCTGAAAACTGCTTTCTGACCAATGACCGACGTCCCCGGCATTGTATCCAAGCTTGCTGGGTGCACAGTGCAGGGTAAGGAGTAGACAGTAACAAAGATTTGATGCTATCGCTATTTTTAGTGGATGAAACGAAGGTAGCTAACTTCCTGGGTCCTCGCCCCACTGACGCCCCCTCTGGCCAGGACGCCCCCGAGCCTGCTCCACCCCCGAACCCCTCTCGTCCTAGCCCAGGGTCCCCTCTCTGCTGGTGACCAGCTCACGGGGCCTTCTCCTCTGTGGAGAATTGTAGCCACGCACACGGCACCCGCGTTATGTTCTCTAGTTCTGAGGTTCACACGCATCTTGTTTTGGCGTTCACGTGAACCCCGCGGGAGGTGCTATTACTGACATCTTAGGAGCCTGGTACGTGCACCAGTTAAGTGACTTGTCCAAGACCACACGACCGGTGGTGGCAGAGGCGGACTGCTACCTGCAGTGCTTCCCTGCTGCGTCCTACTCGTCCTTGAAGCCTCTTCTGTTTCCCCTCCCTGTGTCTCGCTAGGGGTCTCAGGACAACCTCTGTTCCCTCCCCAAACACAGGGAATTACCAGATTCACCGCTGCTGAAGCATCTGCCGTGTCTAGGCCTTAACTGGATATAAAATGCCTGCTGCAAGGCTGTGACTGGAATATATTTTAAGACACTTTAGGGTGACCTGCGCCTGCACATCCAGACCTGAATGCCTGGACACACCAGGTTTAGATGAGAACTAAACCAGCCGGTGGCTGGAACACGCCGGCCAGGAAACCCGAGAGGCCCCGGCCGCAGGTGCTGGAAACACTTCCTGCCTGTCAGCAAGCACCAGGCCCTGCCTTGGGTGGTGGACCCTTTCCCGCAGGGTCGGGAAGGCGGCGGGCAGTACCAGGGCTGCCTTCTTCCCGCATCGTGTGAGCTGAGTCTCGAAGCCTTTGGAAGAAAAGGAACGTCTTTTAAATGCCGTGACTGCAGTCTACACTTTACACCCATCTCTGCTCTGCTAGACTGTAAACTCCTTGCGGCTGGAAGGAGAACTCATCCGTGTTTCTTCCCAGTACCTGTCACGGGCCAGCACAACACGCCTGTCAGAGGCATGCGATGTGGGGTAATTGTATGGCGCTGCTGTGAAATGCATGGCACGGCATTCCGTTTACGAGGTCTCAAGGTATTAGTTCTTCTCACTAATTTATGTCAAAGGATCTTCTGGGAAACGGAGTGATCCATGTAATCAAAGCTACTCATACGTGCGAAACTGAAAAAGCCCAGTTCAAAGCAGGGGTTTTGTTACGTGCATATTAACATGTATGTTACGTATTATACTAGGTTCAAGGCTGACATTGTTTAGCGCCTCCGTGATAAGTATATGCTTGCTTAGCACAGTGTTAAGAGCACCAAGTAAAACTGTAGACTGTTTCTTTTCTATAATTTATCAGACTGAATTATTTTGGCAAGGGCTGGCAAATCACCTAGTCTCCCTGTGAATAATGAGACATTGTTTGTTCCCGAATAGGAGATTTATTTTTACCCACAGCCTGGACCCGAGTGATACACGCCATAGATGCATTTCACACTGTGGTCAATACAGTGGCAAGTCATATCCCGGGGTGGGCATTCTGCTTCCCCCTGCCCCGCCCGGTTCTGCCACTGCCATGGTAGGGAAGTCGTGGCCTTTTCCAATGACTCAGTTTCCTTACATAACGAGGAAGTCTGATCAGAGCTCTGATCTCCCCTCCTTTGCTGCAACTATGGGATTCTTGCTCGGATCTTATCGGGAATTAGAAATTATTAACTCCTGGCATGGAAAAAAAGAATGATAGCTTTTAATTACTTTCCTATTTATGGATTACAGGAAAGATATGTTTCTATAAGGCTGACTTAGAAGGAAGTTGGTCTTTTCCAATTTTATCGGTGTTATCTTGATGCTTCACAAGGGGCAAATTAACCCTTTGTAACCACGGATAAACCAGCCTTCCCTGGGCACCCTGGTGACAGACCTGCCGAGGGTGCGGAGTTAGAGGAGAGGGTTGATGCCACTGAGGCCAGTGGTGGGCAGCTAGGGTACCACCCATCAAGACCTGATGAGAAGCAGCTTTTTGCGTTTAATTAAAAACACAACTTTTAGAATGCCTCATTCATTTTTTTGTTTTTATAAAATCAAAACACAGGAATTTTTCTTAAATGAAAAACAGAGACAGTTTCAACTTTTTTTTTTTTTAAGCAAGCGAGTTAAAAAAAGAAGCCCAGGAAATTGTCCTTTGTAATCCTGCCAGTTTCAATTTTGATTCTTTATGCAACTAGTATCAGGATAATATTTGGTTGAAATGAAAGAGAAGAAAAGTTCCAAGAAGCTGTTCTGCACACATTTTGGTTGTTTGATTGGCTGATGTCAGGCTAGCTACTGTTATTTTGCAATTGCTTTGACAGACGCAAAGAAGAAAAGAACAATTTCAACATTTTAAAATCCCTCAGTAAGCATATATATAATCAGACCCTAAAAACTGTACATGACGATACTTCTTCTAATTATTTTTGACTACCCCTATTAGTGTCACGAATGGAAAGGTCAGATTTAGATAAAAGTTAAATCAAATTAAATATAGATGAATAGTATTTATGAAGTGCCCATGATTTGTTCTTCAGCTTTACTGAAACAATTGGCATTTCTGCTTAGCTACACCCTAGGATCTCGTGGAAAGAACCCAACATTTCATGGTTGCAAAGATTATGAAATATTCAGCTTTACCCATGGGTATTTCCTGACATTTCTTTGGTGAACTGGAGGCTAATAGAAGATATCAGGAATTAGTGTAAGAAACGGTCTAGAAAGCTATTGTCACTACAAAGATGAAAGCAACTTTGATGATCAAGCAGAAGCCAATGAAATAAGACTGAAGTGGTTCCTGAATCCTCCCTATTGTCCATCTGGGATTTCTTAATTTCCCTGCTCTCAATATGTTATGGAATTTTCCGTGTGAAGTTCTGCCATGAATTAGAGTGATGTCAACAAAGTTTTACCTTAAGTCATATTCTATCACAAACTGGGGAGGGCCCAGTCCTCCAGGGAGACCTGTTTCCTGCTTTTAAGAAGCTTGTCTTCTTTTAGTTCCAGGCATCCCAGCCAGCTGGGGGGTTGCAGGGAGGCTCAGATGACCTCAGTGACAACTGAGCCTGTGCCAGTCCCACCTGAAGGCCACACAGCCACCCAAGGACGTATTTTCACCTGTGGCCAAATGGGCTCTGCTTCCATCTGCTTTGCTCTTTGCTGCTCTCTGCCCACAGAGAGTTAATGGCGTTGCCCGCTGTACCTGGTGTCTGGGGTGGTATTTTTTTCCCTGCCATCTTTAATAAACTCACTTTCCCTATCACTGCTAGGCAGCTTTTTAAACTAGAAATGCTGTAACTTAAAAACTGTCAAGGGGCTTCCCTGGTGGCACAGTGGTTGAGAGTCCGCCTGCCGATGCAGGGGACGCAGGTTCGTGCCCCCGTCCGGGAAGATCCCACATGCCGCGGAGCGGCTGGGCCCGTGAGCCATGGCCGCTGAGCCTGCACGCCCGGAGCCTGTGCTCCGCAATGGGAGAGGCCACAGCAGTGAGAGGCCTGCATACCGCAAAAAAAAAAAAAGAAAAAAAAAAAACTGTCATGAAAGGAGCAAAGATTTGGAATTCAGCTAAACCAGGGTGTGAATCCATCTGTACTGGTTACCAGCTGTGTGACCTTGGACGTGTCACTTAACCTCTCTGGGTTTTAGCGTGCCAATTGGGAAATGGGGGGGTAATACTGGCCTTACATGGTTATTATCAGGATAAATGAACTAACATGTGTAACGTTTCTTGTACAGTGTCTCTCATCTTGTGGGCCTTCAATAAATATAGTTACTATTAGTTTTTCATCCTAGAATTTCCTATTTTGTGATCCTATCATGGACTGTCCGACACAGACCCTATACAAGACATATCGTATATAGACATGATATATACATACATGACACAAACATGACATGTATATGATGCAGGGCATATATTAGACAGTAGGAAGGAATTATAGGAGGTCAAGTCCATTCAGTAAGTATTATTACTTGGCATCTATTAGACGCTTACACCTGCCATTTTGTGCAATCCCTACCTTGGGGTCTTGTTTGTAAACAACTCCAGAGGTGACAAAAGTTCCTCTATTCGCCTTACTTCAGGGCTTACTCTTCTGACAAGGCCAAAATGACCTAACCCGATATCCCTGTACTGAATTGACTACGAGACAACCAAAGTATAAGCGTCTGCCAACACCTACGGCGGGTTCTGTCCATAAAGATTTGTGGCACTTAGAAGAATTTTAGTAATGCTGTACGCAATAGCTGGGGACAGTGCGTTTACAAAGGGTTTCATTAAGACTCATGAAGTTTATTAATACATGGTTGACTTTTCAGTTTAAATTTACTTTAAATGTAAAAGAATTGGATGAAAATGATCCTGTGGTTTGAAAATAAGACAGGTCATTGGCTATGGTCAAAGCCGGATTATTCTGGTTATACTAGATTTGTTTCATTAACACACTGGAAAGAAGGAGGAGAAAATTAAAATTCAAAAGAAAACATGATCTACGTCCCTGTGTTCTGATATGAGGACGCAGCAGACATCGTTGGCTGCGTCCCCAACACATTTCCCCTCTCCCTTGTCTGGGCTGTCCTTCCTTTTATGACCCCATCGCCGGCAGGCAGACCCTAAGTGGTCCAGCCTAGTTTGGTACCCTCCAGCCTCCCGCCAGGGATTGGACGTGTGACCTGCTCTGAGCGTGTGACCTGCTCTGGCCAATGAGATGAGAAGGGAGCTGCGTACGGGGGTGCTTCTGGGAAAGGTCTCCTGACTTTGCAGAAGGGCACCCCGGAAACGTAAGTCCCTTTTTGCCCCTGGATACTGCTAGATCTGCACGGGATGCCTGGAGTTGCTGTGAGCACCGCGGAGCTGGCTTTGGGATGGACCCTACACAGGACGTAGAGCCGCGGGAGCGAGAGAGAGGCGGAGCCAGCGACCCAGGGCTCCCTGCCCAGAGCCCACCCTACCTACAGGCTTTCTGCGACAGAGGTTAACAGGTTGCGAGGCAACAGATCCCTTCGTTGTAGCAAGGGGCCGAGGATTCTGTTACTCGCGGCCAAAGCACCCGGTGGAAACAGGACACACGTGAGCTCCTGGACCTGGAGAAAGTGAACGAGCAAACCAGCCGAGCGGGCAGTACCTGCTCCTGTGATTCCAGTTCCTTGTGCTGCAGTTTTTTCTCCAAACATCGTGCTTGATTCGAGCGCTTTTCTAGCTCGTCTTGTAAAGCCTGAAACGGTATAAGATAAATACAAAAACATTAAAAACTAGCAGCCTTGGAAAAAAGTTTTACCACCTGAACTGGTATCAAAAAGGCCTCAGCTCTGGTCTATTACTGCGGCTCCAAAACCAGCCTTTTAGTATCAGGCCCAGATGTTTTCTACTTTAGGAATAACTAGTATCAGAAACTCCAAACTCACAAACCAGGCACATTAGCAGGTGTCAATTCATCTTATAAAAACATCTCCTATTCCCAGCATAGACACACAAGCACGCAATAAAGAGTAGAACTATTGCTAATTAAAGGAGCTCTATCAGGACACCTGCGAGGTACACCCACACTCTGAAAAGTGTCCTGAGAGCTAGGAATCGTAACACTGGACCGACACGACATTGTTCAAAACTATACTCTGGTCATTGGAGTACGTTATGGTAACCTTAAAGGCATTTTTTATTAAGCCATCGAGGATGGCATGGAATTTGAGGAAACTGTAAGAAATAGACAGAGATGAACACTTTCAGTTGCCAAGTAGCTGTTGGAAATCAAATTCAGGTTCAGGCTGGGGGAAGCCGGGAATGGAAAGATCAGTAAATATCATTGTATCCATTACTACTTTAAGTAAAGAGGTGAACTAGAAAAGACACAGGATCCATTCAAACAATCTGATGTTAATTATAGATATAGCACGTGGGAAATGACGGCGAACAGAACACACTCTCAAAGAGTGACTGCAAAGACGCTAAACGAATTCTCAAAATAAAATTCATTCAATTAAGACTCCTGAGTTTCTGCTCTAGGTGAAGGACTGTGACACGTATTCCAAATAAAGCGGTGAAAGAAAACAGACAAAACACATTCCCTGCTCTCACGGAGCTTCTGCTGTACTGGGGCAGACAATAAGCAAACGGTCAGCATAATATACGTCAGTGGTAAGTGTGGAGGGAAAATACTGTGGGGAAGGAGGCTATCCTGGAACGTGGTGAGGAGGGGTGTTGCAGTTTTAAACAGATGGCCCAAGACAACCTAACTGAGCCAAACCTGAAGGAGAAGAGCGAGCAGGTCACAGAGACACGTGCAGGAAGAACCTTCCAGGCAGGGACCCCTGCACATACCGGGGGTCGAGTCACGTCAGGTCCCGTGAAGCCTCAGAGGGCACTTGAGGACTTCAGGCTTTATTCGAGGTAGACGGGGGCTCCTGGAGGGCTGTGGGCAGGGTTGCTTTGGTTGCCGTGAAAAACAGATGGAAGAGGGACATGGGCAGAGGCAGAGAGGCAGGGTCGAGGCCGTGAAAACACACCGGGAAAGGGTGGTGGAGAACTGGACCAGCCGGGGGTGAGGCAGAGGCAGACTCCCAGTCTATCTGAAGATAGAGATCGCAGCTCCAGGGAAAGGACGCAGAGCATGAAAAGTAAAAAAAGAGAAGAGACTCCGGGATTTTGGCTTGAGCAGGTAGAAGACCGCAGTTGGGGAGGTTCGGGACGGGAGGGACAGATGTGGGGGAGAAGGTCGGAGCTCAGCCTGCGGTACGTCGAGTGCGGGATGCCTGTTCCACATCCAAGCCGAGATGCTGGGCAGCAGCCGGGGGGAAGAGTCTGTAGTTCAGACACGATGTCTCGGTTTGTATCCACTAAAAATCCTTTCAATGCAATTCCAGTCTTTTCTCCATGCAGACAGAGACTGTGGTTCTTACCTTTTTCTGGAGTTCTAGCTCCACTGGAGCGTCTGGCAAATGCCGTGTGGTCACTCCCCACGTGGAAAACAGTGCTTATTATTTTGCCTGTGATTTCAGGGAGTCCAGTTGCCTGAAGCCTGTCCATGGATGGACCCCAGGCTAAGAACCTCTATTTAAAAGAGTATAGGGCTTCCCTGGTGGCGCAGTGGTTGAGAGTCCGCCTGCCGATGCAGGGGACACGGGTTCGTGCCCCGGTCTGGGAAGATCCCACATGCTGCGGAGCGGCTGGACCCGTGAGCCATGGCCGCTGAGCCTGCGTGTCCAGAGCCTGTGCTCCGCAACGGGAGAGGCCACGACAGTGAGAGGCCCGTGTAACGCAAAAAAAAAAAAACAAGCAAAAAAACTCGAAAAAAAAAATCAGTTTAAAAAATGGAGAGTAACCAAGTAATATCCCACTTTCCAAAAAGTGAAAATGTATCAGACTAAAGGAAAAGGACAGCTGTTCCTGGTCTCATATTCTAAAAAGTTATTAGGTCATGAGATGTTCATCCTCAGTTTGCCAGAGGCCCATATGAACACAACCACAACTACTGAGCGAGCACAAGAAGGACCTTTCTTTTAAGTTGTGGCTTCTTTATTCAAAAAGCTTCCAATTTGACATTTGACACACCCACAAAACAGAACTTTTACTTTATTCCTGAGAAAAGCCCAAGATCATTAAAGAATGGAATGTCCAACACTGGGTCAAAAATCTAAACCAAAATCCAACTTGAACGGCTACGCTGTTTATTCTGCAAAAGCAGGCCCCGCCTCAGCTCTGCTGTGTGAACTTGCGTCACTGCTGAAAGACAGTTCTTTTCTCCCAGTTAAACCCGCCTTTAAATGCCATGCAAGTGGGCTTGCTGGGCCTGGCCACCCTCAGCCGGCTCTCAGAGAACTTCGTGCGGGCAGTGAACAAAGAATGACATTTTCCAGAAGAAAAACGTACATGACATAAGCAGCTCTACAAGAACAACGAGGGCAGGCCACACTCTTTAAAAGGGAGCTGGTTATAGGATAACTTGATTTGTTTATTTGAAATATGAAAGTAGTGAGAGCACATTAAAGTGTAAAAGATTTGACAGTTTCACGGACTCTCCAGGGTGAGGAGAAGCCAGGGTAGCTAATGTGCCCCGAGGGGCACCTGTGATGGTCCCAGAGCTCTGCTGTTCGTCGGAGAAAGAGTATTATAGTCAACGCTATTTCCATAAAACTTATAAACATGGTTCGAGGCCAGCTGCTCAACTCGTAAAGCCACGCATTAAGGACTTCTAAACACCAAAGTATCGGGGCTTCCCTGGTGGCGCAGTGGTTAAGAATCCGCCTGCCAACGCAGGGGACGCGGGTTCGAGCCCTGGTCCAGGAAGATCCCACATGCCGCAGAGCAACTAAGCCCGTGCGCCACAACTGCTGAGCCTGCGCTCTAGAGCCCACGAGTCACAACTACTGAGCCCACGTGCCTAGAGCCCGTGCTCCCCAAGAGAAGCCACCGCCATGGGAAGCCCGTGCACCACAATGAAGAGTAGCCCCCGCTCGCCACAACTAGAGAAAGCCCACGCGCAGGAACGAAGACCCAAGGCAGCCAAAAAATCAAAAACGAAACAAAACAAAACACCAAAGTATCTCTCATAGGTCTTAAACAAACATGAAATGATGGCAGATACATGCCTTTTAATAATGGACACATGAAATGCAAGTTCGTTTGAATTATAAGTGGTTAAAAAGTTATTTAGTAAAGGAAAAAAGGAGAAAGACTGGGCTGTAATGATACACAAGATATAGTCAGAGCGTCCCTAGTGTACAAGGCATGACAGAGGCTTTCAGACTTAGGGATTTAGCACAAGTTTTTCTAGAGATTTCTGACCTTGTCTTTGGCCAAACTCTCAGCCAGGTCCTCCCCTCATCTGAGGGTGGGACTGGGGGGTGGGCGTCCATCTGGCCGGTCGAGCATGCAGACTCTCATAACCCAGGACACCTGCACTGCAGGGTCTCACCAGACGGCATGATCTCAAACTCCCCACTTTCCCATCTTTACCAAAAACCTCAGTTGTGAGAAATGTGGAAAAATCCACTTGCAGATCGAAACAGAATCAGTAGCATAGAAGTCACCTTTCTCCTGAATCACACATTCTACAGAACTGTGTCCTCCACTTTTTAGGAGTTTTCAGACCAGTTCTCACTGACTTGAGATTCGGTGTGTCTTCCGTGCACCCTGCCTCATTCTGTGTTGCCAGGTCGTGGCTCATGCTTGTGTCTGGCTTTGTCACAAGTCACCACGAGGTCGGCGGTACATCTTCTGGGCCAGCCGTCCGTATGAGGGCTGAAGCGCAAACGGCTCCTTCCCTGAGTGCTGGCCCATAGAACAGGTTCTCCCGGAAGTGGGACCTTGAATGGTACAGCGTTCTTTCATTTAAAGGGACTGGATTAAATCAGATGTAAGCAAAAAAGATTGCGGATGAAGTTTTGCCCTATTTAAGTATACAACTGGGGTTCTCAAAGTCATTGATTTTGCGTTAAGTCTGTGGTCAGGAATCAAGGAAGCCGACGAGCCTCTGCTGGGTGAGACACAGAAAGGGCCTCACCAGCGGCAACTCCGTGTAGCCAAGGAGATGGGCAAGGAAGAAAAGCAGTGTCTGTATGAAAGACACTGCCAAGAAGGAGTCAGTCCCGCAAACTGTTAAAAACTGGTGAAGCCGGGTGGTGGGTAGATGGGGATTCTGCATATTATTCTCCCTACTTTTGCGTATGTTTGAAAGTTTCCATAATAAAGAAAAAAAGAATTTTTAAAGCTTTTTCTAGTTAAAAAACATGAAGTCACCATATCCTTCCTTTCATGAGGTTTGAATTTACTGTTTTACTTCAGAAAAAACAGATGATTCATTCGTCCTTCAGTGAATAGGCGGGATGTGTAAGGATTTCCCCATGTATATTTTGGAAGCAGGGAGTGGGGTGTTCATATTTTGACCTAAGGAGAAGATAACAGGAAAGGGAAGGCCTACTTATATTTTTATTGAGATACAATTTACTTATGGTAAAACTCTAAAATTTCTTAAAAAAATGGTGATGGTCTGTTTTCCATTTAAAACATGTAATATGATTTAAAAGTTTGTGCCATAAAATATCTGTTCAGATAATAAAATCTCGCTATAAACCATCTTCCACTGATTGGTTTATCCATCAAACCGAAATGACACCCGACCTGTGACTACAGTGAAGAGACACAAATTATAAAAGGGAAGGAAGCAGAACTCTCATTTGAACTTTAACTGCCTTTTTAACAATGCCCAAGATTACAAATGGTGCTGACAATATTTCTGATCAGTAGGTTTTCTTTGACAGGTAAACTGACACAGAAACAGCAAATGCTTTTCTTTCTACTACTGCTAACCGAAAGGTAAGGGAAAATTAAATAAAACAATAAAATCTCATTACTTTTTAAAAAAAAAAATCACATCTTAAATAATTGGGATCCAGCAAAAAGCCCAAGCCCTGTGCCCCGGATGAGGAGATACAAATCTGGGGTCAGGGGAGGTGACACGAGAGCAGAGAGTGACGTTTTGACTGGGTGGCCTTGCTGGCCGTTTACACAGGCCCCTGTGGCTCCTTTTTTCATTTCATTTTATTTTTAAGTAGGCCAAACCTACTAACAAAAGCAACAAGTCTTCTTCAGCTGAAATGCCGGTCAAGATTTCTTTCAAAGTGATTTCTTCAGACCTACCCAGAATGAATAACAAACCGTAAAAACGTTTTATTAGTGATTCTGTAGAACCGAGAACAGGTTTGTACCCTAGAGGTAAAGTTACTGAACTAGAACCACAGTTACTGCCGAGGCCACTAACATATTCAAAACACAATAGCATAATTTTTTTCCTTTAAGGCTTCCATTCAGGCTTTTAATTTTTTCACACTCCACGCAAGTACCTTTTTTTTTCTTTTTTTAACCCTCATAAGTCAGCCTCTTGTGGTACTGGTATGAAGAAAAGGGGTTTTAATACATATGATACTCTTCACATGAGGCAAAATTCCTTTCCGGTGAAAACTTTTTAGTTGTTGCAACAAACCGCAGGAATGAGAAATTGCACTTTGATACGAGCTATTTTATAGTATTTATTAGGCTACTGATTCAACAGAAAAGGCAAAAGTATTGCAGCCAATATAAAAAACAAGAGTAGCACTTTCACCAAAGAATACGAAAGTTTCCGCTTTCCCTCTCTTTTCTTCTCTCTCTCACCTACTTTCAGGCCTTTAAAATTTCCTAAAAACCTTCCTTTAAAAGTCTTAAAACTGCACTTTTTAAAAAGTTAGTGTTTCCCAGTCTTCGCAGAGGTTCCAGGAAAAGAAATCACGTTATTCCAAAACTTGGATGATCTAAGGAAGCTGGAAGGTCCTAACACACCTCGTTAATGTTCCCCAGTCACACAGAGACCGTCCTGACATCACCCACGTCTCCTCCGGGAGTGGTCAGTGCATCCGTACTCAGGAAATTCAAAGCACATTTGCCCTACTGCGTCCCTCCAGACAGCTTCACTTGCGAACACATTCTTATCTCGGGTGGTAGGAATCTAGGATCAAGTTCAAGAAGCCCGGCTACGATGTTTCAGGATCTCAGAGGAATTTCCTCATTCAGCCTGTGTGATAAGCATTTGCACTGCAGTCAGTCTCTGCAGAACAGAGGCCGCCCCTCCTCTGCGTGAGCCCAGGGAATGCGGAGCGCCCGTAAGTCACTGGTTTAAATTTTTACTTACTTACATGTCTAATCGTTCACACGTGCAGTCCCCTGAGCCGGCAGCATCATTCCAACCCCTGCCAACAGACGTGAATTTCTACCCTGTTGAACCTGAAGTCGTACTTCTAAGTCAGTATGTCCCCTATATGATAACATATTTATGAGCTGTGAATTCATCTGACTTCCCCCCTGCATCTTAGACTATGAGCTTCACAAGGGTGACACTCCTGCCCATATTTTTAAAGTAATCTCTGAGATGCTTAGGAAAGTGTTGGGACTATGGTAATAGTAGTTATTGGTGACATGAACCACTTATATAAAGGACAAGCTGCTTTTCATTGAAAACGGTTGGGGCGTTCCTGCTAAAATTTCTCCAGATTTCATTCCCCCCCCCCTTCAAATTACATAACTACCTTTCCTTACTGTGTCCCTAGATAAAAATGTCTGAGGTTTACCCAGTCTGCTCCCTCAACTGTCCAAAGGGGTGTCCCTTCTTGTTTCCTCAAGGGAGTGCATCCATCAGTGCCCTCATTTCTCTTTTCAAATTCTAAGGGGTTGGTCACAACTAGCGGACATTTAGTCCTGTCCAAAGTGGCCATCGAGACGTTGGTCCAGGCCAAAAGTTCCTTGGTGTTTGCGCCTATCAAAACGTCCACTGGATTCAAACAGCCCATTCCATTTCTTTATACTTTGGTTTATAGAATAAATGTATTAAAGATACTATCAAGTTTTATTGGTCCAATAATTGTGCTGTGGCTGCAGCTGCCAACGATAACCCCTCCTGCCTCGGTGGCCGGGCACAGGGGTAGGTAGACGGGCTGGGGTCCAACTCTTACAGAATCGCGGGGTTCGTATTAAGTATGTGCACCAAGACAAGACCTAAAGTTAGAGAAACACGCAGAGGACGGCAAGTCGGGGCTGGGATCTCGCGGCGCATGGCGTGTTGACACGTCACCGGGCATCTGGTGGAGGGTGGAGTTTGAAGGGAGGAGCCTGGCCCAGCCTCCATGTAACACGGGCAGTGACAGAGCACTGGCTCTGGAGGAGCGAGGACAGGCGTGCTCTCCTAATACACGGTGGTCGCGTGTGACAGCCACCGTGAGGGGACACCAGGCATCTGATTAACCCTCCCACTGCTGCCCCATTGCCACGGTTTAACGGGAGATGTTCTCTTGAATCAGTGTCCTGTAGGTGGACCATCCTGGTGGGCCACAAGAAGCACCTGCTGCTCTTTGGAGCGGTTTCAGTGGGTGTGACCCCCACATGTACCTGCTAGTCAGCGTGGGCCGCCGTGCCCTCAGCTGCTGCCCAGCTACCGGCTGACCCAGCCCAGCCAAATGGGCTGTGGAATCCCTCAGACATTAGTAAGGTTCCCCTACCAGTAAACCAGTCATCACTGGTCAGATGGCTACAAAAGAAAAAAAATACCCCTTCTTCTGTTGCTTGGCAATATAACACCTTCACCTGAAAGTTCTCAGTGGAATATGGCGGCAACAGTATACTCACAAAAAGAAAAGCCAGCGCTACATCACGCTGGTTTCTGTTACCATTTCCACCTTTATAACAGGAAGAGGAGTAAAAGGCACTGACACCACGAAGAGGTGGGGCTCTGCAGTGCCTGATGGACGACTCGTCGGGGTCTGGATAACATGACAATCATTCCAGACGGGACCAGAAAGCATCCGCACAAGGTGGATGCTGAAGGGGAGATAAGGAAACCCGACAGGTTAAAACGACATGCAGAGAAGAGTCAAACGCAAAGCCGTGGAAGAACTCTCTCCGTGATGTTCGTGATGAAGGAGTCCTGATGCTGCTGCCAGAAAGAACACATTGAAGAGGCAAGTCAACACAATTTCACTGCATGGAACTGAAGTTCCAGATGAGCATAAAGTGACCAGACGCAGAAGACCATTTCCTGGGCACGATTCAGGCGCTCAAGACAATGAGAGAATTCTTACTTGCACGGCTTGTGACACTGTTCGCTATTTAGGCGCCAGGCACTCTATTCAGTGACAACACCTTCAAGCGGCACCGACACAGGTCACGCACGTGTGGACTGTGAGCTGCTGTGTGACGCTACACTGTGCCTCTGATGGACCCTTCACCGTGAACAGGCAAAAGTACACTTACGAACACATCCATGAGAACACACTTGCATCTGCACAGGGAAGAAGGCTCAGCATTAACCCTTCATTGTGCAGATGGGTTTCAAGATTGCAACTATGACTGCAATTCAACTACTCAACCCAACGCAGGTGTAAGAGGATGCCTGTTTCACTTTTCACAATCACTGTGGCGAAAAATACCTTCTTTGGGTCTGACATGGGGGTGTATGACAACAGAAAGTAACACCTGTACACCTGTAAGCGTGCATGCGTGCCGTTTAAACGTCCATTTGTGCCTTTGGAAGATGAAAATGACACTTTGGAGTACGCTGTGGAGAAGGCGGAAGAAAAATCAGATGACCGAATAGGTCGTGTTGAGGGTGTATGTCCGTGGAAGGACCGGCAGGGCAGAAGACCAGACGCCCCAAGAGTGCAGCAGAAACCTGGAATGTTCACACATCAGTACTAAACGGTGATCACAGGACAGACAGCCCAGCAGAAGCTGGCACAGCACATCTCAGAAGCTGGTGGTAGCGCATCACCCTTCCACGTGGAGATTTCCTGAAGCGCTAACAGACAAATGGCAAAGTCGCGAACGAGTTGTCACCCAGGTTCCTGGTGGTCACACACAAGTACAGCTCCAGCTTCACAACAACACTGACAAGATCAAATTCATACAACCGAAACTGTACACAGGTATTATCTAACACATACAATGCCAATAGTCGGGTCCATACATACTTGAGAGTAATTGCTCATCGGCTTGAGAGTAATCCTGCTGATTCATGATGAGGAAGAACAGCAATAAATGTAAAATCCAAAATCCACCACGAATGACAATAAAAATAACGTCAATAAAATTTTAACTAGGTTAAATGTTTGTATTATTTAGTGAATCGTGGACCCAGTGGCCGTTCTGGACAGGACCACGTGCCCTGCAAGGCTCGGCCACACTGCTGACCCCTCCCTTTCTGCCGAGCCTCTCTCGGCGTCTTGTCTGTCCCCGCTGCCCGCTGGAAACTGGTCCCCTTGCGCGCGTTGTTCAGGGGAACGGACGTCGGCTCTGGGGAGACACTCTTCAGGCCCCTTCAGTCCTGATGCTCCTTTTTCCCCTGACGGCCACGTTTCTCAAGCATTTTACTCCGTGACCCAGATTCTCGCCCATCAGCTACCATTTTCCTCACCTGGAGTCTGACTTTGGTCTCCACATCTTATTAAACTTGCTCTCTGCAGGGTCAGCAGTGAAGCTTTCCTTGCCAACGCGATGGCCTTTCTCGCATCTCTGCCTGCCTCGACCTTTCTGCTGCCCTGAGCATTGCGAGATCCCCTCCTTCCGGGGCTGCTCCGAGGCCACGAGGCCCTGGCGACCCTCCTTCCAGGGCTGCTCCGAGGCCACAAGGCCCTGGCGACCCTCCTTCCAGGGCTGCTCCGAGGCCATGAGGCCCTGGCGACCCTCCTCCTCCTCCAGCGCTTCGCTTGTCCTCCCGTTCTTCCCTTTAAATTGTGGATCTTTCCCGAACCAGGTTCTCGTCGCTCCATTTTCCTCTCTAAACAGTCTTCTTCAGACAATCCATTTCATACATTAATAAAAGTATGTCTATGATCTGAACGTATACCAGGCCCCGTGTCAAACGTTACCCTGCGAAAGCACTGGCTCCTGTGTATATGGCAAATTTATAAAGGAATAGTTACATCACGTAAACAGCACCAAAGAGACGTCTTGGCAAGCGTGGAGGAAGGCGGGACGTGGGGAGGAAGACGAGCGGGGAGGTGAGCTGTGGCCGCGGGAGGCGCAGGGAAGGCGTCCGCACAGATTCACTGCAGAGGGCAAGGCGTGGCCACACGGGGGGCAGGCTGCTGGCGGCACACGGGGCCTGGCATGCGGACGGTGGGCCTGGAACCAACTAGCAGAGGCAGCCTGGGCTCCCGTGACGGGCCTCAGGGGCCGAGGGGACTATGGATTCTATCCTGCAGTAAAGGGAACCGCCAAAGGGCCCAGGGTGACCAGCTGGGCAGATCAGGAACATCCAGGTGACAGCGTGGCAAGTGGTGGCAACGAGGCCCTCTGGAAGTGCTTTCAGAGCCTCGGCCAGACACACGTGCGAGTCCACGGGACCAGCTGGGGAAAAAGCGTGCCTCTGCTCTGTGTGTCAGCATGGTAGAAAACTGCTCGAAGCCTCACGACCGTCTGTGCCAAGGCTGAGCACAGGGATTTTGCCGAGGGTTAGGAATACAGAATGAGGCAGAACGGCAAGTTTCAGGTCAGTGAGAGATGTTGCGGAAACCCTAAAAAAATCAAAAGAAATTTAAAAAGCACAGTTTTCCAGACTGTCTTGTGCAGGACCATCTGCCTTAGGAGTTGCCCCTGTCAGAGCCGGGGCACCCTCACGAGGCCACCTCGATACCACGAGGGGCGTGGGGCCGGCTTGGATAAGAGTTGGGGAGAAGGGATGGGCCTGGGGAGGGGGGAGCACGCGGGGATGGGAGAAGAGCCAGGGCCAGAACCTCGGGGCTTGGTAAGAGCGCGCCGGCGCGGGTACGAGAGAGGAGGGTTAAAGCCTGACCAGCATCGGTGGCGAGCAGCCGCCACCCAGCAAGGCGGGGAACACGGCAGAAAAAAACATATGGGCAAGAAGAGAGAAAAATAAGTTCCTCGGCGACACACGTTCAGAAGCAACATGACGGCAGGGGCTTGAGCATGAGAACACGGGGCCGAGGAAGACACAGGTCGGGGGCGGAGCGACCGTGCGCGGACACCTGCCCGGTAACCGCGGGTCCACTGGGGCCTTCCTGCCGCCGATCCCCAAGCTCAGCCGCGCTCCCATAACCTCACGAGTCCTCCCTCCATCTGCTTCTCACCCGCGCGCACCTGTCAGCAGCGTCACCCGCGCGCACGGCTGTCAGCAGCGTCACGCCAAACCCACCGAGCTCAAGACGCAGCTCGGGGCACCCCAGCAGCTTGCCCGGCTGCCCTCTGGTCGGCGACGCAGCCGCCTCCCCGCGCCCCGGCTTAACGCGCACAGTCCGCGGGGAGTCACCCCACGCGGGGTGAGCGCGCCCGCCACCCACCGGGGGCCCAGCCCCGCACCGCCCGGGGCCTTGGCGCTTCTCCCCGCCTCGCCTGCAACGCTCTTCTTCTCCCTGTTCGCCCTGCTACCTCCCTTCAGAAGCCTCCAGTGACCTGGAACGACTCGGTTCGGTTGTACTATGTTTAGACTTTAACGTGATCCATTAAAATGTAGCAAAAGCAGGAAGAAAAAGTTCCTAAGTCACACATTCAACAGTAACAATGATGCCAATGGTTTGCCTCTTCGAGTATGACGTCAAAAAAGAAATTATGGGTTGAATTACATCCCTGCCAAAAGATATGTTTAAGTCCTAACCCACAGAACCTCAAAATGTGACCTTGTTTGGACACAGGCTGCTGCAGACGTAATCAGTTAAGATGAAGTCATACCGGAGCAGGTGGGCCCTGCATGCAATCTGACAGGTGTTCTTATGAGAAGAGGAGAAACACCCAGGAAGGGCTGGGCCACGTGACAATGGACGTAGAGACTGGAGAGTGAGCCACCTACAAGCCAAGGAGCCCCAGAGATCGCGGAGGACCCGGGAAGGGAACAGAGGCAAGGCAGGAGCCTTCAGAGGGAGCCCGGCCCTGCTTGAGCTCAGACTTCTAGCCTCCAGAACTGTCAGACAACAGCCTTCTGTCTGAAGCCCCCCAGTCTGTGTTACTTTGTTATGGCAGCCCTAGGAAACTAATATACATGGCAAGAAAATTCCCTTGTTTTACATATTTTCTCTCTGAAGCTCTACCCCGCCTCCACTCCTTTCGTGCTACCCAGTTCTACAGCTCACTTCATCCACGTAAGGACCAGGAGTATTCTCATTATGAGACCGTATTAGCAGAGTATCACTGCTGTTACATGTACTCGCTGGTCTTCCTGTAGCTGTGTGCACACAGTCCCGTCAGGTTAGGAAGGAGCCCATTCCAATATCACACTGGCACATTCCCACACATGATGGAGAAAACTCCTAAGACGTGAAGGTAGAGATTCTTGGGTGAGCCTTTCCGGCAGTCCCATTCAGAGAGGGGATGGAAATTATATATATGCCAGGTGAAGCGTTTTTTCTTCTCTTTTTCTTTTTCACCCTTAGGATACTGTACCATGTGGAGCCAATACTTATGAAGGAGGAAGTTTAAAACCTTCCGCTTAAACCACTTAGAACGAGTGGGTTTGCAAAGACCCTGCTTAACGTTCAGCTCACACGCTGTCAGAAACGTTTATCGCGCAGCCTTCTGAAGTGTCTTCCACCTCCTTCTGGTTATTGAGGCTTGGACTGCAGTTAGTTATCGGCAACAAAGCACACATGACAGCGTTTTTACAGTCATTCTTTCAGTTTGATTTCTGAACTACTAAGCAAAATTCAATTCTCTGATCAGAAAGGTGATTAGTGCCCTAGTTTCATGCTGAACGCACAACACAGCTGATTTCTGAGGTCACTTTTATATGGATCTGGAGACAGTGTAAGGGGCTTAGAGACGTCACTTAAGTGTTTAGCATCTTCGGATATAAAAATGTGCCACTAGACTTTAGGCTCTAATTCTTTCAGTGCAAATTAGGAAACAGCGACTTACATTATTGAGATTTCTCTGGCAGCTTAATTCCTAATATAAGTATCTTGGCATTGACTACACCTCCAGCTCACATTTGTGCAAGAGGAAGCAAAACTCTTTCTAGATAATTCAACTGAATGATATTTTTAAAAATACGTACAACGTGCTAGACATCATGTAGGAAGCAAAATGTGGAATAAGGCACGGTCTCACCTTTTAAGGCGCTCGCACTATCTTAGAAGGTATGTGATAAGGACAAAAAGCAGGCGAGTTCTGTAAGTGTCTTAAGTGTCCAATTGAGAGAACAAAAGGAAAAGGGAAGGACACAGGAAGAAGTTCCACGACACCACAAAGAAGCAAACAGATGAGATGAATGCAGAAGGTGGGACTTTCTACAGGCCAGCTGACCGGGCTTCTGCAGGAAGTCACCGGCGTGGAACAGAAAGCCGGGAGGGTGCCCTTTAGACTGAAAAAGACACAGGATATGTGACGACCAAACATCACGCTCGGATTCTGTCTGGATCTTGATTCAGACAAATCAACTTAAAATGGCACTTTTGAGGAGAATTGGGGATATCTAATTATGAAGCAGGTATTAGATGATACTAAAAGATAATCGTTAATTTTCTTAGGTGTGACACTGGCACCATGGCTGAGTGACATAGTGTCCACATTTTCCGAGAGGCATTCTGAAATATGTAGGATAAAATGACGGGATGTCTGGAATTTGCTTTAAAATATTTTCGCCAAGAAAAGAAGGAGAAAGTGTAAAACAAATACGGCCCAATCTTCGTAATTGTTGAAGCTGCATGATGGATACCCTGGAGTTCATACTACTAAACTCTACTTTTGGGTATGTTTGCAAACTTTTATAATAAAACTTAAAAAAAAACCCCACATACAATTAAATGACCTGGGGGAAAAGCACAGGGTGATTAGGAAAGTCTTCCGGTAGGGAGTGGCATTTGGGAAAAACCTTGAATAACAGCAACAACTCTGACAGGCAGAGGTGGGGAAGGGGGAAAATCGTCTGCTAAAGAAACAGTGTTTGCAAAGGTAAATAAGAGGAAAGAAACCCACCCATATATGGTCAATTCATCTATGATAAGGACGCAAGAATATATGACGGAGGAAAAATAGTGTCTTCAATACATGGTGCTGGGAAAACTGGACAGCGACATGCGCAAGAATGAAACCAGACCGCTGTCTTACACACACACAAAAATAAACTCAAAGTAGATTAAAGACATTCTCGAATGTAAGACCTGAAGCCGTAAACCTCCTAGAGGAAAACATAGGCAGTAAGCCCTCTGGTGACTGGTCTTAGCAATATTTTTTTGGACCTGTCTCCTCAGGCAAGGGCAACAAAAGCAAAAATAAACAAACGGGACTACCTCAAACTAAAAAGCTTTGGCACAAGAAAGGAAACCATCAATAAAATGAAAAGGCAACCATCAGTAGAATGAATGGGAGAAGACATTTGCAAATCATATAACCAATAAGAGGTTAATATCCAAAATATATAAAGAACTTACACAATTTGACATTAAAAAACTCAACCCGATTAAAGAATGGACAGAAGACCTGAACAGCCATTCCTCCAAAGAAGACATGCAGGTGGCCAACACACATGAAAAGATGCTCAACAGCACTGATCGATACGGAAATGCAAATCAAAACCACAATGAGATGTCACCTCACACCTGTCAGAGTGGCGATTATCAAAAAATAACAAATGTTGGCGAGGATGTAGTGAAAAGGGACCCCCCATGTGCTGTTGATGGGAATATAAATTGGTGCAGCCATTCTGGAAAAAAGTATAAAGATTCCTCAAAAAATTAAAACTAGAACTACCATACAATTCAGTAATTCCACTTCTGGGTATGTATCTGAATGAAACGAAATAGTAACTCAAAAAGATACGCACCCCAGTGTTCACTGAAACATTATTTACAGTAGCCAAGATATGGAAGCAACCTATGTGCCCATGGATAGATGAATGGATAAAGAAGAATGGAATACTACTCAGCATAAAAAGGAATGAAATCATGCCATTTGCAGCAACGTGGATGGACCTAGAGATTGTCATACTAAGTGAAGGGGAAAGACAAATACCGTATGACATCACTTATATGTGAAATCTAAAAAAACATGATACGTACGAACTTATATACAAAACATAAATAGACCCATCCAGACACAGAAAACAAACTTATGGTTACCAAAGGGGAAAGTGTTGGGGGGGGGGCAGGGATAAGTTAGGAGTCTGGGATTAGCAGATACACACCACTAGATCTGAAATAGATAAAGAACAAGGACCTACGGTACAGCACAGGGAGCTCTATTCATTATCTTGTAACAGCCTGTAAGGGAAAAGAATCTGCAGAAGAATAGATACATGTAGAACTGAATCACTCGCTGCATACCTGAAACTAACACAGCATTGTAAATCAACTCGACTTCAATAAAAAAAAATTTAAAAAAGAGAACATGAAGGATTAAAACTTTTTGTGAGTTACTGAATTAAGAGTAACTGTTTCCAGGAGTGTAAGTGTTATCCCTCTAATCACTAGGGGTAGTTCGTGATAAATACAAAGAAAAGCCCTTAATCACGTTTTAACACCTTTCAAACTAACTTGAGTAAAAGACAAAAATGTGCGAGACTTCCTGAACTATAGAAGAACTGGCTTGAAGCAAAAGACACGGCACTTAATGCAGGGATGCAAATCGTCAAAAAAATATTTTTAAGCAAAAACCAAAGCTGTTTCTTGGTAGAATGAAGCCAAAATATATTTGTTCAACCTTAACTTCATCAAAGGGTTGCTTTTACTAATGAATTATGCCTGTAACTAAAACCGTAAGGCTAGCGCAGGTTTTTTGAAATGAATCGCCACAAACCAAACACCTACCTACAGCTTAAGATAAGCGTTGTTTCTCGTCAAAATTGGTAAAACTCATTTTAGTGCATCGCAAGACGTGGCCTAGGAAATCTGACTTTTTAAATAAATTTTTTAAAATTCTACTTCCTCATTGATTCACTGCTAGCATGGCTTGTTGGCCCAACTTCAGAATAGCTAAGGCCTCTCAATCTCCCACTGGTAGATCAATCTCTGTTCTAGCGCCTAACATCTATTTTAAAAATTGATGTTTTACTTTACTTCTGACTGTAAAATAACACATGCCAGGTGAAGAAAAACAGAAAAGCATAAAGAGGAAAATAAAATTTCCATACTCCCCGCACCCACATACACCTCTCTGAGCCCAGCGTCTTTTTCCCGTCTTCTCCCCACGCGCACCACAGCAGCGCGCTCACTGAGTGTAATCGTAAAGCCTCTATCCCTCTGTCTCCCACCGTTCTTTTAATCTTGCTCCATGCACGTAGCTCTTCCACCCCTCGGTGAAAACTCAGAAAGGGGCCTTGAGTTTCCAGGTCCCTCCAGTCCTACGGCCACTTTTAAGTTTCACACGTGGTCTTCAGCCTCTGGGATCATTCTCAACACATTCAATTTGTTCCTAATTCAATCTAATCCAAGGCAAGACACATTCAAGGGACTCCAGAACATCAGCCTATGATTTGTTATCAAGGCACTTCGACTTCCTGTTTATCTTTGAACAGGGACCTGAGTCAGCGGGATGGTCCTGGGGGGGCCCCCCACACCCCAGCACCCCTGATGATGGCTGAGACGGGCGTGGATGTGGGGTGTCTCCTGGCCTCGCCACGCTAGTTCTTCCAGGTTACGCTCCTCTGGGAACACCCCTCCACGTTTGCCTTCCCCTTGCCCCCTTGTGTGCTGCTCTCAGCCAGCTGGATGCGGGGGTCATCTTCCCTCCCCAGCCCCCCATTCTGCAGAGAGCGGCACGTGGAATAGAAGTCTCACTTTCACCCCGTGCTCATGCAACGGATTTGTATCAAAAGCCCACTGTCCTCAACAGAACAATTCCCGAGATGCTGCAAGTGAGGGAAATTGGGGTGACGGATGGATGGGTCTTGCCCTCAGGGGGTAATTCTGATGACTTTTCCTATAACTCACGGATAAGACACACAGAAGATGAATAATAGGACAAAAAATAAACACCTCTTTATCCACTTCTTCTGGGTCTCCGAGGAGACTATTCTGTATTTATATGTCAGGTGGAAAGTAGTCTGGAGAAAACGATGTCTAACATTGCTTATACGCCACGCAGGAATAGTTCCGAAAATGGCGTATTAAAATGCTTGCGGCACTGACACGAAGCCGGGCAGGGTTACACGCAGCCCCATCCTCCATGTGTAGTGACCGCCCTCGTCCATCTGACCAGCAAAGCCCAGACCAACATATAATTTCTGCTGTGCCATGGGGCTTCAGAAGGGTTTTGAGCAACAAAAAAAGCCTTCTGCTTTCTCCCCAGCAAATGTAAATAGTGACCAAAATAGTACTAGAAAGTAAGCTGGGTTAGAGCTGTGTGGGCCCTGCTCTACTTCCCACTTTTGATGAGAAGATGTGAGTGAGTCTGTCCTCTGTGTAGGCGGGCGCACGGATGACACTCAGAAGCAAGGACTAGATGGGACTCAGGGCTGTGCACCATGGAACTGGAATGAAACTTCGTTTATGCCCAAAATCACCTGTGCCAGGCTGAACCAGCTAATGCTGGCTCAGGAACGAGGTGAAAACTGGGCATGAAAACTAGGAAAGGCAGACTCAAGGCACAAAACACATGGGAAGGGACTTCCCTGGTGGTGCAGTGGATAAGAATCTGCCTACCAACGCAGGGGACACGGGTTCGAGCCCTGGTCCAGGAAGATCCCACATGCCGTGGAGCAACCCAGCCCGTGCGCCACAACTACTGAGCCTGAGCTCTAGAGCCCGCGAGCCACAACTACTGAGCTTGTGTGCCGCAACTACTGAAGCCCTTGCAGCTACAGCCCGTGCTCCGCAACAAGAGAAGCCACTGCAATGAGAAGCCCGCACACTGCAACGAAGAATAGCCCCTGCTCACCACGACTAGAGAAAGCCCGCGTATAGCAACAAAGACCCAATGCAGCCAAAAAAAGTAAAAATAAAAATCTTTTAAAAAAATTAAAACAAAACAAAACAAACACATGGGAAACACGTTGGAAGCATTCGCGGCCTCGTACACTGACAACACAAACCCCACTGCAGTCTCCATACATCAATCATTCTCACTTTTCCTGTGTTTTTTCTGGTTTCTGAACTTTATAGTAAGGTAGGTAGATGACATATGGTTCCCGAGTATTCTGGTAGCTTACGGAAACGCATAATGTAAGCTGGGAGTAGAGGATGGCTTTTCTAGCAGATAGTAGTGGTCTAGGGTGTTACCAGGTATGCAGACAATTAGAACCTGCTGATATAATTGAAATTATTACATAGCCTTCTGAAATTGCTGTTTTTATTTTGGGGAACCTCGAGTCCAAATCTGCAAAGGATACAAATTATATTAACTTTAGAAACAAAAACATAAGAAACTCTAAATATAGCCATGTGAGGAAAACCTATACTGTCTAAAGGACAATTTAGAAGTTATTTTAAGAGCCACGCCAATTGTCGTGCTGCACGATGGTTCCTAACAAAACAAGTCCAGGCGACGGCAGAATGCAAATATTCCACGAATACAGTCCATTCCCATCCCTCGAATCCTTTGAGAGCTATGATTTCCTGCAGGCCAAGTCAGTTTACTCTCCTTCTGCCGTAGGTTCCCCTCCAAGGAGCTGAAGGGCATGACACGCAAACTGCCTCTTCTCTCTAATTCTGGCCACTCGGCACGTGTGCACACGAGCTTCCCAGCCACCCTTGTAAAGGAGTCTGAATATCAGTTCTTCAAGCCTTGAATATAATCTTCACCTAAGTTATGTAAAAGCATCTTCTACCTTCTCCTCTCCAGAAGGGATTTGATTTTTCCCAAGACAATATGTCCCTTTGAACTTCAGTTTTCAAAAGTGAAAATTAGAGCAGGGACCAGACAGCTCCAACCCAGCTCTAACACCCCCTCCCAGCCCCCGCCCACGTCTCTCTGTGTCCCACACGTTCACATGCATACGTATGTACATATATATAGATATAAAAATATATATTTTCATTTCCCTCCCCACAGTGTAAATATGTGACCTCTTTAGGTAATTCTGTTTGTCACATCTAATTTTCTTTGGGTTGTGATAACCCAACTGATCAAAGGGTAAAAGGGCCAACAAACCAGATATTTCACAATATTCGTTTTGGGGGGGAAGGTCTATGTAGCGTCCAAATCTTCACCACTGACTTGGCAATTACCGGCCCCCGCGAAGATGATCGCTACTAACGGAATACGCTTCTGTCTGTTGACTCTTCTCCCTTCCCCTCTGGGCTCAGAGTGTGAGCGCGCAGCCCTGGCCGTCTCCCTCCCCAAACCCTACACCAATTGGCCACCTGTGTCCTCAGGCATATGCTCTGAGCTCCTCTCTTCCCTCTCCTCCGAAAACCTTAACTTCGCCTCCATTTTGTTATATTAAGCAATCCCATATTCTGACCTGGTGAAAGACACAACATCATTAAAGATCTATATACATGGAAACAGTGGGTATATTTAGGCGATAAAAATCGTCCCCTCTGGAAGCTTCTGAGTAGGGGAGGGACATGATTCGGTCTGTTTAGACATGGGGCTGATTTATCTGCTCTAGGGACACACGGAAGAGCTGGACGGCACGGAGCAGGGAGACTCAGGAAGAGTCGGGAGAGAGAGGCAACAGGCGTAAACCGGGTAGAAAGCAAAGGGTGAAGGCGCGGCGCAAAGAGGAGACTGTGCAGGAGTCAAGGAAGGGACAAGGCAGCCGAGGAGCCAAGTATAACCGGGGTCACGCGCGGTGCGAGCGGGGAGAACACACGCTGAGCTCTGGATTCTGAGAGCTCATCCCCACTGGGGTGTCAACTCAGGGGAAACTAGGGTCCAAGCTATGATTCTTCTGCAGAGCGATCCGAGGTGAGTTTACTGAGGGAAAAAAATAGAGAAAAAAATCGTAGAGCATTGGTGCAGAATTTATATTCAGGGCTCCCGAAGAGAAAAGAAGAGCCAGTGAGTGCGACCATAGAGGACACGTTAAGAGGAGTGTGGAGCCACGGCTTCACGACCAACAGCCTCCACCCCATCGCCAGCAACGTGACCTCCGTCAAAAGGCCCAGCGCCATCCCCACTCCCACGGCTAAGACGGAAAACACGTGGGCGGAAGTCGATCGTTTTTAAGAGTGTGCTTTTACGAGCTGGTTGATGTAAATGCCAACTGCATTTCTCCCTTCAACGTACATTGAACGCGGGCTCACTATTTGCCATATACTGAACTGGACGCCGGGAATCAAGCAAAGAACCAGAAAGGAACGCACGGGGAGAAAGAAGAGAACAGCACAGCCCTGCTCTCCAGCGGGTGTAAGAGGCCGAGAGGGGAAAGCGGGCCAGGTGGCGGGTGGGAGGAGGGTACTCAGGGTCACGTCAAAGTTTGTATCTGGGGGAAGAGCTGAACCTGAAAAAGCTTATTTAACCCGTATGTGTATGAAATATTATATTGTACCATCGTGAGACCCAGTATCCACCATTTATTACAATGTTTCTGTTGGGAAACACGTTTCCATTTGGGACGCAAGGGAGACATCTTCCTACAATAGCCTTGGTGGTGTGTGTAATCGATTCAAAATGTGGGGGGTAAGGGTGGGAGTGAAGAGTCGGGATCATGACACTATGAGGAGAGAAACAATTAGAGAATACGAGGCCACAGACGGGCATTTCAGGGGATGATGTGATTCTGAGGGCCTTGCTGGGAACCGGATGGGGCAAGAGAGTTACGGCAAATGGCACACTGGGAGTCATGCTGCAATGCCAGGTCTGGATTCTAGAAATGATTAATATTGCCATCACTTTTCAGTTAAAAATGGCATTTATACCCACAGAAGCCAGTCTCTAAACAATGGTGCAAATAATTCAAGCCTGAAGACATTCTCATTTGCAATGAAATTTATATTTACATGTTCCATTTTATTTAATTCCTCGAAAAATGCTCACCTTTATGACTGGGCTCCTGTTGGGAAATATAATTTGCTCAGCTAAATAAATATGTATTATTGTAGGACTTCTGACTACACCACACTTAAAAGTCTTTACTATGAATTTTAAACCTTCCTCAGAAATAGCCTTTGAAAGGACGTCGTGTACCTCAGGCAAGTGGCCAGATGCGCAGCACACAGCTCACTCTCTCTCTCTCAACTGTAATGATCTCACAGATAGGAAGGCAGGTTAGTCCCAGAAGACAGAGAAAAACTCCAAAACGACACTAGGAATAGAACAAAAATAAGGTTTTGAAACTGATCTGATGATTTTCAGAAATGCCATACTATGGTCACTGTACATAATTTTTATCTATTCTTTTGATTAGTGCTTTTTCCTCTCTGGCCTTTGAATCCTGGCTCTTCCTCCTGGCTCCAGGGCTTAACCTAAAGGCAGACATTTGGAAGTACATATTCTCATGCAGTATCCCCCAGCGGAGGAGCTGTACTTTATAGATGCCATATGATAAATACAAAGCACTGCTTTGAAAACATTTTTTTGGGTCAAATCTCTTTTTCCAGACTCTCCCGGCTTTCAAGTTTTAATTTTCCTGCACACCATTTCTTGGAAAACTAGTAGCTAGAGAATTTGTGCCCGATGAGGCATGGGTGGCTGAAGGTGAAAATGTTTCCAAGGGCCCCTGGCTTCTTGGCCAGGAAGAAATACGGGAAATACAAGTAGAGAAGCTGATTGCTCTGTCTTGCCCACTGATGGGCACTTGGCAGGCAGACCTCAGAAGCATCTGAAGCAACTCACTCTAAAAACTAAAGGGAACGATACAATTCTTTTGCCCGCAGGTATTTTTTTCTGACAACTTTTCTCTATTAATGTAAAATGTATCTATCTCAACTCTCAATACTTGACTAAGTGAATGTCCTGGAATGTTAAGGCCACATTTTGCTATATCTTAACTGGAAGTTGCATTTACCATTTTAATTTCGATCAAATATTTACTATTTTTCTCTAGAACATAATCAGTGATTAAGTTTTCGCAAAGCGCCTCCTTCAACTCATCCCATTAGGAAGGCAGCCTCTTTTCAAGGACCCCTTAATTTTAATGTCTATTTCATTAGCAGTTAAACACGTACTTGTATTAAGTTCTATTGATTTCATTCTTGGGAGGATTTAGCTGAACTTTTGGGGGGCACATATTTCTTTATGTTTATTGATAAAACATTAGCAAATGTCATGAGACAATCCAGCCTGAACATGCTGAAACAAAAAGTGGGGTAAATACCCTAAGGAGAAGGGAAAGGAAACCCAGCTTTTCAGAACTTCTAGATGGTCTAGGGGTTGATAACTGAAAGAGGACAGACCAGAAAATGTTCTTATCTTGGGGTAAAACTGTATGTATGATTGTTTTTTCAGCCCTAAAATTTTATCAAGTGTTGCTGCATGGAAAATTCAGAGAGATGCTGTGAATGATTTGCCCCAGAGAGATGCACAGAAAACAGGAAAGAGGAGGGACTGGGCGGGGGTGTGAGGCTGAGTCTGGGGACGTGCCCCAGACGCGTGGTGGAGAATATAAGGGTTCAGGGATGCTTCGGAAATTAAATCGCTTGCTTTCTCTGCATGAGTGTTGCCATAAATTTAAAACATTGATATAAATGAACTTATTTACAAAACAGGAACAGACTCACAGATTCTGAAAACAGACTTACGGTCCCCAGAGGGGGGAAGCGTCAGGGGTGGGGAGGGATAAATTAGGAGTCTGGGATTAATATATACACACTATTATGTATGACATAGATGATCAACGAGGACCTGCTGTACAGCACAGGGGACTCTACTCAGTATTCTGTAATGACCTGTACGGGAAAAGAATCTGAAAAACCAATTTGTACACGTAGAACTGAATCACTATGCTGTACACCCAAAACCAGCACAACGCTGTAAGTCACCTACACCCCAGTGAAATTTTTAAAAACCTGCTTCTGAAGAAAGCAAAGTGCTTTCTGAGAGGCACTCTGTCTTCACCAATTCACACAGGCCACACTCGAGTGGACACTAGGCCTTTATCCGCCAGCGACCATCCGGCGGGCCGACACACGAGCGCTGCGCGACCACGAGGTCTCGGCACCAGACTGGGCCCGGGGCTGCGGTGAGTGGCCCTCGTCCTGCTGGAGCCGAGCGCCCGGCGCAGAGGTGGCGGCTGTCACCACGCCCGTGTGCCCACGGCCGGGAGAGAGTCCGAGCCCACAAGGGGGCCGAAAGGGTGGAGCGGAAGGCAGTCCTGGGAGGCGGCCGTGGCCAGCGCAGTACTCCTCGGGGCAGAGGCGTCAGGTCGCAAGGGTAGCGGAGGAGCGAGGCTGGGGTGCCCGCAGGGCGGAGGCACGAGCTTGCCGAGGCAGTGGGTCGGGAGCCTCGCAAGCCTGGGGGAGCCCGGGACCCGGGGGAGGAAAGCCGGCGCTGGGTGCGCGGGAGAAGCGGCGGGAGGGCGAGCCTGCGGGCGGCGCCGCTCAGCGTCGGGACACAGAGGGCGCCCCCTGCGCGAGGGGAAGGGCCGAGCCAAGGGGACGGGAGGCCGGGTGACAGGCCGCCTGCGGCGACGCGCGACGAGCGGGAAGGAGGTCGGGCCGCTACCGCGTCCGGGAGCGCGTGGAAGGGGCCCGGGCACGCCTCGCAGTCTGGACGCGATGAGTTTCAGGTTCCCGCAGGCTACGCCGAGCTGTGTGTGGAGGACCAGGGCACTTCCAGAAAGGTCTGGAATGCAGTGAGACCGGGGACGTGGGGTGGGGACAGGACGCGCCACGTCCAGGCGGCAGTGGGGGCGGAGGCCGCGTGCGTCACCCGGCCGAACCAGAGAAGGGTGGAACAGTTCCCGAGGATGGACGGGATTCGAGGGCAAGAGGGACACACAGGGCCGAGCAGGGGCCGCCCCCGGTGCGTCGGCTGCTGCAGGGGCCGCGGAGTGAGGGCAGGGGTCCGAGGGCTGAGCAACGAGGGCGCCGCCAGCAACACGAGGAGCGGTTTCCGTGAGGGGCGGGGACCCAAGTCAGCCTGTAAAGCGAGAGGAGACGCGCGGGCGCGGAGCGCAGACAGCGGCTCGAGGGGCCGGGCTCGAGAGCGGGGATTCAGTGGGGCTCCATCCGAGCACCCCTCCACGCTCACTGGATCGGGTCTTTGAACTCATGATCGAACAGTTACGTATACGTAGGACTTAGTAAATGGAGGCACTGTCCTAAATGCTGTTCGAGCAGTAATCCACTTCATTCTCACAGCAATGCCGGCACATCTTTTGTAACTTCCGTTTTGTGAAATGAGGAAACTGGGGCACAGAGAGCCCAGAGAGTAACGTGTTTGAGGTCCCACGGTTTCTGAACGGTAGAGCAGGATTTGAACCCAGGCAGTCCTGGCTCCAGGATCCACGTTATTAAGCCCTGTACGTCTCTGAAATGCAACACAGGCAAGCACATCTAAGAGGATGCTTTGAGCCTCAGAAAAATGAAACAGCGGTAACAAAAAGATGGGGTTTCGGGTAACACTTCACAGTTCGGCAAAGGTTGAAAAAATTACTCCAAGGGACCCCAGAGCCTGCCATTTTCAGTCCACTGTTAGCGTCCTTCCAGAAATAAAGAAGGCTGCTGTATTGACTTCACCCACTGATCACTGGAATCGTAGAAATAAAGCCATCTGAACGACACGATTCTCAAAATGATCGGTTTCCTCTTGGAAAACGAATTCTTCGGTCTTCTCACAAACCAATCGTGGTGTGTCTGCCGAAGCTCCACGTCTATGAGGCCGTGAGAGACCGTTATTCACCATTTCCCTCCTTCGAAACGCTCTTTAAGTTAGGTAACGTGGTTTTAGAAACTTGCTTTTCAAATCATGACCTCTATTCTAAATTGGCCTTAAACATTTTGATTCCAAGGACAACTAGTGATAATTGTAAAAAATCACAGCAAGCAACAAAGCCAACTACAGAAGGAAGCGTTTCTTCAACAGTCCAAATAAGCAATGACTTCGCTGAGCCCCAGTCTAAAAGCCAAAGGGAAGTTCTACTGAGTCACAGGAACCCCATCAGGTTGTGAGGAAGGTGCTTCGTCCACTTTGGCAGCTCACATATATTTTAAAGGAAAATACGTTTTACTTTATTTCCATTCTCATGTGTGTTTGAATACATGGAGCACAAGGCCAAGACCAAAGACGTGGAAGCCTTGGGTTCGAGGCTTGAAGCTGCCAACAGCTATGTGAAAAGGACCACGCACGTCCCCTCGGATGGGCTGAGGATTTTTATCTGTGAGATGGGATGAGCATGGGAGGTTGGGGAGCCAGTTCTCTAAGAGTCTTTTCAACTTTAAGATACTATTGATCCATGAGGTATCGTGGGACTGCGATTTTAGCTGATATAAAACGCAAGTTTCACAGGAATCCACTATATTTAATACTCTGCTCATCAAACTTTGTTAAGAATAAAGGGAGGATGGATGAGAACAGGAAGATGGTGAACTTGAGTGGAAAACTGCTATCAGGAGAAAAGAAATCGGAATAAAAACTCAGCTAGAGAAAAGGTGACTCAGGATCTGATAGACAAGACTGTTATTTGAAGTGACCAGCGCTCAGGATCAGTGTTAATGAAAAAGCACCAGGCCACGAAGGGAAGGTGGACTTGTCAGCAAGGCTGAGACAGGGCCGCAGCAAATTCGCTCCCGTGGCGGAAGACCCGCTCTCTAGGCTGGGAGGGACTGCAGGTCAAGTGTACACCTCTGGCCTCTGCAGTTCAGCGTTAGCTACCTCATAGTTCATCTTCGCTACACGTTGTGTTCAAGGAAGAAGACGTGCCTGGTCAGATGTAGAACACGAACCATGTGGTGAGGTCCATCCTGAACTTGCTCCACATTCTAACAGGAGTCCAAACCGTTTCTGCATCCGTTTCCCCTGGGAGACGTGAACTTAAAACAAGGTGCTGTTTCTTGAGTATATACCAAAGATGAAATCAGGCCAGACTCAGACTCTGTAAACAAGGATCTACAGATACGATTTAAAAATAAAAGGAGGGACTTCCCTGGTGGCTCAGTGGTTGGGAGTCCGCCTGCCAATGCAGGGTTCGAGCCCTGGTCCCGGAAGATCCCACGTACCACGGAGCAACTAAGCCTGTGTGCCACAACTACTGAGCCTGCGCTCTAGAGCCTCCCAGCCACAACTACTGAGCCTGCCCGCCTAGAGCCCGTGCTCCGCAACAGGAGAGGCCACCGCAATGAGAAGCCCGTGCACTGCAGCGAAGAGTAGCCCCCGCTCGCCGCAGCTAGAGAAAGCCCGCGCGCAGCAATGAAGACGCAATGCAGCCAAAAAAATAAATAAAAAATAAAATAAAAGGAAACTAGATAAGCCAGCTTGGAAGATAGAAAAGTAAGTAAATATCTCTCTCTGAGGAATACCGATATTCCTAACCAATATTCCAAATATTGCTAACATTTGAAATAGTTGGCTTTTTAAGCAACAATGAAATACTACTGACAAAAATGATTCACTGCAGGAGAACCAGCAGCCCAACTGCGATCTGGTCTGAGCTTGCTAGGAAGACAAGTTCACCGGGAAGAACTTGAGAAGGACCCGGTTCCCTGGATGAGGAAATGCAGGCTAGCATCGCTTTTGAACTTGGAATGAATCTGCCCCAAGGAATGGCAAGAATATAAGATGGGAAAAGAGCAATTGGGAAGAAAAGAAAAAGTAACTCTTGTTTCTAAGAACGCCGCTGCTTTGTTTCATGAACTAGTCTATTTGTTTTGGCTGCAACTAAACTCAAGAATGTTCTCTGCATATTTTACAGCGCAGTTTACACACATCAAAGGAACAATCTCTCCTTTCATCATTATTTACACATAAAAATAATGCAATTTGTGGTGCGTGTAAGATGTTACTTCTTAAAAACCTCTCGAGTCTAATTTATTAATTGCTTGAGATTTAAAGTTAAACAAGGGTGAGATGCAAATCATATGTTACTCTGAAATATTTTACCACCAAATCTTGGTTTATTAATGAGATGCTGAGCAGCCATATGAATATTTATTTAGGTGGTTAGAGGGCTTTCTGAAGGATCCTGGAGCAAGTGACAGAAACATAAAAGCAAAAGGGTCTTGCCTCTCAAAAAACATGGGGGCTGTGTCTTTGTTTTTAATTCTACTCTTTCCTCTGTGCTTCCAACATTAAAGCATTCCTGTAACCCACCAACCAACCCAGATCTCTTCGCTCCAAACCTCTAGTTTTAGCTGCTACTACCCCTGCTATGATAGCAAAAGACTCCTATTGACATCCCCGGAAATGACATTTTGGTCTTTTTTGATGGCATGACAGCATCACATGAATTTTTTCCAATTATATGCATTTGGAAAATATAATCCATGTATAAAAACTAGGTTTATCTTCATTATTTATTGATTTGATTTAGTTCCTTAAAAAGTCTGTGTAGGGCTTCCCTGGTGGCGCAGTGGTTGAGAGTCCACCTGCCAATGCAGGGGACACGGGTTCGTGCCCCGGTCCGGGAGGATCCCACATGCCGCGGAGCGGCTGGGCCCGTGAGCCATGGCCGCTGAGCCTGCGCGTCCGGAGCCTGTGCTCCGCAACGGGAGAGGCCACAGCAGTGAAAGGCCCGCATACCGAAAAAAAACAACAACAAAAACAAAGGGTACCTGTATCTCAGCCTGTACGTGCCAGTGTAGGATCATGTAAGCCACAGTAACAAATACGTATGAACCACTCCCCCTCTTCCACGGTGGCCCAAGCTTGAAGCGGCTGGTCCCACCCCTGAAGACACCACCAGCTCTACTCCTCAGGCCCCTAAATTACCGTCTATGTGGGGAGCACTTCCTGCTCTAGATGCTAAGTCCTTCCTGGTCCTTCAAGTGAGATGAGCTCATCTAATTGCTGGGAAGAAAGTCTCTGGTGAAACAATTTCACATTACAGCATGAACTTCTTCAAGTGGTTGAAGATCTCTGCATCTTCAGAGAGGAGTTTGCCAACCCAAAGGCTTAGGTATTTGATTGCAGACTGTGTGTGTGTGTGTGTGTGTGTGTGTGTGTATCCCTTACTTCTTTTAACTGCAGGCTTGGTGCTGATGTGCTTAAAGCTGCCTTGAAATACAATAACAGACAAAAAATTTAGCATATAATAATTCGAGATTATATTCTTTAAGTCAACTAAGTCTTTATTTTTGGGTGCCCAGTACTGTGGGTGCTATGCAGAAACCAGAAACAAGAAGAGGACCACTAAGCATTAATGGCAGAACCTCATGAAAGTATAAGGCTCCCCAGGGACCGGGGCAGTCAGAGAAACTCCCCAGAGGAGGCAGGGAGGGCCCTGAGATGGCCTTGACCTCAACAAGGCTGAGGACAGACGAAGCGGCTGCAGTGAGCACGAGTGAAGGCAGGACGCGGCACTGCCGTGAACCTGAGGACAGCGAGAAGTCCAGGTGGCTAGAACAGAACGCACACGCTGAGGAACGCTGAGGGACCTGGGCGGGGCGCGCGAGAGTGACCTTGTCGTTAAAAGAGATCCTTTAAATTCAGTTTAGTAATGTGACATTGTAAGAAATGAAAACATCATCAGAAGACACAAAATGAAAAATAAAAAGTCCTATTTCTGCAAAATAACCAGTTACCCAGGTCTGAGATGCATTCCGGCAACTTTAGATGTACATAGCATTCTGCATTCGTTTCACTTACCAATGTCGGCAATCCTGTCTCACTTTCACAGAGGTCTACTTCATTCTTTTAAAATGGCCTCATACTATTTCATTGCTTGCATGGACCATAATTTATTTTCCCCTAGCTTTTTGCTCCAATGGCGCTACAAAGATACTGTAGAGCCTGGCAGCTGTATCCACGGGACACATTCCTATGAGTGGAACCAAAGGTTCTGTGCACTTGAAACGGCAGCACGTTCCCCCACACTGACCTCCAAAGAGGCTGCACTGATTTCAACTTCCAGTAACGCTGCTGCATCACGGGCTGTGTTTTCAGGTTCAAAATTTATGCCCCTCAAGTGGCAGCCAGGCCCTTCAAAACTCTGCCGTTTCGATTTACATTTTTAAATTAGGAATAAGCACGCTTTCCCATATTTACTGGATATTACTTTTTGTCTGTGAGTTCTGTGTTCATATCCTTTGCTCTTTTGGTCCACTGGCTGGTTAGTGTTTTCGTATTGATTTCTAAGCGCTCTTTGTACGGCAGGGAAATCGGTGATTTAAGATTTCTCTGGCAGAGTTCTTCATGCTGGACCGGAGCTGAGAGTTTTTGGCAGGGACACCAGCTGAGGGAGACTGTTTTAAATCAATCGCAAGTTGAGAAGGGCTCTGAACAGGGTCCTATCAGAGGAATAAGAAATACATTTTAGGACTCTGGTGATACACTTGAGATAAACGGGGATGAAGGAAAGAAAGGACAAAGACGGGCCCAAAGTTTCTAACAGGAAACAGAAAGACTGGGGGTAACCCTGATAGACTGCAAAGAAGAGCCAATTTGGAAGGGAAGATGCTAATTGCATGTTGCAATTACTGAGTGTGAAACAGTGGTGCCTTCTCCAAAAGAAGACGATTTACAGGCAGTGGGAGATACGCGGCCCAACCAGGAATCAGGCAAGGGTTCTGGGAAGCATCTCTATAGAAGTGACAGCTCAAGTCACAGGGGAGATGAGCTCACTGTGCAGGGAAAAGGAGAAGCAAAGCCCAGGACACGGACTTGAGGACACCCACGAGGAGGGAGAGAGACCAGCAGAGGAGACAAGCCAAGAGAAGAGTGAGTTTCTACAGCAGGGGTGAGCAAACAGTGGCCAGTGGGCCGTATCTGCCACCTGGCCCATCTTCCTAAATAAAGTTTTATTGGAACACAGCCTCGCCCACTTGTTGATCAACTGTCTAAGGCTGCTTCCACACCACAACAGCAAGAGCTGGGTAGTTGTGACAGAGACCTTATGGCCCACAAAACCTAGAATATTTACTATCCAGACCTTTTACAGAAAAAGTCTTCCAAGCCTCGCTCTAGAAGGAAAGTTGTTGGTCAGTTCGGTCCAACGCTGCATGGAGTCGGGGGACGATCAGAAGTGGGGAAACAGCACCCAATTCAGACAAGAGTTAGCAGGTTACTTTGAAGACTGTGGCACTGGGATTAGAAAAGGGGCTTTAAGGGAACATTTGGTGGAGTTGACTCATACACATCAGAGAGAGCAGAGCGCGAGGTTGGCGGGTGGCTAGAAAGCGCACCAAGAAGGGTGGCGAGACGCAGTCCATCCACCCATCTGTCCTTACACCCCTTGTATTGGGAAGGCAGACGGTCCTCATGACCAGGGGGACCAGAGCTGGAAGGAGGGGGAGGGGACCACGGCAGCTGAAGGCTGGTGAAAGTTTAATAACGCTGGGAAAAGCTGGCTCTCAAGAAGCATTTGCAGCAGTGTGCCCCGATTTCCACGGTGCACGTGCTCCAGCTGGCAGCTCTCCTGACAACGCACCGACAGGCTCCTTCAAGCCAGCGCACCAACTGGGTGATGCTGTCAGCAGCGCTGAGGCTGGGGGATGGAGCCTAGGGAGACGTGAGCAGCGTGTGGAATCCTTTCCCAGGAAATCCTGGGAAGCAAGAGGTAATGTCATGGCAGGTGGAAGGAAAAGGCACGGACTTCAATACTGGGAAGTGGTGACAGAGAGGCCGGCTGAGTCACCAGGCACGGAACAGGAGCTCAGCTCCTGCCAGAGTGAAAGAGCCATTTGTGGTGAGACATTGCCCGATTTTTAAAATAAAATTAGCTTAATATATTAAAATCATTATCAAGTCTTCTAATAATTAGGATCCTATGTAACCCAGCGCTTCTGAATATACACATGTATGTAAATATATACAATTACCTGTATAAACACATACGTATACATGGTAATCATTCAGTCATTTTAGTGGTTGCTGCCTACGTAATGATGAAATTATATATTTCAGTCCATCATACTCACATTGAAATGGCTTCTGATACAGTTCGGAATTATTAAAGATGAAAATGTTTCCAAATAGTTATTTGTTGATTTTTTATACATTAAAAAACCTGAACGATACATCTATATTCCAATGTCTGATTAGCCGAAGCCGTTCGTATTCTGGACGGACGGGGCAGTAATTAAACTAACCGTGCAGAGTCGCCAGGGCGGGAAGAACCTGTCTCACCTGCACTCCTTCAGTCGCCCCCACTCAGTCACGCGCTCAGCCATCCACAGCCCTACTCCATTCCTTAGCATACACAGGCGAGGTCCCAGGGGCTGAAGGCATTTTTCATAGTGCTTGAAGGTTTTTCTCCCACTGAACAAATAATCTTCAACTGGTCTTTAAATAAAACAAAAATCTGCCAGAGAGCAGACCTGGAGGAAAGGCGGGGGCAGAGCACTTGCGGGGACCGTGCATTGCTTCTCTGCTCACGCACTGCCATTGCGCCTCCTTGCTCTAGCAGCAGGGTCATAGTTCGCTGCCTCACTGCATCCAAGCCCGTCTTCTGCAGTACCCTTCCTGGACAATGGCACTCATGCTTTATGCTGACGTGACTGAATGGCTGTCTTCCTTTCTGAGTGAGCAGGCAAGCCTTCTTGGGTGGGATGGAAAATAACATCTCTCTTCTTAGCGTTATTCATTCCGATTCTGCGCCCTCCACGCCCTTAGGACGTGCAGGCAGGGGGGACGACAATTAAATAACGAGCGAGCGGGTCCCAAACAAAGCCATGTGATGCTAGGCACTGAGTTTTCTCTGTTTCCCAACGCTCCTGAAACCCCACAATGAGGTCTGTAATTTTATTCTTTGAGAAATGGATTCCTGTAAGCTTTTAGCACAGTGAGAATTGCCCAATCTTATGAAATGTTCTTTTTTCCCCTCCCTCAAGCCCTTCGGGTAACACAGACCAGATTTCTAGATGTCCTACTGGCAGCCGACCTTTTCTCGTGAACTCTAGTCAGTGGCCAAGGGAGAGGAGCGTCCGTGCTTTAGAATCTCTTTTCTGGGCCTGCAAGCAAAAATTTGATGACATTTCTCCTTGATATGAAATCTCTGCTCGGACATCTGGCTTCACAGTGAGGAACTTTCAATACACCAGCTTCAAAGAAAGGGCTTAGCCGTGGTGGGGCATGATGCCAGAGGAATGTTCCCCGGTCTTTCCATACAACTATTTCTATCAGTTTCCCCCCCATGAACTTCTGGGAGTTCAGCAGAGAGCAGTCACTGCCGAGCAGATGACTTGGCTTTGGGGTACAGCCTGGTGGGACCTCCCACTGGAGTGCTGGAGCACAGAAATTGTGTGTAAACAAGGTGTAGGGTATTTTATTAGAGTCTGCCTATTGGGCAAAATATATTACTGTTACCGCAATCTAGTTACTTTTGCATATCTGCTATAGCATCACAAAATATTTACAAGTTTGCTGCCATCAATTAAATGAGAATAAAGTGACATGATTAGTTTCCAGAGCCTTGATTTATGTGGTAACATCATTCAGTTACTCAGTATATTTCTAGAACTTCCACTAAGCCATGAACTTCAGTAAGTGGTTGCTCTCAAGAGGCTCAGAGTCTACTTGGTGGTAAAGAGAAGGAATCAAATACAGGTCACAATCTCCTCTTCCCAGTCCCCAAATCCTCTTCAAATCATGAATTGTTTTTGAAAGGCTGCGATTAACCTGCGAAGCAACAAAACCTGACTGACGCCGTGAGGGTGTTCAGAGTTCCTGTCTGTCCCGTTTGGGGGATCCACATGCATCACTCTGCACGTGAGTCTGGGTGCAGCGTGTTGTCCAGACCCACCTGGAGATAAAGACAAGCGCTACGCCACCTCCCTAGACCTGCAGATGCTGGTTTGCAAAACACATTCTAGCTTTTGGATAAGGGGCTGGGGACCACCATTACAGTGCAGAGAAAGCTTCAGTAGAGGAAGGAGCAAAGCTGGCACGGGCTTCTCACTCAGACACCTCACAGAAAGATGACATTGAAATCTTAAGAGAAAGGACTCTACACGGAGCTCGTGTGATCACAGAGAGCGTGAAGGTTGAGGGCTGGCTGTTGATACAGTGGAGAGAAGGGCCACATCTAGAAAAGTGGTTCTCAAAGTTTTGGGTCTCTGGACCCCTTTACACTCTTAGAAAATCAAGAAGCCCGAAGAGGTTTTGTTTATGTGGGTTATATCTACTGATATGCACTATATTAGAAATTAAAATTAACAACTATTAAAACATTTATGTATTAATTCATTTAAAAATACCAGTAATAAACCCATTATGTATGAACCTAAACATAGATTTTTAAAATAAAAGTAACTACTTTTCCAAAGCAAGAAAAAATTAGTGAGGAGTGTGTCTATGTTTTATACTTTTGCAAATCTTTTTAACGCCTGGCTTAGTAGAAGGAGCTAGGTTCTCATCTCTGCTTCTGCATTCAGTCTCTTACGAGATGTTGCTTTGGCTGAAGTATAGGAAGACAATCTAGTCTCACACGGGGAAGCAGTTGAAAAGGGAGGGGTCCTTTAGTAACCTTTCAGATGATTGTGGATATTCCTTGTGAGTACCTCAAAAATTGACAAGCGGTAGTTTCTTAAAAACGTTATTAGCTGCCATGGGGAATCTGAAACTCCATCAGTAAACTCTGTGTACTGTTAACATTAAAATCCACTGGTCCACTTTGATTTTTGAGTGGGTCTTTCACCTACGCGTGATTTTGTAACAACAGTGATTTGGAAAGCACTGGCTCAGAGAGCTATAAAAATCTTCCAAATGTTGATATACTTCACTAATTCTTCCTCGTTTCTTCCCATGCACATCATTAGTAATACCACTGATCTCATCGGAAAAGTCTTCAAGTACTGGGAAGCTGTCACGCTTGCAGTGATGGTATACGTTTTCCAAATTCCTAATTTTTGCTTGAAAGCTCGGATTTTATCATTAGCAACAATACAGTCAGTTGCTATCCTCGAAGCGTCAGACCCACTTCCTTCATTTTCAAGAAAACCCGTGCCAGGTAGTCAGAACAGAATACGCGGAGTTTGCCTTTCAATCGTCCTTTCCAAGGGACTAGAGTTCAGCTCACACTCAAACGAATGCAGAACTGCTTCTCCTCAGGACAACCATCCTACTTCAGCATGCAGCAGGAGTGCTTTACGTGTACTTCCTATTAATGTTAGAAGATGTGTTCTCAGGGATTGGGATTTAATAAAGTTAATACTATGTGTTTCCGTTTTTTTTAAAGCACAGTATGTGGTGGTGAAGAAAATGACTACTCGTACAGTTCAGTGTCAATGCCATGTCTCGTGATAAAACACCAGCAGCTTTATCCTCCACTGCTTTTATACCATCAGTGCAAATGTGAACACAGTGAAAAAGGCATCTGATGTCTTCGTCCCATTATGAAAGTAGTTTTGACCTGGTGGAGCCCCTGAAAAGATCTCAGGGGCCCACAGGGGTCAGGGGTCTGAGGACAGCACCTTGAGAACCACTGGTTTAGGTGGTGAACTGTTTCATACGCCATGCTACAAGGGTAGACTTCATGCCGTGGGCAATGGTAAGTCACCGACGGATTTTAAGAAGCACACCACATACTCATATCTGTGCTTTAGAAAGATCCCTTTATGGGACTTCCCTGGTGGTCCAGTGGGAAGGAATCCATCTTCCAACGCAGGGGACATGGGTTAGATCCCTGGTCAAGGAACTAAGACCCCACGTGCCGTGGGGCAACTAAGCCCGTGTGCCACAACTACTGAGCTCGCGCGCCTCAACAAGAGAGCCTGCATGCTGCAAACTACAAAGTCCACACGCCCTGGAGCCCACGCTTGCACGCCACAACTAGAGAGAAGCTTGCACGCCACAACTAGAGAGAAGCTCGCAGCCACAACTAGAGAGAAGCCCACGCGTCACAACTAAGAGCCCGCGTGCCGCAACTAGAAGCCCACGTGCCACAGCTAAGACCTGATGCAGCAAAAAAATAAATAAAAAAAAAGAAAGGTCAACTTTATCAACAGTTTGAGGGACAGATTTGAGAGGGGCAAGCTACTGGCAGTGATTCTACAAAAAAGGGATTGTAACAGGCAAAGTCAAAGACATGAAGGTCTAAGAAGGTAGGAGCTAGTGACTGGGGGATGGGGTGTGCATTTGGAAATATGCAGACGTTATTCTAGGAACTGACCTTGGGGAGGGAGGGAGGCAAAGAATTCATTCAAGGGGGCTTCCAGAATCCGACTTGAGTGACTGAGTGGATGATGGTGGTACTTTAATTCTTATAATTAGTACAAGAAGAACAGGTTGGGGTGAGAGAGGAGTGGGAGGAAGATAAAGTCAGTTTATGGTGTATCTAGTTTGAACAGCCTGAGGGTCCTCCAAGTGAAACTGTGCAACAGTATGTAAAAATGTGGACTGACCACCTGCCAGTGCAGGGGACACAGGTTCCCTGGTCCGGGAAGATCCCACATGCCGTGGAGCAACTAAGCCCATGCGCTAAAACTACTGAGCCTGTGCTCTAGAGCCCGCGAGCCACAACTACTGAGCCCACGTGCCACAACTACTGAAGCCCGTGTGCCTAGAGCCCGTGCTCCACAACAAGAGAAGCCACTGCAATGAGAAACCCGGGCACCACAACGAAGAGTAGCCCCCGTTCACCGCAACTAGAGAGAGCCTGCATGCAGCAAGGAAGACCCAATGCAGCCATAAATAAATAAATAATAAATAAAAAGAAAATTTCCATCCTGTTAAAAAAAAATGTGGATTGAGAGCTCAGAAGAAGTCTGGGTGGAGGTGGAGATTCAAAATTCATTTGCGTGGAAGTTTACATGAGGGGCTGGGATTGTCCAGGGACAGCACATACAAAGAAAACAGAAGAGGCTTTGCTTAACACCAATATTTGAGTGTCAAAAAGAGGAAAAGGAGACAGGGGATGGGAGGAACGGTTTCGGGATGGTTGATGAACGGGGAAAGCACCGCCATGGAGCTAAGGCAGTTTTCAGAGCCTGTTTACTGGCAGATTAAATCACTGTCCATAGATGCTCATGGTCTCAGACTAGAGAGGGTATATGATTTCCCTGCCCCACTGACGTGGATGGAAATGAAGCTGAGGCTGCAGGGACTTTTTTCCTGCTCATGTTTTGCCCTCCTGTAATCCACCATGAGGAGGACACCCAGGCAGCTGCTAGTCCAAGGAGACTGTACAGACAAGTAGAGCAGGCCTGAGCCCAATCTAAAGCCTGGAGTCAAAGCACACTAACGGTCCGTAGATACGTTTTAGGAAAAACAAATGTGTGTTATGACAAGTCACTGGACTTGGGGGACTGTTTGTTGCACAGCATTGTGGCAACTGCTGACTAACACAGGTCCCTTGCTAAGTGTTATTAAGGAGTCAAACAGGCTTCTAAGATCACAAAGGAGACTGAATTTCCCTCTCCCAACACCAAATGAAGTGAGTAAATATGAGTAAAAATGAGCAGAAAAGCACTAAGGCACTGAGATAGGGTAGTAAGGTGGACATAATGGGAAAAAACCCTCAAGGGCTTGTGGTGAAGGAAACAAACATGACTCTGGAGACACTACAGCATTTCAGTGACTTGACTTCAGAATGTCCCCAAATTGTTACCTTGTTAGGGTTAACAAAGCCCCAGGACTTCCCACTAATACCACCAACTTTGAAGACAAGGACACTGTGTGGGTAGCCTCAGCTTTCTCCTCTTCTGCCTGTGGGATGGGTGGATAGGTAGAAGTCAGGGCTGTCTACCACTGAGGAAAGTGAAGGTGTCCAGCCTTCAGGACGACACACCAAGTTGGATTCTATGATGCCCCCCCCCACCCCATTAAGGTAGTGCGAACTCAGCAACTGAACAGTCAGCCCAACCAGACTGCAGGCACGTCTCTACTCCAGCTCGTCCTCCCCTTCCCTCGGGTTCCAGAAAACACAGAGACAGGGGAGATGCGCTGTGTTTCAGAAACATTTGATATGGGACGTTGAACGTTTAGAGGGACCCTGGTTAACTGCTGAATGTATCCTGGTTAATCTATTAAACTTACCAGATAAAGAAAGACTGCTCCAGGAATCCCCCAGAAAATGCAAATCATTGACGTGAGGGAAAGCTCAAACCTTGTCCAGCCTTCTCCATAGCAATGTTAACTGCTAGATGAGCAATGTCTAAGTTCTCAGGGGAATAAATGAAAACAAGTATATTGTGCCATCTAACATGTCATTCAAACATAAAGGTCATTGGCAGACATTCTTTTTTTTTTTGTTTTTTTTGTTTTTGCGGTACGCGGGCCTCTCACTGCTGTGGCCTCTCCCGTTGCGGAGCACGGGCTCAGGACGCGCAGGCTCAGCGGCCATGACTCACGGGCCCAGCCGCTCCGCGGCATGTGGGATCTTCCCGGACCGGGGCACGAACCCGCGTCCCCTGCATCGGCAGGCGGACTCTCAACCACTGTGCCACCAGGGAAGCCCAGTACCATGAATCTTGAAGGAACTACTTGACCATGAAATCCAGCCAATTAAGAACCACATCAAAGTAAAAACTTCGGGAATGGAAGTGCAAAAGGCTGGGGTATAAAAGGCCTAGTGGTAAGCACCATGTCATTCATGTCCTTTAAAGATAGCATGGGTATTAAACTAAGGGTTATGGTTAAAGACAAATTGTGAATATCGTAAACCCAGACGCTGTAAAGATACAACACAACCCCAGGCAGGAGGTGGTGAGGGGGCGTAATGGGAACGACTGTGAGTATTCTAATCTACTCAGCTTTCAGCCCCGAATCAAATTCTGCCCCAAAGTTTAACAATTCCTCCTGTTTTAGTCTAGCTGCTTTCGTCAGCTGAAGTCAAGTAAAATCAACTTGAGATTTTTCTAAAACTAAAAAAATACCGGATCTAGAGTATTAACCCATTCTGTACGTCTCTCTGGCTTTCCTTCTCTTTTCTCCTTATATGTAGTCAGATATCTGAAATGATGTTCATCTTAATGCCAAGATGGCTATTTCTGGGTGATGAAATCTGTGGTGACTTTAAATATTTTTACCTTTCTGGCTCCCTGCATTTTGAATTATTTACGAGCATATGCCATTACCCATTTTTTACAAAAATAGAGTAGATTTTCTTTAAAAATATGCCCTGATTAGTTAATGACCAATGTTGATTCTGGGTGGTAGGAATATGGACACAGGTTTTCCCCTGTACTGTTTTGTGCAGGTGAGGGGTAAGAGGAGATGGCGCTGGACGCTGGGCACAGACCACTGCTGGGGATCTACCTGGCCTCACAACCTCTTCCCCTCGCCTCTCTCCCCTCCCCCTGGTTCGGGGCTGGCCCTGGGACCTGGCTTGACCGATAGAATGCGGTGGAAGTGCCACTGTGAGTCTCCTACGGTAGCCGTAAGGGAAGTGCAGGTCTGCCCTCACCTACTTGAACCCCACTCTTAGACAGCAGCTTCCACGTACAAGGTCTGACTGCCCAGAGAGCGAGGCGACATGGGGGGTCTGGACCCACCCTGGAGGCCGCAGCCCCGGCCAAGCTTCCTGAAGAATGTATGTTGACGAGGCCCCCAACCCCCAATGCTACACATTGAGCAGAAGACCCGCCCAGCCCAACCCTGCCCACATCTCTGATCCAAAGAATCGTGGGCACATAACAGAGCTGTGGCTTTAAACTACCCAGTTTTGGGGGGATTTGTTCTACAGCAGAGAGAGCTCCTTTTAGAAGCTTGACTCTGCAGGTGAGGAGTGGGCTAAAGCAGTAAGTAAGTGATGAAGGCCCTTTGCTCTCGAGGTAGGGTGCACTGCGGCATGAAAGACGCGCTCGCGTGACTGCGCTTCTTCTGCTCTAACTCCTTCTGCGCCCCAGGAATTCCATTCTGTGAGAGGCCTCGCTTCTGAGGCACAAGGCTCGTGCCTGCTGTGAGTCTGGGCTGCATGACTCCCTTATGACCACTGGGTTCCTCTGGGCTAACGAAGGCTCTTCCTTTTTCACCAGACACTTTTTATTGTCTCTTATTGTAAGACTGTTGTTATAACTTGAAGTATAGAGCTAAGATAAAAGAAGAAAATTACCACAAATTCCACCACTCAGAGATATAACCACGAGTAAAATTCCGATGTGTAATTCCGGTCTTTTTTTCTCTTTATATGTACCTTTTTTTGGGCAAAGATGACCTCGTATGTACCTACTGTCTTGTAAACTGCACTTTCACTGACAACTGTCTTGCGAACGTCTTCAAGACCCTTAAATATCCTTCTCCAGCATCGCTTTCAATATTGCTTAGTTTTCAGCTGACGTGCTACGGTGGAAAAGAAAGTATAGCAAGGAGACCAAAAACGCCGGTGCTGTGAATGCCCCTCACATGACGGGAGATCAATGAACAGTTATGAGGTAAATGAGTGAGTGCTAGAATGAGCATCTTTTTGGCTAGCTGAAGCTCAGTGCAAGCTTTTAATTGCCACGTAGGGCAAATTCTGGAAATGGGTCAAAGCCTAGGCACGTCTCTCGGGCAATGTAATAATGGTAGGTATTGCCAAATTATTCTCCGGAGATGTTTTATCGTGTTACGCTACCCCAGACCGGCGGCCCTTTAATTGGGTTTCAGCGGCCTCCGCTCGATACCTCCGTTTTCTCTGAGGACTGACTTTAATGAAAGGGCTCCTTACCCACGGGAACACTCTGAGGCCCTCGCCGAGTGAGCGCTGGGCCTTCTGTGCACTCTGCCCTCCACCCAGAAAGCGGGGTGAGGCACACTTCATAATGAGCACACACACACTGTTCTTACAGTGGATATTTAAACACAGTAAGACCTAATACTGCAAAGTATTAGGTCCATACGAGCTTACTTGAATCTACATGCAGGCAAATGTACTTGGTCTCAGAAAACCAAATACAAGCCTCGGGGTGACTGTCTCTCTCTGAGTATCTCTATCCCTCCATGTATCTGCGTGTACAAAACACTCACACACAATTAGAATGTCCAGATCAAACAGCTGTTGCAAAAGTGCTGTCATCATTCAGGCAGACAGGGAACCAGAGTGACGACACCCTGACTTGGTCACGTGCTTGGTCACCGATTCACTTTCACAGACAGTGTAGATGCAGGGGTCTGGTGTAACGGTTAATAGCTGAGGCTGTCAGGTCAGAAGACCGTGACTTGAACCTGGCTCTGACAGTTATCTGGCCATCTGACCTCTGGCTGGTTACTTCACCCCAGAGCCTCAGTTTTCCCATCTGTAAGATGGGGATGATAGAAACACTCTTCCTCGTAAAAATTACTCATAAAGCTTAAATGAGACAATGGAACGTGAGGTGAATGAAAATGTTTGGTAGAGAGCCTGGGACATACTACTTGTTGAAGAAATATCAGCTATTTTTCCTATTATTTTTTGTGACACAGCCTAAAAAAAATCGTGCAAGGCAACAAGTGCTTATACATTAACTATCTGATATAGGTTAGTAAAAGAAAAAGTCATTCACTTTATCCATAATCTACGTGAGTGAATCAAAACTCAACTATATCTTATCTACATTGTGATTTTAATTATTTTCCGGTACCTATGTTTTGGTCATTATATGTCATAAATATAAATATGTACATATATATATATATATATATATATATATATATATATACTGCCATCTTTTAACTTCAACTTCAGTCTTTATGATTAGACAGTCTGTTGGAAATTAGGGTCAGAATGTTTTTCCCTTTTAACAGGTGAATGGATTAAAACTACAGAAAAATTAATTAAAAATAGGCAGTTATACTAATTACATTTCTTTCAAGATGTTTTAATCTTTGAGAAACAGTACTGGAAACTCTGTTGTTATGAAGTAAATGAATGTTCCCCTTTTGCATATATTGGGATTCAATTACTTATTTAAAATGTGGAAATTACCTACCACTCGGTATCTGGGTATCAAGTGGAAAAGAAACTCATGTAAAATGAAATTTTTATATAGCAAAAGAATTTAAATAAAGTTGTAACTCAGTTCATGCAAAGCAAAACAGTTCTACAGATCCATGAGTACTTCCTCTGCATCTATAAATGAAGAGTTTCAAAGATTTGTAAAAATTACCAGAATATGAAAAAGAAACATCTTTTTTTGTCTCATCACACATAGGGGGAGAAAACGCTCACAGATGGAAAAATACAGGAAAAATCTCATTAACGACAAAACAAGTCGTCGCCTCTAGAGTGAGGAGGCTGGATATACTTGCCTCTAAGGTTTGGTCCATGTCTTAAGGTTTTTCTTGTATTCAGTGCTGTCCAGGCTTAAAGGGTATACACAACAAAGCAACTGACATTAACACTGACTTCTCCCTAAATTACTCAGATTGCCTACGATAGGCTCGAGAAAAGAAAGATGGAGGGATTAGGCAGAAAAAGGCAGTGACCCAAATGTCTCTTTTATTTTTCTTTGCTTTGTATGATCACATACTTCAAGCATTGTTATAACAAAGTAAAATCACTGAAAAATAATCTTTTGCTGGGAATTCTTTAAAACATGTTTTGTTCTCTTTTAAATCTTATTTGTAAAGGTTTCCAGATGCTTATCCTCACAGATTAAACACAGCACGATGTAGACACTTACAAAAATATTCACTGCTATGAAGCCAAGAAGAAACTACTTGGAGATCTAACTGCCTACCACCTAAAGAATCGGGGTCCAGGGGATTTTCTGTGGCTATTAAAGGTGTGATCCTCTGAAGCCATTTGGAAACAACCTAGGTTCTCAGCAGCCACACAGTACGGTGTCCAAGCATATCGGATGGTTGGCATTCCAAACCTCCAACAGGTTCTTTCTCATGGTGCGAACCCGTAATGAAAGGATGTGGGCAGAGAACAGAATGTAAACTGGAAGCTGACTTCTCAGTTCAGCAGCAGTCCTGGGCTAAAACAGTCCTTCTCATTTCAAGAGACAGCTCCAAAGTGGCCCTCAAGAGAAAGGACGGGGTATTTTTCAAATATTTGTTCCATGTGAATGGACTGGGCTCGCCCAAAATGACTTTTTCCGCCGGCATGTGATCTTTTAGAGGGAAGGCAGCCTGAGTCACTGGCTACATCGAAGTTAGAGTCCAGTGAATGGATTACTGCAGGCTGGGTGAGCAAGCCAGATACCTGCACTCATCCGCCCACTGCCGGGGTTTCAGCCCTCCTTTTAATTACATTAAAGCAGCTGGCACCACTGGTTACTGGGGTCTCCAGATTACCTTGATTGCTCGGTCATTATCTCTAATCAGCTGCTTCTTCTCATCTTCAAACTTCTGTACAACGTCCTGGAGCTGCCTTTCTGCAGCGAGCCGCTGCTGGCTGCTCTCCTCTTTCAGAGAGGAGATGGTCGTCTGAAGCTCTGCTATGATCTAAAATGAGAACAGCATGCTGTAGCTTCAAATTCTTCAGTGAGAGGCCTCTATTTTATATGTATTTATGCTTCACGAAAGAATGGATTTGGCAAAACTCTAGTCCACAAACTAAATATTTTCAATGAATGTATCACACACACGAACGCATGAAATTCCACACGATAAAAGACTATAATAAAACTGTGAATGGTGAACAACTGCTGAACCAAATATACTTGGAAGCCGTTCCCACTATAACATTCCACAATGTTTACTCATCAGAGGAAAGGACATCTGTGATCTCAAAACTATGAAATGTGTCAGGATTCATTTTCCTGAGAAACATACTTGCTAGGGTGAAAGAAAACCTGTTTCGCCTTTCATAATACTTTGAACTCTAATAACCAAAGAAGATCATGAACAGAGCTCACGGTCCACAGCTACCTAACTCTACACAATGATTTCTGAGTGTTTACTAACGCTCGTGTACTGTGCTAAGCACTTCCGCTCCTGTGTCAGTTACTACTGTGTGACACGCACTGTCATTGCCCATCTTTTATAAATGGAGAGGCAGAGGCAGCGCAAGAGGTCAACCCGTGACCTTGCTGAAGACGCCATGCGACCGGGAGACAGGCAGGATGTGAACCCTGCAGACAGGTCGAAGGCTGTACTAGTTGGTTCCCCTTAACTAGCTACTACTTTGTCTTCCTTTTAAACAAGGTTTTGGTATTGAAGAGACGTTTATTATGATACGGTTCCAAATAGGTTGCTTTCTTCCTAACTGATATATATCCATGAAAGTTTATTTTTGGTTCAAATGAGTCATTTCAGAGGCTCCCGCAGTATTCGCTACATTTGAGAACCGGGTCTCTCCATGACTGGCTTCCCTCCATGGTCTCAAAGTAAATCGGATGAGGGACCTTTTCTTTAATGGGTTTACTGAGAGCACTGCTCTTCCTTTGGTTTGGATGTATCCATTTCCTTTCAAATTCAATCGTGATTGACCTTTCAAAAGCAGGAAATGGTTGTTTCTTCTAATAAAAGAAGCAACCTTGGTCCTGGGTTAGAACTTTATGCTGTTGGGTCTATAGGAGAAGGGCTGACTGGTGAGAAACACTGAACCAGTTAGTACTATATTTTCCTTGAAGCTCAGTTTTTCAACTATTATTTGATGACAAAACTAGATTCCAGTATCATAAGGCAGTAAATAGAAAGTGTCTGGAGTCTCCCAGATGCCAAGTGCTACAGAAGCATTAGTTGTTACTACTGACATGAGTAGCATATTTACCCAAAAAAGGAACATTTAAGCTTTGAGAAGTGAGCAAAGTCACTGTAACAAAGGTTAACACTTAGAATTTGTAAATAATCAAATATAAAACAGTGTGAGATAAATGACAGAATATATTAATATTTTTAAATGCAAATCTGAACCTTCTGCAATGAGAAGAGGGATTCGTTTACTGAGAATGAAGATGTTTTCGTCTGTTTTCTGAATTTTGATTAAGTGTTTCCATTCTGGCTGCAATTCAGTTAATTCTCATAGCACTCCTCTGAAACAGGGAAGGTTAAATTCTTAGAGTAAATGTCAAAAACTGGGGCACAGAGCCATCAGCTCACTCACAGTCACAGAGCAAGGGGAGCTGGAGATAAGCAACAACCAGATTGCCTTGGCCCAGCATGAAACTTAAGAGTGATATTTTATAAGAACATGGGGCCAAATAGTAAAAATAACTATTGCAATGACTAGTGCAGTGTTTCAAGTTGGGTAAACTGAAACGTGGTAGAAGTGGTGAGTTTAATTCTGTAATGTGTTCAGTGTGTGTGTGTGTGTGCGCGCGCACGTGTGTGTTTAGTTCTGTCACGCAATTTTATCACGTGTAGATTCGTATACCGCCACCACGATTACACGGCGCGTTTTTATGGCACAAAGTAATTTTGTGTCTTTAAAACTTAGTAAGGTTTAGATTCGCTTCTAACTGACCAAGACTGAAGGTAAAAAATATTTGGGGGCTCTTCAAATGACCACCAGGACATAAGACATGGATCTCTTCTTTTCAGAAGATTTATGACAGCGTACATCAAAAATAAATAAATGCAGGTTTTGGAAGGAATGACGGGTGAAGACCAGGATGCTCTGAGGAGAACACACTCGCTTTTGTGTAGAAAATGAAGCCTTAACGCTCTTTGCGGGAATAATGGAATTCCTTCGGGGAAATAATGAGATTATCTTTGGCAAGTTATATTTTAAAACTTATGAAGATGATATAGGGAGAGCGTCAAAACGCTTCAGGTGAAATACCTCATATAGATAAATGAATTGATAGACTGATAGACATGATGGATTTAGAGAGGCGGCTGAAATATGGATAATATTGGAAGCAGATTTGAGGTTTACTTTAAGATTGCGAAATAATCACACGAACTAGATGAATTGGGTCTTGGCTGTAGACCTAGAGTATAAGACAACGGACTATTCTCTCCTTAGCTCAGGGCACACAACCGGCACTCGACAGATATTTAAGTATTGGAACTATAGTCACAGTAAATAAGAAAAAATAATTCCCTGGCAAATTATATTGAGATAATTTAGTCTTTTCATAGAGTAATAATGTAAAAAGTTTCTGAGAAAAAGAAAAACTGACCTGTGCAATCATACTCAAACGCCACCGGGTTTGACTGAATCATATTAAAAATCGTAAGACAAAATGCTACCACTCAACTAAATGTCTATCCTGTATTAGCTTCAGAGAAGGAAGTGGATGAGAGCATTTCCATATGGATATTCAAACTTAAGATCTGGGGAAGCAGGAGGAAAGTTATTTGGGGCTAATACTGCGAGCAACCGAACCAACGAAAGCTGTAACATTTCGTCATATTGCTAAGCAATTTCTACTTTGCATAAATGTCAGTGGGCTTCTTAGGTCTTAAAAATAACAGGGTTCTAAATAGAGGTTCAGATTTCATTTTTAACTCTCTTGTTTTTTAGATCATAGTAGAGTTTGAGATTTTCATAAAACTCTTCTTTAAAATACACTGGACAAGGCATACATGGCAAGGTTTGGCAAACATTGAAGATCCCTAGAAAATAAGTGGAAGAGGGGCACCCGTGCCTTCTGGGTGGCCGCCCTGAAGAGTGGCAGGGAGGGGGGCATATGGGCACGGGGCATGAGCCCAGGCTCTAATCTGCGCCAGTGGGAGCTTGGGGGCCATGTGGGGGGACGTCGGTCCCTCGGCGATGGGCAGGCTCTGCTAGCATTTCTCCACAGCTACCTACATTCCTGCAAAAATGGCAATAGCTTTCTTTGAAAAATGACCACTAGGTAAGTCAGATGAGTGGGGAAAACCACATGAAAGATGAAAAGGCAAGGTTAATATGTAATATTAAGATAAAAAAGAACAAATACGCGATTCTGATGGAAGTTATATTTGGGAGTGTTCTCAGGGATGGTGCCACCGTTGCCATCAGGGTGACCACCGAGCGACCCAGGAGGGGTGCCGTCCGGGGCCTGTGAGCGTTCAGAGTGCATGGTCTACTAGGTCCTGGAGCTTGATAAAATCTTAAAGGTTAAGTGACTTCCTTTAAGGGAGTATTAAAATATTTTCCAAATTTAACCTGATGCTTCCCTAGGTACCAGTGTATTCATTACTAATGCATCCATCTTATTACTTTTTCTTTTCGAGAGAGGATTTTAAAACATCTGATAAACAGTTACGCAGCTTTGATTCGGGCACCCTCCTCAGCCGAGATACGAGTTCGAGATTCCAGCAGACCATCACTGGGAAACAGCAGAAGTCCATCCACAGCTCTGTTGCACAAGGTTTATTTTCAAATAATCTGTTTCTCTGAACTGACTTTATTATAGACGAGTGTTTCTCAAATGCCAGTTCACAGATATAAACATATACATATATTTATATGCATATAAATATTTATATTATTTAGAGGTGGGCAAACAAAATGTTTGTAATGTAAGGTCATCCTACCTCTTACGAGAAGGCGGACTATCTTGTATCGTGTTATTCTATCTTTTCTAGGATTTTTCTTTTTGGGTACTGCACTGCCCTTTCATTTATGAAGGGTGGCCACAGCTCATGACACCAGCTGATGTCTGCTCCTACCTCCTTCATGTCCTTACACGGGGAAATATCCAGCAACCCTTTGCCTCTCCAAATTCTGGAGGGAGATTTTATCAGTTCTTGAACACCCAGAAATAAATTAAAATACATAATTTCTTGCTCCTTCCATACATTTTTCATTCTTTGCTCCCCCTTTCCTTTCTCCACTGAGATTTCATAGGCTCCTATAAGAACTAATGGCTGTTAAATGCTTTACCGTGTCCTAGGCCCTGTGCTAGGCTCTTTTCTGGCATTGTGCTGAGGTAAGTATACCACTCCCCCATTTTACACACGCTCAAGGTCACGTAAGTGGTGGGGCTGGTATTCGGACTCGGGTCTGTGGACTCCAAAGCTTAGGCTTTCTTCCCCCCAACTTACATTTAACTTGCTTTAATGAGGACCAGTCAGGCTTCTTCACACCTTCCTTTAGGTAAAACTTAAATACTCTCAGTGTTTAAGCATTTCTATCAGCTATTTTGTACCTCGCTTTTGGTCTACCTCCGCCATTTAACGTAAAGCAAAATAAGCAGGATGTAAGGGTATGCCAGCTGGGTTTTTTCACGTTTTAGTTTAGCTTTTGGAGTAATAAGATTTCTTTTGATTATAAGAATCTCTCTCAGTGGATTAAAAAGGATATTTCCCCATGTTATTTCCTGGAATAATGGCCCTCGAGACATCACCGTCATCTTTTAGATAAACACGTTCGTCTTCACTTAGACAAAGACTTTTTGCTTTCCCAATGGGATGTGAATTATATAATATATGCACATTTTAGAAATAACTGTAGAACCTAAGCAATTTCATAATTATCGGCAGAGTTCTGCCATATTAAAAACGTGAGGGGTTGGGCCAGACTTGGTGGTGTCAGGTTAAGACCTTCCGTTCCAATGTCGAAGACAGGTTGGGTCCTGGCTTAGTCACTTGCTAACCTGCGTGACCTCACCTCTCTGAGTCTCAGTTTTCTCAAACGGAAAAATGGGGCCAGTAATAGTTTCTAACCCCAGAGTTCCTGTGAATGAAACTGAATAAATCAATATGATTAGTGCCCCATAAAATTCTTAATTTCATTATCGCTTTGTTGTAGCGTTGGTAGTACTACCACTGTGTACGTACATTTCCGTTGACTGCCACATCTCACTACACATGGCAAAAATACTAAGAAAAATTGATTTTAAAAATCATCAGATACGATGTCCACAAAGTGAAACGGCTTAATCTATCCATCTGTAAGATGAAAATTAGCCTTTTATTTATTCCACAGTGACTCATACGACTAAGGAATGTTTGGAATTCCCTAGATGACGCCAGAGGACATCATTGTAACAACTTGTGCAGAAGGCCTCGAAGCATCGTGACTCAAGTCGAGACACGTGTTCAGCCTCTACCGTAACGACTACGGTAACAACATCCAGCAAGATGTGAATGCTGACCCTTGCAGTTCTCCTTTTTCCCAAAAGGAGTCAACAGTTGAGGCGCTAATTTCACCCAGTATACTTGCCATTTTGAATCCTGTTGTTAAGCGGTCTTTAGGTGCAGCAAAATGGCATACTGCAAAAAAAGCACAGATGGTATCAAACCGCTTACATCACAAATGTAGGCGTGTCTCTCCAGCCCCTGGGAAATGTGTTTCAGCCTGGACTTGTTCAAGTACACAGGCTGGTTTTACAACATCTGAGTGTGTGTGTGAGCGTGTGTGCGTGTGTGTGTCGGTTCAAAGGGTTCAATATGCCTGATTTGGGGAAGTTGAGACTGAAATCGTAATAGCATCTGTATGCTCCTCAAAACTACGATGCTGACCCGTAAAAACTGAGGAGACTCACCTCCGGCTCTAAAGTACAAGCGCTTTTATGGTAGGTTTCTCTCGTTTGTTTTGGTTTTGCTCTTTTTTTCTTTAAAGCTCTTACCTGTGAGGATTTGGCAAGCTTCTGAGTGTATTCTTTCTCAGTCTGCTTCAGCCTGCTGTTGGCCTGAAAAACACATGCAATGAACACACACACAGTGACCTGTGAGGTTGGTATCTCTCGCACACGCCTATCACCAGGCAGCTGGGATGGCTGCCAGCTGCACCGCCCTTCTGGGGCAGCCAGAAAACCACAGGGCTTGCCTTTGATCTAACGCCAACTATTCATCACTTAAAAAGCAAAAAGCAAAAGAGAAAAAAAAAAAGATCTCTCCTGCCAATTATTAGACAAACACAGACTTCTGTGGAAAGAGAAAGGGAGAAGGAGAGACAGAAATAGACCCAGCAAACGTGTGTGAAGTCAGGGAAGAGAGGAAACACAGGAGAAGGAAGAGGAAACGAGGGGAGAGGGAATCGGAGGTGGGGGAGGGAAGACGGTAAATTTAACACTCTTTCCCTTAGTTTAAAGAGAAAAGAACTAGACCCTCCTGGTGGAGGCTGACAGGAGATTTTAGACTCACTGAGCCAAGGTCTGAGCCCTACTCTGCCTGGCACACAAGAGCTCTTTTTTTGAAGTGACAGATGCATCTAAATCAAACCACTTCTATGGCCTGGAAGTAGGGAGGCCTTCCCAGAAGTCCACATTACTTAGAACTCCACGATCTCCTTCGCCACCCGAGTTCCCATCCTTTGTGTGTGACCTGCTTTCCGTCTCCCTGGAAGCCTCAGGATCTGCACTTTATCCTCCGTGTTCGGAAATGTCCTGGTGACTTGCCCTAGCCGGGCCTTTTTTTCTCATCCATTGTGCAGGCACTAAACAGGCCCTTTCAATCTGCGCTCGTGTCCTGCATTTCTAGAAAAGGCTTTGGTCACTTCTCTCTTAATTTCCTCTCTTTCTCCCCCTGGTCTCTTTCTCTCTCGTCTCTCTGTCTGCCTGTCTCTGCAGCTCTGAATATTGGACTTCACAGGTTTAGCATCTTTTTCTTGTTGTTTCTATTTTCCATTACTTTGTCTTTTTGATCTTTTGTAGCAATTCTCGACTTTAAATGTTAAACTTTGTATTGGATTTTAAAGACTCCAGCTGTCCTGTTTGTAATTTCCAAGAGTTTCGTTGTTGTTCTCTGAACACGCCATCACTCCCCATTTTTAACAGACGAGGAAGCTGTGCCACAGAGAGGTTAAGAGAGCTGCTCAGTGGCGCATCTAGGAAGCGAGGGAGCCAGGACCCGACCCCACGTGGCAGAGCACAAGCGCTTCACCGGCTGGAACACACGGCACAGGGCGTCCCCGAGAATCCCACTTCTCTGAGGTGACTGACTTCATACACACCTATACAATGTCTATACCTACACACACACATTTAAATTTTCTTTCTGTTCTCGAGAGTGTCTGTATTTTTCTTAGTTCCTTTTATTTCTTTGCTGTACCAGCCTGTTTGGGCCTCTGTTTTTCACTTTAGAAATTGTCCTCAATTTTTGGTGATCTTTCTTGTTTAAAGTGTGGCCCTCTAAAACAGGCAGGCTTGGGGACAGGTGGAGTCATCACAGGGTATCACTAAGGCTCCTGGACTCTCTCATACCGGTATCTGACTGGACACCCTTCTTGGACCCTTTTGCCCAGAGCTGTGCCCCCTGGTTTACCGCCTGGCGGCAGACGTCGGGCTGCCAGGGTATTCAGAAGGGTGCCTAGATGTTCACGATACTGATTCTTGTATAGCCCCGTTTTTGTTTTAACCCTGAGCTATACCTGGGTCCCCTCTCTCATTCCATCTCTCCAGGGAGCAAACCAGGGGTGGACATGGAATAAATTCAAAGGCTGAAGCCCTAATACCAGTGTGATGGTATTTGGGGTGAGGCTTCAGGAAGTGATGAGGTTGTGGGGGTGGAGCCCTCATGAATGGGATTAGCACCTTTATAAGAAGAGGCCAGTGAGCTAGTTCTTCTGCCGTTTGAGGCTACAGTGAGAGGATGGCCGTGTGCAACCTGGCAGAGGGCTCTTACTAGAACTGGACCACACCAGCACCCTGATCTCCAACTTCCAGCTTCCAGAACGATCGGAAATAAATTTCTGTTCTTGATAAGCCACCCAGTTTGTGGTGTTCTGTAACAGAACCCAAGCTGACTAAGACAACAGCCGTGTGATTTATGAACTGAAGTTCACAAGCAGTTCTCTAGAGTTTATCCCATAAATCTCTTTGCATCTATAATGGTGCTGAATATACTGGGTAGTTTTGTTTTTTCCCGACTAGAGAGGGCTTGTGACTATTGCTGTTTTCTCTACTAAATCACCAGACTCTATTCTAGCTCTATGACTAATAAAGCCACTCTCTACTACAGAATCGAGGCCACATGGCACAGGAGATTGGTTTTGGACACATGAAGTTTGGAGATGCCTACTGGACACCTCGTGTTGAGGTGAACATTTGAATATGTTCAAATGTTCTGGAGTCCAGAGGAGAGGTCTAGGTTAGAAGTATAAATTCAAGTGTCACTAGTATATAAACGGCAGGTAGAACTATGCTACTGGAGGAGATCTCAAGGCACTGAGTGTGTATCCAAAACAGAAGTCTAAGAATGCTGAGCCCTGGGCCTGCAGATGTCAGGAGGCTGGAGATGGGGAGGAAAGTAAATGGAAGTAATGACCAGAGAGAGAAGGCTCAGGAGAGTGTGGGGTCCTGAAGCCAAGGGAAGACAGTGTTTCCAGGACTAGTCAGCTGTGTCGGGTTCTACGGGGAGTCATGCGACGTGAGCGTGTGGAGGACAGTGGTGGCCTGGACGTGATTGATTCTGGTACAGCACCAAGGAGGAAAGCTGGATCGGAGGGAGCTCAGGGTAGGAGGGGGGAACTGGAGAAGACGAGACAAGTGGTCCACAGTTTTGTTACCAAAAAAAAAAGGAGAGAAATGGGCTGGAAGTTGCGGGGGAAGTGAGTAAAGAAAGGGCTGATGGTTGTTTTCTTTTTTACAAGACGAGAGAGCAGCACGCGTGCAAGATGATGGGAAAGGTCTGGCCGTAGAGAAGGAAAAGACAAATGATGCCAGAGACCTACTGGTGGCATGTCCTGGAGTGAAGGAGAAGGGGTGAGTTCTAGGGCACAAGGGGACAGGGTGGCCTCTGCTGGGAGCGCAGGTCAATTATCCCTGGTACAGTGGTGGGAACTTCTCCGTGGAGCAGGAGGAAAGATTCCTCAGCGAAGCATGAGGATGGCAGAAGAGACTGTTGGAGATTTGAGGTGTGAGGAAAGGGTATGAATAGCCATGTCAGAAGTGGGAAAGGGAAGAGGCTGAGGAATCCAGTATGAGCCCCAGGGCTCCAGGAGGTATTAGGGCCCACCTGACATTACCAGTATGAGTTTAAAGTGCGGCCAATGGGTGAGATATGAACACCTCTAGAAACTGCCAATAGCAACGTGGAGCAGAATCAACACTTCGGAGAATAATGGGAATAACTGAAGAAATACAATGAACTTATCAACCTTCAAGGTTTTTACTATTTATTTGAGCCTAAATCACAGTTGTCTGGATTTCTGAACTCTTCTTAGATGAATCTGAAAAGCTCCAGTTTAGCATGGCTGAAAACTGATAGCTCACTTCTCATGCAAACTGTCTCTACAACAGTTTTGAATAATTTTATTCTCAGGATGGTTCTCACCGTCCGTTTTATTTCCATACATAAACTTAGGTTAGGGTTAGCTCTTTTCATCCAAATCTGATTTTTACAGCTATCATTACTACTTAGAAATACGATTTTCTTTTTTTTTTTTTTTTGCAATATATATATATTTCAATTCAAAGTGAATCGACAATAATACACCATAAATTCTTATTTTGACACTCACCCAAAATAGCCACCTGGAAAACCCGCTTTTTGTGACAAAGTACAGAAGGCTTGGTCACATTTAAATCACTGAGAACTAGAGGGAAATACTATCGCAAACCGTAATAGACATTTACATCCATAGAAGTCTTCCCGGTCCTTGTTGCAATATTGCAGAGTGCAATTGCTACTTGGCAAACTAGTGTAGCATAGAAGTAAAAGCAAAAACGAACCAGAGAAAGAAAGCCACAAGTCTAGACCTGTTAAACAGTTAACAGTTCAAACTCAGTAATCAAATCTGTATCATGGGCTTCTTTAAAACAAATCTTCCTACACCTTGCAGTGTATGACTTAACTTTTACTTAACACAAATCAACTTTAAAATTAGTAGTAGAGACTTTTTTTTTTTCTTTTTTTTTTTGCGGTACGCGGGCCTCTCACTGTTGTGGCCTCTCCCGCTGCGGAGCACAGGCTCCGGACGCGCAGGCTCAGCGGCCATGGCTCACGGGCCCAGCCGCTCCGCGGCACGTGGGATCTTCCCGGACCGGGGCACGAACCCGCGTCCCCTGCATCGGCAGGCGGACTCTCAACCACTGCGCCACCAGGGAAGCCCAGTAGTAGAGATTTTTAAAATGAAAAAGTTTTGCTACTACAGTAACATATTTAAACATCCCGAAGGAAAAGAAACGAAATGTCAAGATATTTGATTAAAAAATAATTTGTAAATTAAAGTAGTATGCAAATACGCAACTTGGAAGTCATGCAGTGTTTTATTTAAGAAAGCAGTAAAACCAAAGAAAACTGGTAAAAATGGTTTTAAAGAGAGTACAAATTCTTTTCTCAGTATGCTAATTTTAGACTTTAGCAGGATCTTGGATCTTTTTTTATCTTCTTAAACACATGAAAAGCACGTGATTAGAAGAAATACAATTTCCAAACAATCATCTGTAGCATGACCTGAACAGATGAGAGGAAAATCGTCATCTTGAAAGGAGAAAGTTGTTTTGTTTTCTTATCTCCGGCTCTTTCTCTCTGCCCCGACGTGTGCTTGGCCTGCCCTCCCCCTCCGCCAAGCCCTCAGTCCCCTCTGCTGTCCTCAGGTCACTCTTCTCTGCTGAAGAGCCCAATGTGTTTGTTTCTCTACGTAATTGCCATCAACATCTTGGCTTTAAAGACCCTACTGGAAAGGAGCAAAGCAAACAATTTTCACAAAGGTGTCGATGGTTGTTAATTATCTTAATTGCTACTGTTTCTCTGCAGGTCTTAATTCAAAAAAAGTCTCTCCTTCCTTTTTTTTTTTTTCCTATCATTAATGGTGAAACTTCAGGCATTCATGATTTCCAGGAAGGTGATATGGAGAGAAGAAAATTAGGAGACTCCTCTAGAATACTTATACTTAAGGCAGCCCCAGATCTTATAAAGAGAAATTTCTTTAAAATATAATAGCATACATTTCTGAATTAAATATTTGTTTTTAGGATTTAAAAGAAAGATGCTTCCCAGATTCTTGAAACACAGCATAAAGCTCAGTGCACTGTGCAGTATTTCCTGTTCAAAAGCTTTGCAGGCACTCATCTGAAGCTTCTTCAAATGCTGTGAATACAGTTATGGCCAGCTGGTGCCAGATTTTAATATATAACTGTACTACCCTGTCAACAAAAATATTCAGAGAATTCATAACAAACATTTATATTTAATTTAATATATTTACAGAACTTTCAAACTTGAAAATCTCTGTATTTTACCTTAAAATAAAAGTATAAATTTAGAGTCATAAACAAAATTCATGATTTCCATTTGGGCCATGATAGAGTAACTGGGACCATACTTAATCAGCTGTAGTAAACAGCCAGAAAGGTGGACAAGACACAGGAAACACAGCTTTAGGATGCTGGGAAACAAGAAGCACAGGACTGTGACCCTGTGAAGGGAAGGGAAGCAAATGCGACAAGCCCTACAATCACCCCTGCTCCCGTCGCAGGGCACATTCTGGGCCTGAACACAGGGAAAGGGAATCGAAGCACAGCATGGCAGTATTGTGAGTAGAGGAAACACAGACTGGAGTTTGGGAATCTGAGGAAGCTGGCATTTGTAGGCACCGAGTACCGGACAGGAGGAAGCTATGTAGAGAAGGAGCTTCAGAATCTACCTGGTTTCCTCTTGAGTCTGTTGCTGATAGTTTGGGTACGTAAAGGGTTAAGTTCTGTAAGGCCAAGTAAACAGTGACTGGTGAGCTTTAAGATGAACAATTCCCAAAGCTCACACAAATCTGGGAGATATTTGAGTTTTAATCGGCCAGAATGAAGAGTCATCACGGAACATCCACAAAGGCCACACTTTAGTCATGGGGTTAAACTAGCCTTAGAGTAAAGAAAACCTCAAGTCAGTTCTAACAAAGTTCAAGAACAAGCTTCAGATGGGTCAGACGCGTCACCTGCAAGTACTTAATTGCTTCCTAAACAAAGCCGAATATTTTTTAAAGGAAGTCATTTACAGGAAGTCAATATACATTTTACAGTGTTGATCATCCAATAAAAGATAACACGAGAAGAAGCAGGAATATGTGAGCCGTAAGCAGGAGAAAAATCAGTCAACAGAATTAGACCTAGAAATGATAGAAATGGTGGAATTAGTGGACAAAGATCTTAAACTACCCATTAAAAGAGACCCAAATATTTAAATAAAAAAATTGAACACAGCAAAGAGAGAGATAGAAGTATAAAAAAGAACTAAATAGCCTAGAGCACAGTAATATACTATCTGAAAGGAAAATTTCACTGGTAGGATAAATAACAGATTTGGCATTATAGAAGAAAAGACCAGCAAATATGAAGAAAAAGCATTTTAAATATCCAAATGATTGTCAGAGAGACAAAAGACTGGATTTAATGAATCTCTGAGACTGTATCACATCATCTAACATATGTGAAATTGTATACCAGGAGGAGAAGGTTTGGGAAAATATTTGAAGACATAATGGCTGAAAATTTTCCAATATGAAGAAAACTATAAAACCACAAGTTGAAGATCAATGAACAACAACAAAACATAAACACAAAGGAAATCACATCAGAAACATCATAATCAAATTGCAAGAACAGAAATAAAGTCTTAAAAGCAGCCAGAAAAAAAAGATACATTAAAAAGATTGGAATAAGGATATTTCATCTGAAACTATGCTAGTCAGAAGATAACATAATGAATCTTTAAAGTGCTGAAAGCAAAAAAATCTGTCAATCTTGAATTGCATAATTAGTGAAAACATCATTCAAAATTGAAGATGAAATACAGATATCTTCAAACAAAAATCTGAGAGAATTTGTTACTAGCAGACATGCACTACATAAAAGGTTAAAGGCAGTTGCTCAGGCAGATGGAAAATGATGCTAAATGGAAACCTGGATCAACTCAAAGGGATAAGGGGCACTGGACATAGAAAATACATGTGTCAATATAAATTGTCCTTTTTCTCATTTAAAATTTCTTTTTAAGACAATTTACTGTTAAAGCAAAAATAATAAAAGTATATTGTGGAGCTGACGATATAGGTAGAAACAGGTATAGGGAAATGGAAGTATACTGTTATTAAGATACTTACATTTTATGTAAACTGGTATAATAGTATGTGAAGGCAGGTGTAACAAAGTACATATAAAAAATGAAGAGGTAGGGCTTCCCTGGTGGCGCAGTGGTTGAGAGTCCGCCTGCCGATGCAGGGGACATGGGTTCGAGCCCCGGTCCGGGAAGATCCCACATGCCGCGGAGCGGCTGGGCCCGTGAGCCATGGTCACTAAGCCTGCGCGTCCGGAGCCTGTGCTCCGCAACGGGAGAGGCCACAACAGTGAGAGGCCTACGTACCGGGGAAAAAGAAAACAAAAAAGAGAAGAGGTATATCTAATATGCCAATAGTAGAAATACAAATGGCAAAATAATAGATTGAAACCCAACAACATCAATAATCACATTAACTATTATAAATGGTTTAAAAACTCCATCTAAGTCACAGAGATTGTTGGACTGGATTTAAAAGAAGGTGTAAAAAACAAAAAAAAAAGAAGGCGTAACTACATGGTAATTTCAAGATAAACACTTTAAATATTTTAAAATGTTAAAATTAAAAGGATGAAGAAAGATGTACCACACAAACAGCAATTACAAGAAAAGTAGAGTAGCATAGCTAATATCAAAGTAGATCTGAGAACAAAGGAGCTTAGCAGAAAATAAGAAGGATATTTCATAATGATAAAAAATTTAATTCATAAATATAATATAAAAATCCTAATGTGTTTGTACCTAATTTCAAGAGCTTCAAAATACATAAGGCAAAGACTGACAGAACTGAAAGGAGAAATAGGCAAATCTACAAATGACAGTTGAGGGTATTTCAACCCTCTTCTCTCAGGAGTTGATAGAAAAAGTAGATAGAAGATTGGTGAGGATATAAATGATCTGAAAAAGGCTGTCAAACAACTTGACCATTAATTAAGAAAGACCATATTCTAGACCATACAACAAATTTCAATAATTTTATTTAGTTATAATTATATAACTAAATTATAAATCCGTAATAGAAATGTATCTGATGTCTCTAAAATGTTTGGAAAATAAACAATATAATCTAATTTTTATGAGTCAAATGAGAAATCACATGGGAACTTAGAAAATATTTTGAAATTAATGAAAATGGAAGCATAGTATTTGTGGAATGGTAGTCAGTGCCTAGTGGAAATGTTTAGCTTTGAATTATTTTATTAGCAAAGAAAGAAATTCTCAAATGAATGATAAAAGTTTCCCCTGAAGAAGCTTGAAAAAGAATAGCAAATTAAAGAGAAAGTAAGCAGAAGAAAGAAAATACTAAAAATAAGAGTGAAAAACAATGAAATAGAAAATAGAAAAACAAAAGAGAAAATCAATGAAACCAAAAGCTGGTTCTTTGAGAAGACATCAATAAACCTCTAGACAGACTGATCAGAAACAGAAGAAAGAAGGTATAAATTACCAGTATCAGGAATGAGAGAAAGGGGACATCACTATCAGATCCTACAGACATGAACAGAGCAATAAAGAAATACTGTAAACATATCGTCAAGTTTTCTTCTAATTTAGACAAAAATGCATAAATCTCTTAAATCATACAAATCACCAAAAGTAACTCAAGAAGAAATAGAAAATTCAAAGGGTCCTATATCCCTATATGTGTTAAAACACACACACACACACAACCCTACCTACCTATATTCAGGCCCATCTGGCTTTACTAGTGAACTCTATTAAATACTCAGGAGTAAATAATATCAACTCCACATAAACTCTTCCAGAAAACAGAAGGCATAAATTACACCAGGACAACTGGTTAAAGGAGCAAAATGTTCCTTCACCAAAACATGGATTCTACCTCTCACCACAATCAAAAGACTTACACCATCAGTTCTCCCCAGTCTCCCTCTTCTCATGTCACCAATATTTTCTCCTACATAGACTTGTTACCATGTGATTATAAATAGGCTAGTTACACACACACACACACACACACACACACACACACACACACCAACAGCCCTCCCCGAAATCCTGGTATATCCCTGTGATGGCTTCACAAACATTTACTTGAAACACCTCCTCTGTGTTGGGCACAGGACACTCACCATGTGACCCAGCAATTCCACTTCTGGGTGTAGGCCCGGAAAACCCAAAACCACTAATTCAAAAAGATACATGCATCTCAGTGTTCACAGTAGCACTATTTGCAATAGCCAAGATATGGAAGTAACCTAAGTGTCCATCGACAGATGAATTTGGATAAAAAAGATGTGGTACATATAGACAATGGAATATTACTCAGCCATAAAAAAGAATAAAATAATGCCATTTGCAGCAACATGGATGGACTTGGAGGGCATTATGCTAAGTGAAATAAGTCAGACAGAGAAAGACAAATACTGCAATGATATCACTCATATGTGGAATATAAAAATACAACAAACTAGTGAATATAACAAAAAAGAAGCAGACTCACAGATATAGAGAACAAACTAGTGGTTACCAGTGGGGAAGGGGGCAAAATAGGGGTGGGGGTTAAGAGGTACAAACTATTATGTATAAAATAAGCTATAATGATAAACTGTACAACACTGGGAATATAGTCAATATTTTATAATAACTATAAATGGAGCATAACCTTTAAAACTTGTGAACCACTACACTGTACACCTGTAACTCATAAAATATTTCACATCAACTATACTTCAATTAAAAAATAAAGAAAATGATTTAATGAAGTTGGGGAGGAGACAGATACGTGAGTAAATAAAATACAGCATAAGCATCATGAGAGAGCTATGCACAGGGTGTTATTAGAGAAAAGCTACCTGAGATACTTCACATCAGAGAAGGCTTTTGTAAGGAGACAAATATTAAAGGATGATGATGGCAATGATGATGATGATAGTGTTGTTGATGGTGATGATGGTGATGGTGATGATGATGGTGATGGTGATGATGATGGTGGGGATGGTGGTGATGGTGATGGTGGTGATGATGGTGATGGTGGTGATGATGGTGATGGTGGTGATGATGGTGATGGTGGTGATGATGGTGATGGTGGTGATGATGGTGATGGTGGTGATGATGGTGATGGTGGTGATGATGGTGATGGTGGTGATGATGGTGATGGTGGTGATGATGGTGATGGTGGTGATGATGGTGATGGTGGTGATGATGGTGATGGTGGTGATGATGGTGATGGTGGTGATGATGGTGATGGTGGTGATGATGGTGATGGTGGTGATGATGGTGATGGTGGTGATGATGGTGATGGTGGTGATGATGGTGATGGTGGTGATGATGGTGATGGTGGTGATGATGGTGATGGTGGTGATGATGGTGATGGTGGTGATGATGGTGATGGTGGTGATGATGGTGATGGTGGTGATGATGGTGATGGTGGTGATGATGGTGATGGTGGTGATGATGGTGATGGTGGTGATGATGGTGATGGTGGTGATGATGGTGATGGTGGTGATGATGGTGATGGTGGTGATGATGGTGATGGTGGTGATGATGGTGATGGTGGTGATGATGGTGATGGTGGTGATGATGGTGATGGTGGTGATGATGGTGATGGTGGTGATGATGGTGATGGTGGTGATGATGGTGATGGTGGTGATGATGGTGATGGTGGTGATGATGGTGATGGTGGTGATGATGGTGATGGTGGTGATGATGGTGATGGTGGTGATGATGGTGATGGTGGTGATGATGGTGATGGTGGTGATGATGGTGATGGTGGTGATGATGGTGATGGTGGTGATGATGGTGATGGTGGTGATGATGGTGATGGTGGTGATGATGGTGATGGTGGTGATGATGGTGATGGTGGTGATGATGGTGATGGTGGTGATGATGGTGATGGTGGTGATGATGGTGATGGTGGTGATGATGGTGATGGTGGTGATGATGGTGATGGTGGTGATGATGGTGATGGTGGTGATGATGGTGATGGTGGTGATGATGGTGATGGTGGTGATGATGGTGATGGTGGTGATGATGGTGATGGTGGTGATGATGGTGATGGTGGTGATGATGGTGATGGTGGTGATGATGGTGATGGTGGTGATGATGGTGATGGTGGTGATGATGGTGATGGTGGTGATGATGGTGATGGTGGTGATGATGGTGATGGTGGTGATGATGGTGATGGTGGTGATGATGGTGATGGTGGTGATGATGGTGATGGTGGTGGTGATGTTGATGTTGATGATGATGATGGTGATGTTGATGGTGATGGTGATGATGATGGTGATGATGGTGGTGGTGATGGTGATGGTGGTGATGAGGTGGTGGTGGTGGTGGTGATGATGGTGGTGATGGTGATGGTGGTGATGATGGTGATGATGGTGGTGATGATGATGGTGTTGCTGACAGTGGTGATGGTGATAGTGATGATGATGATGGTGGTGATGGTGATGGTGATGATGGTGGTGGTGATGATGGTGATGGTGGTGATGGTGATGATGGTGATGATGGTGATGGTGGTGATGGTGATGATGGTGATGATGGTGATGGTGGTGATGGTGATGATGGTGATGATGGTGATGGTGGTGATGGTGATGATGGTGATGATGGTGATGGTGGTGATGGTGATGATGGTGATGATGGTGATGGTGGTGATGGTGATGATGGTGATGATGGTGATGGTGGTGATGGTGATGATGGTGATGATGGTGATGGTGGTGATGGTGCTGATGATGATGATGGTGATGGTGATGTTGATGTTGATGGTGGTGATGATCATGATGGTGATGATGGTGGTGGTGATGGTGCTGGTGGTGATGATGATGATGGTGGTGATGATGGTGATGGTGATGATGGTGATGGTGGTGATGGTGATGATGGTGGTGGTGATGGTGGTGATGGTGGTGATGGTGGTGATGGTGATGATGGTGATGGTGATGATGGTGGTGATGATGGTGATGATGATGGTGGTGATGGTGATGGTGGTGATGATGGTGATGGTGATGATGGTGGTGATGATGATGGTGTTGCTGACGGTGGTGATGGTGATAGTGATGATGATGATGGTGGTGATGGTGATGGTGATGATGGTGGTAGTGATGATGGTGATGATGATGATGGTGTTGATGGTGATGATGATGGTGATGATGGTGGTGATGATGATGGTGCTGGTGGTGATGATGATGATGGTGGTGTTGATGGTGATGATGGTGGTGATGGTGATGGTGATGATGATAGCAACAACAAGTTAACTAGCATTTATTTTGCTCCTACTCTACTGTTAAATGCCTTACCCAAATTAACAGATCTAACCCTTCAAAACCTCTGTGAAGTAAGCACGATTATTATCCTCATTTATAGAAAAAGAAACTGAGAGATGAAAGGGTAAAAAAAAACTTGCTCAAGGTTACCAGCTGGGAATGAATAGGAATCAACTAACTGAAAAAGAAAGAGAAGAAAATTCCAGGTGATAGTGGTAACAGGTACAAAATGGGTTTCCAACATGGTATATTTGAGGCACCATGCTTTCTTTTCTTCCTACCCAGCCATATTTCCTGAAAAGATAATCTCTACCCTCTGCCTCCATTTTCATTTAATCATTAATTAAGAAGTATATACTTGCTTAATGTAGAAAAACAGACAGATATATATTTCCTGTAATCTATCATCCACAGTAACAATGTTGACATTTTAATGAGTTTTTATGCGCTATATATTTGCATGTACCAGGATATTTCTGAAGTCTTTTTTCCCCCTATAATTTTCTTCCCGTAATATCCAGCTCATCCTTTTTAGGGAGCGGTCGATGATAAATCTTAACATAAGATGATGTTTTTTGTAAGGTTTTAACCTGAAGACTTTTTTTTGCTTTTTAAAAAATTCTTGATTTCATATTGGAGCAGAGTTGCTTTACAATGTTGTGTTAGTTTCAGGTGTGCAGCAAAGTGATTCAGTTCTACATACACATGTATCTATTCTTTTCCAGATTCTTTTCCCATATAGGTCATTACAGAATATTGAGTAGAGTTCCCTGTGCTATATTATCTTGTGCTACCGAACAACACAAGATGATTTTCCTTTTTTAAATTGAAATATAGTTGACATACAGTGCTTTGTTAGTTTCAGGTGTACAAGGAATGATTTGACAACTGCATGCATTATGAAACGATCGGCACGATAAATCTAATAACCGTCTGTCTCCGTACAGACTCCCGTCTCGGCCCGCACGGCACGGCCGAGGGAACTGAGGCGGACAGAGCCAGGCATGCCCCCCGGGAGGCCGCCCCCCCCCCCCCGCAAACCCGGCCAGCATCAGGGCAGCTCCGTGTGCTGGGAACGGGGGCAAAAGCACTGGGATCGGCTTTGCCTCTTTGCATTATATAGGCAACGTTTTTCCATGTAATTCATATTTCAAAGTATAATTTTTAAAAGCTTAATACTTGATTATATGAGTTGAGAATCAAAAATGTTCCCACAAATGTAGGAAAAGACGTTCTGCAGCCACGTCGCAAGGAGTCATCCGAACCGGTTTTAAACCTGTGATCTCACTTTGGTGAACGCAGTTTTGCAAGCCAACCAAGAGGTGCCAGCCCCTCTCACTCCTGGCAGCCGGCAGCCAGAGACAGACCCACCCCAACAAGCACAGCTGCGAGGCTCGGCCAGGCAGCACGTCTCACGTAGGGCTCTGGAAGTCCCCACCCCGGCCCTGAGCTCTCCGCCCGAGCCCCCTAGCAGGTCAGCAGTCTGCTGTGCTCAGAGGCTGTGCCCGACCGGCAAAGCTGTCCCTTATGATAATAAGCAATAAATTCAGCTTCTCTTTTTATTTCAGATACTGAAAGGATACAGCGTGACTTATCGAACCATACTCCTCTATTACTGGATATTGAGATTGTTTCTAATACCTTATCATTATAGGTAACCCTTCCACCTAAGGTGTCCCCTTGGCAACATCAAAATCCAACATCTCTGCAATTCTGTACACTTTGGGGGTAGGAGCTGTGCTACCGTCGTTTATCCTCCCCCCGCCCCCGCCAGCCCGCCCCACACCAAGGCCAAAGTCAAGTGCCTTTTAAAGAGCAGATGCTCAGTAACGGTTTGGTGATTGAAATTCTCCTCCTCATAGAGATTCTTAATCCACAGTCTACGGACAGGCTTTACGAGTCCATGGACACCCCTAACATTTTATACAAAGTTTTAGGTTTACTGTATTCTTCTGGAAGAGGATCTAAATATTTCAACAGGTTTTCAAAGGAGTACGTGACCCAGAGAAGACTGAACGCCTCTGTCCCTGCAGCCTCACCACGTTTACCATGGAACTAATTCTGCCTCTCCATGGGTTTAAACCACTGCTTTTCCTTTAGTTTGTTGGTCTCTGATGTCTCCTGCTTTACCCAGTTCAGTTCTTTCTCAGTCTCACGCCGACAATGTTTTCCTGACTTGCCTCGCTGCCTCTGCTTCTAACCTACCCTGAACCCCTGCGGAAGAATCCTGCTTCCAAAGTCTGACCCCTTGGCCCGGTCCTCAAGGCCCTCAGTGATGCGGAGCCCACATCTCTCTCCTGCTTCAACACCCCAAGCACTAACTTCACCCTGTTAGGGTAGCTCCTCAAAGACAGGAATCTTTGTCTGTTCTATTAACTGATATATCCCAAGACCGACACATAATACGACCAATAACTGTTGAATGAGTGAATCAACATTTTCTAATATGGACTAATGGGGTTTTCCAGACTAGTTGGCTGCTTTGTAGACTCCATCTCTCTGCAAGCACAGCGTTCTTCTCTAAGCCTACCCGTGTACACACACAGACCAACTCAGATGCCGACGCGTTCTTTGCTCACATCCTTTAGAACTGATTCGGTTTCCTTCCTTCTGTACGTACAGGCCTCACTCCTGGTAATCTGCGTGGCTGTACTGTAGTCTTTTGAAAATATGTCTTATCTTTCCCAATGGATTATGAACAGAGTTTGTGGCTCTGGCATTATTGCTGTGCCCTTAGTAGTTTCCTGGAAAATACTGTTTAATGAGTTAATGAAGAAAAGAGTGTATATGGTTTGAAATGGCAAGATTTTTGACAATTTTTGAAGAAAAAGATCGCTTTCTATTTCTTCATCTCCACTCAGCATATGAAAGGTAAGGTGGAGGAGAGGCAGAGTGAGAAGCTTCATGAGTATTTTTAAAATGTGGTTTACCGTACTTTATTATCTCTTCTAAGAGGAGATAAAAGACATCTTGGAGCAGAATGGAAATTGAGCATAAATGTTTAGGAGAGAAAGCATCCATACTCTTTCTTGTCTTCGTAAATGTAACTTATTTTACATGCCACAGACATTTTAAGACATTTTAAGATAATTCAAATATTACAAGAAAGTTGATTATAAAAATAACTTTTTAAAGGTATAATTTAGTATCAATTCAAAGTATTACTTTTCTAACATTGCAGTTATAGTGATAACTTTTTCCAAACATCATATTAAATGACACAATTTTACTTAGTTAAAAACATGAAAGCTAAGTGAGAGATAATATGTAATTATGTCTTGCAGGCTATTATGCTTGTTCAAACAGAATATCCATGTTTTTAAGGAACTATCTTTACTTTCACTTCTACAACCTTCAATTTTCAGACTGGACTAAAAAAATCAATGTAGTTAATTTAAAAATTACATTAAAAATTAATATAATTAATTAAAAATTAATGTAATGTACATTTTCTATTTGTTGTTCATTTAATGAAATACTCATACTGCTTTGCCATTCATTGGACACAGTGTTTATTGAACTGAATGTTGAAAAAGGTTTAATCCATCCATGACGTGATCATACTAATTCTCTCAATCATATGACAATCTCCAAGGTCAACTACTTAATCGAGGATTAGTGGGGAGATGGTCATTTACAAGACTTCCGATGATCACATTTCTAATTTCAAAGTCCCTTTTTGAAACAACTAATTGGGACAGGAAATGAATGAACATTCGTCAAATCCATACTATGTGCCAGGTGAGAATACCCATATGAATAAGAGAAAGTCCCTGCTGTTGCATCCTAGAACATCTGAATCTTACTTTGAGTCAAGGTTAAGGTCTCAGTTTGATACAATCATTACAAGAAATGGTACTTAAAGACTCCTTTTTCTTTTCCATCATTATGTACAAATCCTAACTAGAGAAAATGGCGAACTAGTCTAAATTACAAAACACTCACAAATGTCATATTTAGTGATTCTTCAATTTTAAGTCACTTCTAGAAAATTGATTGAGTCATCTTATATGGTTGCTTTACCCAGAACAATAATCTAATAAATAGGAACCCCAAGTGTTTTGGTTTTTGTCACTGCCTATTTTTTTGTAAGAATCCCATGGAGAAGCTACATCCTCTATTATAGAAGGAAGAAACTGGACACTTTTGGAAAAGGGCGGTGATATCATTATCAATATCACTATTGATTATCTGCTCTGTAACTATTGGTGGATCCATTCTCAGAAAGAATGCCCAGATTCCTGAATTTGGCCCTATTTCTGAATATGCCAAATTAGTATTGGTTACGCCCTCTGTACAGACTTAGTAACTGTGGTCAGTGCTGTGAACTAAAATAATGTGCATTTAATGACAGCTAAACCTAAAGAATAACGTGGGGCAGCTGGTTGTCTGCCATCGCTGTAACTCACCGGGGAGAATTTTCTCACCACTGCAACATATATCCTTACGTGGCCTTAACACCCATAAATGATCACGTAAGATTTACATGAACTTCCTTCCCACTACTGAATAAGAAAGCAAACTGTGAAATAAGCTTATGGAAATAGTTAAAGAATTAAGATCTAATCATATTTCAAAAGCTCACCCTTAGAGAAGCTCTCTGAAGCAGAGGCCACAGAAACTGAAACTCATGTATTACTTGGGCAGAAATACAAACTTTAGGAGAACGAAGGAGAAAAAAAAAAAAACTTTACTTTGCTCTAGGGAAGAAGCAACTATTCTCTGATGTGCAGAGAAGAATTTATCATCAAAGACCAAATGTAAATGGGGCCAATTAACTTTTTTAAGGTTTTCTACCTCCTATAATATTTTTATGTCTTTGCTACTCTTATGCTTTATACCAAAATCTAATGTTGCACGACTTGACAAATGTTAAAGGAAAATGACTACTGTATTTAACTAATTTCAACATACATAATACACATTTTAAATATGTTTAATATATTTATATATGAGTGGCACATTTGTTGGTATGGTATTTTTAGGAAGCAGATAGAAGATGTATTTCTTGTTTTTTTTTTTTTAGAAGATGTATTTCAAATACGTGACTTCAGACATCAAAAAATGTTGGCACCGTCCAATGATCACATGATGTTAATTGAATTATTGGTCAAGTAATAAATTACTTCAAATAAGCTTTGAATCTAGGAGTTAGATGTCCTGATTTGGCACACTCATAAATCCCATTAATATTTTACTTATTTTGGAAAATTTTCTACATTTTTGGCTCACTTGTATACAAAGAAATGTAATGAATATTAATTGGGAAGTTTATAAAATAAAGTATTTATAGGAAGTTGCTATGTTAGGTTTGTTGGCAGTTCGATATAAAGCAGTAATCTCAATACTTAACGAAAGCTTTAGTTCCTTTCCTGGATAATTTGGACGTTCGAGAAGGCGCTGAAAGGACATTCTTGAGATTTAGTCGTTAGACCTTCCTTATTAAAAAAGGCCTAGAGCATATGTAGTTTTCTAGGGTCATCTATACCGAGAGAATTCCCATACCACTTCATTGAAAACTAACATCGGAAACATTTGACAACAAGTATGATGCCCCATCCCCCATTCAGTCTGCACACAGAAGGTCTTCAGTTAGTTTTGTTGCTGTGCAGGTGAATTTCCCATCACCCAGACCCTCAGAGCTGCTCCAACCATGTTTTTCATCAACCCAAGATGCTTTGATTGACTAGTCCAACAACTGTTGCCAAATGGAGCATGGTGGTTACGAGCACGAGCTCTGAAGTTAAACCAACCTCGGTGGTGTGACCACAGGCAAATTATCTAACTTTCTTGGGAATGATTTTATAATGTGCAGATAAGGTGGACAGTAAAGATTAAACTGGACTGAGGTTTAGCCATGTAGGAACGGGGTGGGGGGGCGCTCAAGATGGCAAGGGATCAGAGAGCGCTGAGTAAGCACTGGCAGGAGGATGAGGCCCGTTCTTTATGCGGGAGGGAGCAGGAAAAACAAAAGGAGAGGCAAGAGCGATCAAAAGGAGAGCTTGGTAGACGCAGATCCTGAAGGTGAACTAGCTGAGTGAGGTTCCGGTCTAAGGCACGGGTGCATTGTTTGATGGATAAAGTGGAAGCAAGACAGAACTTACTTTACTAAAGCTGAGCTTACGAAACTGTAAGGCCAGCTATTAGAAAAGTCAGCTATCAAAATCAGTCTTTTGTAGCCAATTCTCGTTACTCTTTCTTTCTCGTTCTCCCACTTGAAGTCCATAAAAATAACAATTTGCTTTATTGAAGAAGCAATTTTCTTCCTGACGTGTCCCCAGGACTGGGGTGCTCGGCTGCTTTTGCCACTGCTAGTAATATTTATTTGTCGATGTTTATAATTGACACATACAGGACATATGTATGCTTATGAAACACGATACAGAACCCTCTTCAAACGACCATACAGCTTAACATCCAGCATTGCAAGTGCCGGCGCTTCCTTCCCCACTGCATCCCCTGGCTCTCCTGAGGATTAGTGCTCTCTTGAATTTTATTTATTGCCTGGCTTAAAAAACAGTACACGTGCAAGTGCCTCTAACGTATTGTTTGGTTTTACGATTTTCAGCTTTATAAATCCATGTTAATTGCGCTCCATGTAATTTCCTGAAATGTGCGGTTTCTCACACAGCACTGTTTCTAAGACTTATTCACGATGTTTCATCTGAAGCTGTATTTCATCCATTTTCACGGCTTTAGTATATCCCACTGTGTGAACAGACAAAAATCATGCATTCACCTGTTAACGGGCATTTGAACTGGGCAAGTTTCTTCCTCCATGCGCTAGGCTGCTACGGACACTCCAGTCCGCGTCTTCCGGTGTGTATTTGTGAATTTCTGGGGCGTACGCTAGTGAGCTGAACTGATGGTCAATAAATCGAACGTTCAACTTTACCTGATAATGCCACCAACATTTTGTATTCTCACCACAGTATATGCGTTCTTTTTGTTCCACACTTTCAGCCACACTTTGCGTTGTCCAGTTCCTATTTTTAACAACAGCTTTAATAAGGTATAATTCTCATTTCATAGTTCACACTTTAACTGCACAAGTCACTGTTTTCTAGTATATTCACAGAGCTGTTTATCTATCACCGCTACCAAATTCCAGGACACTTTTATCACCTCAAAAAGAAACCCCACATCCACTCGTGGTCACATCCCATTTTCTCCTCCCCCAAAGCCACCGGCAACCACTAATTTTCTTTCTGTCTCTACGGATTTTCCTAGTCTGGACATTTCACATGAACAGAGTCATACAACATAGGCCGTCTGTGTCTGACTTCTTTCCCTTAGCATGTTTCCAAGGCCCACCTATGTCGTGGCGTGCATCAGTGCTTCATTCCTTTCCACTGTCAAATAATATTCCCTTGTATGGATATACCACACTTGCTTATCTATTTGTCGGTTGATGAACATCTGAGTTGCTTCTAGTTTTTGGCTATTATAAAATGACACTGCTGTAAACGTTCTTGTAAAAGTTTTGTTTGGGAAATATGTTTTCAGTTTTCATGGATAAATACCTAGGAGTGGGATTGCTAGGTCATATGGTAGCTCTATATTAAAGTTTCTGAGGAATTGCTAAACGATTTTCCAAAGTGGCTGCACCATTTTTCACTCTCACCAGCAAAGTATGAGGGTTCTAATTCCTTCACATCTTTGTTAAAATGTGTTAGTTTCCATCTTTCTGATGATAGCCATCCTAGTGGTATGATGTGGTATATCACTGCATTTTTTGATTTTCATTTCCTTAACGACTAATGATACTGAGCATCTATCCATGGGCTTGTTGGCCATCTGTATATCTTCTTTGGAGAAATGTGTATTCAAATCTTTTGCCCATTTAAAAAACTGGGTTATTTATTTTTTTTATTGTTGAGTTCTAGAGGTATTTATATAGAATGGATACTAGACTCTTATCCAGATATATGATTTACAATTACTTCCTTCTATTCTATGAGCTGTTTTCATACTTTTTTGATAATGCCCTTTAGAGCACAAAAGTTTTATATTTTGGTAAAGTCCAATTTATCTTCTTCTTTGTCATTCGTCCTTTTGTTGTCATATCTAAAAATCCTTTGCCTAATCCAATGTCATGAAGATTTACTCACATATTTTCTTCTGAGTTGTATAGCACTTTCCTCTTTTATTGTTTCCTTCTAAGAATGTTACACTTTTAGCTCTTATATTTAGGTCTATGATTCATTTTGAGTTAATTTTTTGTGTATGTTGTGAGGCAGGGGTGCAACTTCATTCTTGTGCATGTGGATATCCAGTTGTACCAGGTCTCTTTGTTGAATTTCCGTATGAATTTTAGGATCAGCTTGTCAATTTATAAAAGAAAGGCAACTGGGATTTTGACAGGGATTGCGCTGAACCTGAGCACAAATCAATTTGGGTAGTACTGCCGTCTTAACAAAATTAAGTCTACCAATCCATGAATGTGGACGGCTTTCCATTTATTACATATTCATTAAATTTTTCAGTAACGTTTTCTAGTTTTTAATGTACAATTTTCCACTTCTTTGGTTAAACTTTATTCCTAAGTAATTCATTCCTGCTACTTTAAATGGATTTTTCTTAACTTCATTACCAGATTGTTCATTGCTAGTTTATGAAAATACAGTTGGCTTTTGTATATTGATTTGTATTCTGCAACCTTGAACTCATTTAGTTTTCAAGTAGCTTTTTCTTTGTTTTGATGTGGACGCCTTAGAATCTCTCTGTGTGTAAGATCTTGTCATCTGCAAATAGGAATAGTTTTACTTTTTCCTTTCCAATCTGGATGCCTTTTATTTCTTCTCTTGTCAATCTATTATGTATAAAAGGATATCTCGTGAGGGTCTTTGTTTTCCTTTTCTTGATTATTGATGACATGAGCAGTTCTTCATGTCTTTACTGGCTACTTATATTCTCACTTCTGTGAAACACAATCACATCTTTAGCCCGTTCTTTTATGGGTCACTTCTGACATAATATCAGATTTGCTTCTCTATTTCTAATTCTTATCCAGTTTATTTCTTTTTCTTGTGTTGTGATTAATGGCATCTCTGTTACAATGTTGAACAGCAGAAGTGGTAGTGGATATCCTTCTCTTTTCCTGGTTTTAAAAGGAATCCTTCTAATATTTCACCATAAGTGATGTTTGCTCTAAGTTTGTTTTTGTTTTTCTTCGGTACGCGGGCCTCTCACTGTAGTGGCCTCTCCCGTCGCGGAGCACAGGCTCCAGATGCGCAGGCTCAGCGGCCATGGCTCACGGGCCCAGCCGCTCCGCGGCATGTAGGGATCTTCCCGGACCAGGGCACGAACCGGCGTCCCCTGCACCGGCAGGCGGACTCTCAACCACTGTGCCACCAGGGAAGCCCTGCTCTAAGTTTTGACTGCTATTCTTTATCAGGTTAAGGACGTTCCCTCCTATTCCTAGCTCATTAAGAGTATTCATCACAGATGGGGGTGGAATCTCAGCAAATGCTTTTCCTTCATCTGAGTCGATCACATGGACTCTCTCCTTCCATCTGGCAGATGCAGTGCATTATATTCATGGGCCTGTAACCTGAATTCACCCTTGAATTCCTGCATTATATCCAAATGACTGTCACAAGCATTCTTATATGCTGCTAGATTCTGTTTCTCACTTTTTGTTAGAAATTTCACACTTAAGATGAAATGTGAGCCTGGTGTGTAATTGTATTTTTACTGTGTTTGGCTGGTTTTCATATCAAGATTATGTTGGCCTTGAATGGACTGGGGAATATGTCCTCTTTTTCTTTCCTCTGAAGGGCTTTGTATATTACTGGAATTATCTGTTCCTTGAAAGTCTGGTAAGACCTTGAGTGTAGAATTATTTGGGCCTGTTGTTTTCTTTGACGAAACACTTAAAACTAAATGCTCTATTTAACAGCTTATGAAACTATTAAGAGTTTTCTATTTCTCCTCCATTCAATCACATTTTCTAGAAATTTCTCCATTTTGTCCAGATTTTCAGTTTTTTTTGGCATAAAGGTACTCACTCTACTCTGATCTTTTCTGTCCTTCCTGGTCAGGAGTCCTTGTTCTCGTTTCCTCTCGTGTACTTTTGCATTCTCCCTATTTTTCCGATTAGTCTTCCAGGAAGTCTGTATTTTACTAGTCTTTCAAAGGATCAAATTTTGATTTTACTGTATGACTTACTCACTTTTTATTAAAACTTCCTACTTGCCTTGGCATCCATGACATTATTTCCTTTTGATTCTCCAGGCACCCCTCTGATAACTGCTTATCGGTCTCACCTGATTTTAAATAAGAATTGCCCCATGCCACCTGCTCTTCCCTGTCTAAACTCCACTCTTCTCTAAAATTTTAGAATCCACTCTTACCGTGGTAAGTCACCATTCTGTTGGTGTGAATTCCTACTCTTTCTAACTTTGACCTCCCTTTGCACCCACAGCCAGACCCCTGTCCAGCCACAGGTTAGATGGCACTGCTCTCTGAGACCTCTCACAGGCACGCCACTAACGTCCCAGCTGAACTCAATCATCTTCCCGGGATCTGTCCTTCCTCACCTCATTAAGGGCACCATCATTTAGTCACCCAAACCTGAAACAGAAGAATTTCCCAGGATCCTTTTCTCTCACCCTTGATTGTCTTGCCCATTTTCACTTGTAGGTCTTCACCTTTTCTCCCCTGAATTTTACAATAGCCTTCTCACTATTCTCTCAGTTCTGTCCCCTTTTCATCCACTTTTTTTTCTGTCTGATATAGATCCACCTACTGGTGTTCTATGTAAACTGTGAGTGTGATCCCATCGCCCAGCCTCCTCTCTGCAGCCTTAACCTCTCCAGTCCCCCACTCCTTCCGTTCCTTGCACAGAACCTGTAGTAAACACGTGAGCTCAGGTCATTCTCTGAAGGCTCTACTTGCTTTTGGCTTTTCACAGTGATGGTCTAAAATAGTGGCTCCAACCTGGGAGCCTTGGACTTATGAAGCATCACACATTGTCAGAGGACACGAGAAAAAGCCCGTTAGAAGTGCTCGGGGCCTGAAGATAGAATCTCCATGATCTTCTGTGGAAGGGTTTTCCCCGCCTCCCCAGCCCCCCATTACAGAGGTTGAGTTCTTCAGACTGTTCCGTTTCCTCCAACTAGGCCTGGGCAGAATCACTGCCAAGCCGTCCATCTTAGTCTAACACCCCCCTTGGGAACACACCTGATGCACTCACTCACCAACGGGCCTTTTACTTCCTTTCAGACCAAAATCAGCACTGCAGGCCGTCATATCTACACCCCAACTACATGTTATTCTGATCCCATTTGGAATGGGGAAGTCTTAATCCTCATATCAGTTTTGGGGGGTGATTTGTTTATATCTAATGTCAGATTGATTTATTATAGTATTAGGGTAAGTCTGATTTCACTAGAGAAAAAGGAATCAATAAAAGTATGACAAGAGGAAACGAAATCAAACAAGGAAACAAAATCTTGAGAAATAATTTGTAAAGCTTAAATGTCTGTTAATAGTCTATAGCATTGAAAAGTATTTTCCCAAACAGGATTACAATGAAGGAGGAAACTAGGAGAAAAGGTATCAGTGTGAAAGAAGAAAAATGTTGTTTGAGACTCTAAACTTACTAAATCAGAATCACCAGGATCTCATAATCCAGGAATTTGTATTAAAAGCTCTCCTGTTACTTCTGATAATCAGCCCATTTGCAGAACCACTGTTCTAGTTAATTGAGGATATGACTGAGGGCACTTTCTTAAATAAGAGCATTAGGACAGGGACTTCCCTGGTGGTCCAGTGGTTAAGACTCCGAGCTCCCAATACAGCGGGCCTGGGTTCGATCTCTGGTTGGGGAACTAGATCCCGCATGCCGCAACTAAAGATCCCGCATGCTGCAACAAAGAGCCTGCGTGCCACAACTAAAGATCCCACATGCTGCAACTAAGACCCGGCACAGCCAAATAAGTATATTTTTTTTAAAAAGCATTAGGACAATAATTTATATAAAGCACATAATTTCAGCTTACCATTCTGCTATCTCATTTCTACTGTGATTTATTTTTTTCGTAAAAAGAGCCCAATAAGTTGAGATTGGTTGTTTTAAATGAATGAATATCATCAACTTTGATAACCCTGAAAGGGTTTCTATGGTAACACAGAACAAAGATAATAACCACCAAGATCTAAATAATCAAGATTGCTTAGTGATCTTAGGCTGGCTTACTTCTATTGGTTTTAAATGCAGTAAAAAGCAAACAGTTCCAAGGAGCCAGACACTATTACCACCAGAGTATGAGACTAATTATGTGCTCCCCACAAACCCCAAACAAAAATAGACTGGAATGTACTGTTTACTCATGAAAGCAATTAAAATACATAAATACAATTTTCACCAAGTCCGCCATTCTCAGCATGTAGTTGTTTATCTAATTCAAATCATGCAGCTAGGAGTTAGAATTAATGTCTCTGAGCTAAATACAAATATGGAAAGTCATTTTGGGGTTTGATCCTCATTTATTTTCAACCAAATATCCAAATTCATTTCGAATTCGCACAAGAACTGCAACAGCTTCACCTAAATCAGTTTTCTACAAGTTAAACATCCCTTCTATACTCAGATGTGATTGTGGAACTACTTTGATCTTTATTCCCAAATTTATTGCTCTGTGTAATCCATGACAAAATATAATGTGATTTACTATATCTCTATATGACAGCCCAGCAGCTGACAGAACTTAATAATTTAGCATAAGAAAAAAACCTTCTGGCACCAAAATATACCGATCATAATAGGGACTCTTTAGTATCAGTTTACAATGAAGCCTATACAAGCCGATCCTAAGAACTTCAAAACAATTCTTTTTTTCTCATGCATTTAATGAAGGAGATTTTTATTCCTTAAACGTGCTTTGTAGCTGCAAGCAAAAAACTTTGGAACATTTTGCTTTTGTTCTCATTAAAACAATGCAGGACTAGTCGCATATTAATGCTCTTTTCTCAAAGAAAAGGGCTAAATTTCTCCATTTAATTTGAAGTAAGTAAATAAACACAAACATGGGAATCTCAGGAGACTCTGAAAAAAAAAGGAGATTTATATTTGGTTATGATATAGAAAAAGGACAGGTTAGACAGTTAGGCACTACTTATAATGAAATCAAGACCTGTCTTTGGAATTGCTAGAACTGAAGTTTCCCTGAAATTCCCTCTCTGAACATGCGTCTGCATTCAGGGCAGGAAATGTCAGACCAGATGGTGCTAAGGTCTCCTGTGAGACCACTTCTCAGGGGGTCATGGTGGCTCTGGTGCTGCGGGTGGCGATGGGCCTGAGGGTCTCACGCTCCTGACCGAGGTGGCAGAGCGGGGCTGCCTCCAGCTCCCTCGTCCAGCACCCCTGCAGAGGACGAAGCCTCGGCCAAGTGGTCTGGCTGGGCTTCCGGAGCTCCACGTAGCCTCTGGAACCTCACTGGTTTCCTAGTGCTGAGATTCTCAACAGAATCCCCCCAGACCCCTGCCCCTTGGATCTTTAGGTATCTGTCAGCCTATGATCCAGTCAGTGAGGAGTCACCTCCTATCGCCTCTCCAGGATATCTGGTTATAAAAGACAAATTATATATTCATCACTTCAATTCAAATACTTGACACAACGTCTTCTTACAGGTATTTGAATGAAAGACGCTCACCTAGGTGAGTATATACTGCTGGGACTTCCAAGACGCCATCCATGCGCTGCCATCTATCTTCCTGAATCCCCCATGGGCCACAGTCTGATCCCCTGCTTTGCAGGTCCACACACACACTCAGTGTTGCCAGTGCCCCTGGGTGGGTTATTCGACTCGTACAGACTGAAGCCATAGCAGACCCAGGTTCTAGAGGGTGTTTTCTGTTATCCTGTCTTCTATCCTTTCTTAAATCTCCTTTAGATTTGCACATAACCTTGCTCACATTCTAAACCCGCTTCTTGACATGCTTCATACCTATCATGTGTCAGAAACACTCATCTCTGGCACTGTATCTCAGAACAGAACTTGGAAAAATTCGAAGCATTTTTACGGTTTCTTGTTTGGAACGGTTATAGTTCATTGCTTCAGAACGCGAAGCTACTAAAATCCCTGAAGTGCTTTTCTGATGAACTGTATGACTGCTTTTCAATCCACCCCAAATAAAAGGACAAATAAAACTCTATATGCAAACGCACCCCAAGCCAGCTTCGTCCCTCAGTGCCCTGGTGGACTCTCAATCTTTTAAAATGGTCACAAGCCTTCTGAATATTTAAATACAAAAAAAACACAAAAGACATGAACTAAATAATTTACTAGCCAAAGAGGCAGAAACTAAAATTTAAAATTGTCTTGACTGGTCAAAGGTATAATACAAATGTTTCAACCCAAAATACACTCAAAAGCCGCTCCCCTCCATTTGGCTTACAAAGTTCAAATATAAAAATGTAGTATTTAATTCTCCAGTGTTGTTTCCCTTTTATTTTGAGGTGAAATAATGAGAAAATGTTTTCTATGCACAATCTCCTAAAGTGTTCTTTTTTCCCCACATTTGAAATAAAATCTGTGGCTGCCAACAGAAGATCCTTAGGAATATCTACCAATAAGAAACCCTACGTCCTTCACAGCTTAGACGAAAATCTCCTGATGCTTCCCAAACACTCACCGCTCCGCTTCACCCCGACATATGCGTTATTGGTTAGATCTACTCTCTTGTTGTGTCTCCTACTCGACTCTGACTTCAGAGACAAAAATTCAGGGTTTTCACCAAATCAAGGAGCCTCGAGCCAAGGAATCTGGATGCGACTCTGGATGCAGTGGGTGCATTAGAGCTTTGTGAGCCGGGACGAGGTGAGCTGTCACAGGGAAGACGCGTCCCCCAGGACTAAGGAGAAGGAACCAGAAGAGCAGAGCAGAAAACGGTGGCGACAGTCGGAGAATTGCTGCTTTTGTTTCAAGTCCTAACACAGCTACAGTAATTGAGGAGACAAGTGCAGTGAAATGGGGTTAGCCCAGCCTTGTGCCTCTTTCTGAAGGAGAAAGTTACATTAGGGGAAATCAGAAAGTTAAACCAAAGGGAACAACAGCATTTTGAACTCTTTACGTGTCATCTACCTTTCTACCATCTATCTTACAGAAACACGTGGGCACCCAAATGCTGACACGCTCACAAATGGATTTTCCTGTAGTAATTCTTCGTTTCAAGATGAAGAATTTTGGTATATTTTTCAGAGTGCAACTGGGATAAATGGAAGATGTACTGAGAGATCTAACTATGGGTGAATCATAAATAATCCCTTAGAAACTGAGGATAAGAACCTTGTCTTTGTGTGGATGTGACGTCATCTCTCACAGCTGCTCCCACCTCTTGATACACTCTTCCCAGTATTACTGATGGCCTTCTCTTCCACAACCCATTTTCTTTTTTTAAATTGAGATATAATTTATTTACCATCTTATTCACGCTTTCCAAGTGTACAGTTCAGCAATCTTTAGTATATTCACAAAGCTGTGCAATTATCGTATTTGTCTAATTCCAGGGTATTTTCATCACCTGAAGGACACCCTGAACCATTAGCTGTCATTCTCCATCCCTGCCTCCCCTCAGGCCCAGGAAACCCCGAATCTACCTTCAGTCTCGATGGATTTGTCTATTCTGAATGTTTCGTATACATGGAAAAATGTGTGTTTCTTTGTGTCTGGCTCTTTTCACTTGCAAATATTTTCAAGGTTTATCCTTGCTGTAGCATGTATCCGTAATTCATTACTTTTTATGACTGAATAACACCCCACTGGATGGATATACCACATTTTGTCTACTTATCATCATTAGATGGGAATTGGGTTGTTTCTACTTTTCGAATACTGTAAATAATGCTATGAACGTTTGTGAACAAGTTTTTGCATGAACATGTTCTGAATTCTCTTGGGAAACACTCGGGAGTGGAACTGAGGGCTCTATAGTAATTGGGAAACACTCGGGAGTGGAACTGAGGGCTCTATAGTAATTGGGAAACACTCGGGAGTGGAACTGAGGGCTCTATAGTAATTGGGAAACACTCGGCAGTGGAACTGAGGGCTCTATAGTAATTGGGAAACACTCGGGAGTGGAACTGAGGGCTCTATAGTAATTCTATATTTAACTTTTTGAGAGACTGCCAAATGGTTTTCCACAGTGGCTGCACCTTATGTTCTAATTTGCCCACATCTCTGACACCTCTTCTTGTCTGTCTTCTTGATTACAGCCATTCTGGTGGGTGCGAAGTAGTACTGCATTGGGATTTTGATTTGCATTTCCGTAATGACAAATGATGCTGAGAATCCTTTCATGTGCGCATTGGCCATTTGTGTACCTACTTTGGAGAAATGCCTATTCAAATCGTTTGCTCATTTTAAAATTGGATTGTCTGTCTTTTTATTGTTAAGTTATGAGAGTTCTTCGTATGGGTTTCTAGACCCTTAACAGATAGATGATTTGCCACTATTTTCTCCCATTCTGTGGGTTATCTTTTCACATTTTTGCTGGCACAAAAGTTTTTACTTTTGATAGAGTCCAATTTGTCTATGTCCTCTTTTGTTGCTTCTGCTTTTGTTGTCATACCTAAGAAACCACTGCCTAATCCAAGGTCCCCCAAATTTACTGGTATATTTTCTTTTAAGAGGTTTTATAACTTTAACTCTTACATTGAGGCCTAGCAGGGTTGCTATCAACAAATTCTCTTAGTCTTCGTTTATCCATGGATCTTTTCTTTCTCCTTCATTTTTGAAGAGTGATTTTACCGGATGGAGAATCCTGGGTCAATAGTCTTTTTGTTTCAGGACTTTGAATATTTCATTCCACTGCCTCCTGACCTTCATGGTTTCTGATCAGAAAACAGCTGTTAATATTTCCATTAGCTCTTTAGATATAGTTTCTTTAGTTCTTCAAGCATATCTAAAAGAGCTGATTTAAAGACTTTATCTAGTAGGTTCAACATGGGCTTCCTCAGGAACAGTTTCTGCCGATTTTGTTTTTACCCGCCCCTAGGCCATGCTTTTTGGTTTCTTTGCATGTCTCAAAATTCTTTTGCTAAAAACTGGACATTTCGAATATCGTAATGTGGCAATTATGGAAATCAGATTCTCTCCTTTCCCCGGGGTTTGTTGTTGTTGCTAGGGGTTTTTTGTTTGTCTGTTTTGTTTTTTAGTGAGTCCTCTGAACTAATGCTATAAAGTATGTACTCTCTGTCATACACGGTCACGGAAGTCTCTGCTCAGTTAGTGGTCTGCTAATGACTGGGCAGAGGTTTCCTTAAATGCCTAGAACCAACAGGTCTTCCAGATTTCAACAAGGGCTCTGTGTGCTTGTGAGTGCACACCTTCCACACTCAAGCGGCAGATTACAACCCTGCCTCCTCCTCCCGCTTGTGCAGAGGCGCGAACTGGAACCTCCCCAGATCTTTCCTGAGCGCGCGCGCACAGCCCCACGCGTGTACATGGCACGCTAGATTCCAAGGAATGCGCTGGAGATCACCGAAGCCCCCGTGGACAGCTCGGTCCCAGCTTACACCTTAAGCTTTTGAGTTAGCTTACCGTTTGCCCCGACTGTTACACACCGCCTCAGGCAGCTGGGACCCTAAACAATGAGCTCTAGCTGTTTCTGAAAAATGCTCCTCCGGTAAAAGGGTCCTCATACTGAGTGAGCTCCAAGTCAGGACAAATAAAGACAGCCTTGTGGGTGGGGTCTTCCTGGGACCCATCAGACAGGTGGGTCAAATAGTAATCAAATGACAGTTTTCAGGAAATGGGGCTTTGAAGGAGCTGCCCTGTTCCGCCCCCTCTGGTGGCTTCCAGGCTACTGATTTTCTCCTTGATCGCTGGCTGTTGGTTTTCAACACTACTGCAGAGCTGGGAAGAATGTACGGACATTGGGAAAGTTGAAAAGTCACAAAGCTGGCTGTTCCTACCAAGATCCAGATTTTATTTTTGTTTTGTTTTTGAATGAATGCTCCTTGGATTGCTGTAAGCTTTTGGTTAATTTCCATAGTTCTTAAAAGGTTATGATCATTTTTGCCTGTTTTCTAATTGCTTTTATGGAGGACAATTTTTGGAGGTTCTTATTTTGCCATTTTCCCTGGCATTCTCCCCAGCACACTCATTAAGTGTTGTTTTCCACAGGGTTACATCCTTTCCTGTTTTCTCTTCTTATTCCACAAACTTTCCTTGGGAAATATTATCCCTGTCTAGGCCTTCAAATTCTACCCAAAAGTCATCGACTCTCAAATCTACATCTTCTACACTAACATTCCCCCTTGGAAGACTTACTGATGACCAATGGCCATTTCTGTGTGTGTATTTCACAGGTGTCTCCAGCCCAACACGTCTGAAACCACTCATCCACTTGGTTCCCATACCAGGAAACTCAGAGGCATCCTAGATTATTCTCTTTTTAAAAAAATTTCAAGTCTTCGCTAAAACACCTCCTCTGTCGAATATTCCAACATCCCAACTCCCACAAAGTGAGTCATTCTCTTTTCTTAATACACTTGTCCCCTGTGTAACACTTGTTTACACAATGATCCTCTCCCTAGACTCTCAGCATCGTAAGCAAGAACTGACCCATGTTCTCATCCCTAGGACTCATCACAGCACCCAGCACATTAGAGTCAGTCATATGTGTTATCCGTGCAGCAAACTATTTTCCAAAGATGGCCACACCAATATATACACCTTCCCACACGTTCTTCTCACAACATAGTGTCAACGTTCCTCCACCAAAAGATGGGGTCTCTGTTCTCTCCTCTTGAGCCCGGGCAGAACTTTGTAACTGCCTCCACCAAAAGAATGAGGTGGAAATGACAGTGCTTGATTTCTAAGGGTAGGTCAAAAAGGTGGTATGGATTCCACCTGGTTCTTTGTGTCAGGACATGTGCGTTGGGAGTCCTGAGCCAACATGTGAGAAGTCTAGCTGCCCTGAAGCTGCCACGTGAAGAGACCACGTGGAGATGGGGAGCTGTTAGACAGCCTTCCCTGTGTAAGCCAGAAATGTAAGTGAAGAAGCCCTCACATGGCCTCAGCCTCAGCTACGTCCGACTGCAGCCACAGGAGGAATCCAAGCCAGAAACACTCAGCTAAACAGCTCCCCAACTCCTGACCCACAGAAACAGTTAGGAGATAATAAATGTTGTTTCTGAAGCCACTACCTTTTGTGGTGATTTGTTTTACAACATTAGATAACTAAAAAAGTAATAAATGCAGAAATGAAGATGATGATAGAGAAGTATCTTGGTGCATACACAATATTCATCTTTGTTTTCTCTACCATGCATCATTTTTAAATGGAAAAAAAGTGGTAAATATGTGATTAAAAGAAAAGTATCTCATACCTGCATCAAAAAATGTCAAAATGTAATTAATGTGTATGCAAAATGAACTGGCATCCAGCAAGGAAGTCTTTTCCCAAAATACTTAGGGGTTGCATTATTTTCTCAAAATATAGTTTTTCAAATAATAACTTGCTTATTTAACCAAGTACTATATGGTACCCCAAAAGGCAAAAACCTTATTCTCCATTCCCTCCAAATAGATCATTTCATAAATATAACTTCTGGATCATAAAGATAACTTCTGGATCATTGATGTTACAATGCTTGACTGTTCTTGGTAAATTTTTCCTATATTAAATGTCTTAACATGTTTTTGTAGTGTTCTAATCAAGAGTCCTTTTATAAATCATTGAGCACTTCTGTTAATTCTGAATTTTCACACATTAGTGATACTTAATGAATTTAAAATAGTTTATATTTATGAATTATTTAAGATAGCCTAGATGTAAACAATCCACAATGATAGAAATAATGATTCTGTTTTTTTTTTTTTTGCGGTACGCGGGCCTCTCACCGTTGCGGCCCCTCCCGCTGCGGAGCACAGGCTCCGGACACGCAGGCCCAGCGGCCACGGCTCACGGGCCCAGCCGCTCCGCGGCACGCGGGATCCTCCCGGACCGGGACACGAACCCGCGTCCCCCGCACTGGCAGGCAGACTCTCAACCACGGCGCCACCGGGGAAGCCCTGATTCTGTTTTTAACACATATTTAACCTCAAGCTAATAGCTGTGAATACCTTGAGATTATATTTCTTTAGAACAGATGCTTACTTAACACAGATAAAAGAACTTAAACATTAAACAAAGCCTCATCCAAAAGAATTTGCCACTTTTCAATAACCTTTCAACGTGTTTTAAGAGTTGGGATTAATTACCTATAGTTTCTAAAAATGTGTATTGTCTGGTTTATCTAAGCCAAAAGGAATAGCAATTTAAGTAAAAACAAGAAAAGCTTTGACTCACAAATATAAAAGAAAATTTCTTTGTATCATTAAAATTAAACGTGCAATCTATGCTCCTGACGCGGTTTTGTATTCTAAGTCTATAAAGCTCTTTTTAAAAAACAAGTTTTAGATATTTTTCCGTTTCACATGTTGGTGAAGAAATGTAGTTATTCACTCAACACATATGTTGGGAGCGCTGTATAAACCGCCAACGTTTCCCTTAGAAGAGATAAATAGTTTACAGTTAAATATCGGGAAAACTGTCCTCAATTCACATTTTTCTTTTTGCTTAGTACATTGAGCATAATTTCACGTAAAGTATATTTCTGATGTCATTTTTAAAAATCCCTTATTTGAGTTTTATTTGCCAATTTCAGGCAGCTACATTCTGGGCTGAAGCAAAAAAATTAATAGTGCTTTGTGAATTATTTAAAATACTATATGTATATGGGTGAATGTATAATTTATTGTCAGAATTCGATAACTTTTGAGAGTGAATGGAGTGTTAAGAATCACAGCGAGACAACAGGCATTGAAACAGGAACCGGAGGTCACCCTAAGTATGAATCACATCTCCGCTACACTATTAAACACCACCATGCTAGGTCAGCTCCACAGTCCATCTGGCCAAGTCCATTATGTACCCGTAATCTTCACAGTAACAGGAAGAGTCATAAAGGTCTTCATCAACACCATCATTAGTATATTTTATGTTATTGTATTATTTCTGCTACCACCACAATACTCCCTTGCCCGGAGGTCAGAGTTCCAGTGGCAAGATCATGTATATTGTTTAGGAGCTGCCCCACGGCCCCTGCCCGTATGCTATCGGGTGTAGAGAATCAGTCAACAAATTGAAAGCAGCTGCCACCAGGATAAAGTGATGACGGAAAGAAGATAGAGGGGTGGGAAGAACCATGAAAGGGAGAGAGAACCAGAATGACAACGTGGGGCACATTTATTGTAGGGTGTTTCCGCGTGGCACCACACGTTCACAGTGATGACTCTGAGTTGTCAGGAAGGGGCGTTGATGGTTTCGGCATTTTTTGTCTAAAAGAGTAGAGCGGTATGTTAGAGAAAGCCTTCAAAATGAACGTTTTGGCACATACGTGGTGATTACATTTTAGTTATTTGGAAACTGACATGTGGAACAATTTATTCCTAAGCAATATCGGATAAATGGGGCATTCCTGTACTTCCTTTTATTTGTCTTGAAACTATCTCTTTCAAGTTCTTCTAAACAGTGTTTGTTGAAAAAAAAAATCAGAATTAACCCACTCACGGTATGAGAATAGAGAATGTGATCATAGAATCCCTCGATCTTCTGCCTAAAATGAAAACATGTCTTCGTGTCCAAGTTGCTTCATTCCCTTTATCACTTTAGTTATCCTGTTTCAAAGGTTCACTAGTTCTGTGTTATCTTCATAATTTTAAGCTTCATTAAGTTCATTCAAATCGTATTTGATACAAAAGCAGACAAAAATGTTTTGCTCTATTCCGTTTCCAGAGAGCAAGAAGTGTCTGTGTCAGTTTCACAGGTTGGTGAAACCACGGCCCAAGAATTATTCTTTACGAAATCTTTTCAGTCTAACTGGGGAGCTAGAGTTGAGAAAACAATGAAGATCCATCCGTCCATCCATCCGTCCATCCATCCAGCCAACAAATTTTTATTGGCTGCTCACTATGTGCCAGACACTGTTCCAGACACAAGAGAAACAACAGTGAAAAATCAAGCAATAAAAATAATAAATCCTAGGAAATGCAAAGTAATGTGGAGAAAAAAGGTACAGTCCAAGCACAGAAAGTGAGAGGGGGCGCTAACATTTAGGCAGGAACCAGCTGGTCACTGGATGGGACGAGATCTGGAGGAGAAACCCGGAACAATCTCGGCCTATTTACAAATGGTGAGAAAGCCCCCTGCTGGATCTGGGTGACCAGCGGGAGGGGCAGGGGGTAAGTCGGAAAGGACAGGGGCCAGATCCCACTGCACCTTGAGGGCAAAGTGAGGGAGTTTCCCTTCTGTCCTATAATAGTGGTGAGGGGCCGTTGCGAGGTGATAAGCAGAGGAATCCGTGTGAACAGCAGCGTTTAGAGAGAACAAGTGCGGCGGAAGGGAGACCAGGTGAGAGCCGCCGTAGAGTCCAGCCGAGAGCCGAGGGTGCTTTCAACCAGGCGGTCGTGGCATCAGTGACGGGAAGCCGTATGACACGGGACGTACTTTGAAGACAAAACCAGAGGGGCATCCTGATAGGAAGGATGCGGCTGTGAAAGAACGAACTGCGTCAGGGATGCCTGCGAGTCTTATTTCCTGACTTGGAGAAGACTGGAGGGGAACTGAGAGCTCTGTTTCAGAAATGCTAAGTGCGGGGTCCCAGCATCCCAGCAGAATTTCAGGGCCGAAATCTAGGAAGAGGCTGGATATACAAGTCCGGGGCTCGGGAGAGAGACGAGGACAAGAGATGCAGACTGGAAGCCGCCAGCGTGCAGATGGCATTGACGCTGTGGGGCGAGACAGGGTCAGCTAGGATGAGAAAAGAGGCATGAAGGGGCGTGAGGACACGGTGGAGCCACTATCACAGCAGGTGTCCAACCAGGAGAAACCCCCGGGGAGTGTGACACCACCTGTTCACGTGATTAAAGTCTGTCAAAGAGAAAGTGACCGGTGGTGTCAGAACTGCCGAGAGGTCGACTGAGATGAAGACTGAGGACGAACACCGCGTTTAGTGCCGAAGCCACTTGTTGATCTGACACATGTTTCAGTTACTGGAGTGGCTAGAGCCCCGGGGACACGGGTGGAAGAAGAGAGTACGAGAACATGGAGCAGGTAGGCAGCCAACCCTTGCTGGGGAGTCTGGCTACGAAGAAAAGCAGACGAATGGTGGCTGAAGGGGGTCTGCGTCATTGCAGCAGAGCATTTACTGCTCGTCGAGTACCATTCCCCTTCCCCACACCCCACCTCCGCTTTCCAGCCCCTGCAGGTAAGTGGGCCTTTGTCTAGTGACATTTGAAAGAGTGGAGTCTCCGTAGACTTCCAAAACAGACTTACGGTTACCAAAGGGGAAACATGGCGGGGCAGGGGGTGGGGGGAGAAATCAGGAGCTTGGGATGAACAGACACACACTGTACCTAAACTACCTAACCAACAAGGACCTATACTGTGTAGTGCAGGGAACTCTACTCAATACTTTGTAACAGCTTAAATGGGAAAAGCATCTGAAAAAGAAGAGATACATGTATGTGTATAACTAAATCACTGTTATACACCTGAAACTAACTAACACAACATTATTAATCAAATACACTCCACTATTAAGAAAAGAAATATAATTTGAGCCACATATGCAATTTTAAATCTTCTAGTGGTCACATTAAAAAGTTAAAAGAAAAGGTAGAATTTAAAAAAATGTAGAAGTTTAAAGACCTTTGTACTTTAGGACTATAAAAATACTTTCCTATGTTTTTGCTTGTACTCTTTTAAAAATATTTTAATATTAAATCTATACAGAATAAAAAAATATTAAAAAAAAATAGTGGAGTCTCTTTGTCGAATGATACAGGAGTTAGGATCTGGGAAAGTATTAATCACATGAAATTTATTGGTAATTAACCAGTTTAGACCTACAAAAACAGCACTTTCTTATGACTTCACAGTAAACCTTTGTTAAGCCACCGAAATCTTGGGGTCAATTTGCTACCACAGTATAACATAGCATAATTTGGTATAAGTGGTCAAAGAATTCTTTAAAATATTACAGAATGTTTTTATGATTTGGGAAATAATACTGTAGAGAGAAAAACGTTGCTACAAGAGATGGATGATTAAAGGAAAAAGTCCTTCGGTAGAGGTGAGGCCTGCAGTGCACCAGCGAAGTCCTTAGACAGAGGCACAGGCTTCCTTAAGTAAGGTGTCCATGCGTGTTCTAAGGGGGGAGGGGTGACCACACAGGCGCGGATGCAGCTGGAGGGGGATGTGGGATGGGCTGACGAGGTGATTCTCTTCTGTTGCTTCTACTTTTCCAGCAAAACAACAGTCAACAAAGAGAGGAAGAAAGTAAAAGGAACCGTTGGAGGTTTGAGAAGAAAAGAGAGGTATGAAATTTTCCTAGAGAGCGGGAAAATGAATTAACCAGGAAGTGCTGAGGGCCCACTCGAGCTTTTTGGCCTTACGTTTAAGTGAGACCAGTTAACCTAAGTGTGTCTTCTCTTGAACTGTGTCCAACGGTTTAGACACAAGAGTAGGGTCCATGAGAATTTGGTTTAACCAGCCTTGGGGACTTGTAAGCAAGGGAGGGAGGAGGAAGTTGAGGCCAGTCCAAGGGGGCGGTGAGTGCACTGCTGGGATATGAAAGCTAAGCTGGGGAAGGAAGGCACAAGGAAGCTGACGGAATGTGAAACATGGCAAGGTTCATGGATTAGAAGTCCCCATGGGGCAAAGATCTTAGAGAGGATGCTAAACTGAGTTAGAAAGGGGGTGGGCTAGGGACAGGGAGAGAGAGAGAGGAATACCAGAAGCCAAGATTTTGAAGACGGTACAGGTATTAGAAAGGGCAAGGACTCTAGGTCATAACCATGGGCAGAGAGCTGAGGAGAAGAGTGATGAGCTAAAGGAACCGAGAGGCCAGTGTGATGGAATGCTTCTCATCAGTGGGTCCATCCATCCCATGCCACCCTGGCTGTGGACAATTATGACTCGTGTCAGGACATGCTTTGTACTTTCTGTACTGGTTTAGTCACGTACAACTTACAGCCACGAAAGTCAAGCCTTATGAATAAGACAGTGTTTGAAAAATATCTAAATTTCATAAGAAAAGTGTGATTTAATTAAATAAAAGTTTTTAAAATTTTGCTCTTCATTAATCTCTCGATAACTTAAAGCTAAAGGACAAGCCATGCATTTCTACAATAACAGAATGCCTTAGTTTTGTCGAAACTCTAAATTGAAGTGGCACTTTACTACTAAAATATAAGTAAAAACCATTCTTACTTTCTCTCCATGAATACCTATTTTTTCATTGCTGTTTTCCAATCATACGCATATGTACCGAAAGCACCTTTTTCTTACTGAAAAGTATCTGACTCGTCTGTGGTTTTCATTTTCTTGCTTTGAAGGATATTTATATGGAAAAACGGCTTCTTCCTCTTGTCGATGGTTCATGTTTAAGAAAGGAATAGAATTCCTGCTCCGACACAGACCTAAAGAGCCCAGAGAAAATTCTTCCCTGTCTATCAAACGCAGCGGTCTAATGCGGCTGACGGGGACACCTAAAGGCAGCAAACGACAGTCAGCCATTTATAATGGAAGGTTTTCCATTGAACTATTTTGGGTTCCTATTATAAATTATCTCCAGATAGAAACCAACCAGATTAAAATGAAACATTACAATGGGAAAACAAAACTTCAGTTTTATTTAGAAATAAAGCAACCTTCCAAACAAGCATCCCTAATCTCTCAAAGACAACGATAAGGCAATCTGGCGGCTTTCAAAAGTCAAAGTGACTTTCAAGCACGGCTATTTAAATGGACAGAAATTTCTGCAGTTGTCAAAATGCAAAATTTAAAAAGAGAACTAACACTTTTTTAAATGAATGTATAAAACTTTAGAATTTATATGAGATAAAATCTTGTTTTCAACATTTTTAAGGTTGAAAGAAAGCAGACACCGCTTTTCCAAAGCTATTATTGAACAAAAATGTTCCGAATAAAGAGCACATGGATGGACCTAGAGAATATTATGCTCGGTGAAAAAGTCAGAGAAAGACAAACATCACTTATACGCAGAATCTAAAAATTACACAAATGAATCAATATACAAAACAGAAGCAGACTCACAGACATAGAAAACAAACTTACAGTTACCAAAGGGGAAAGGGAGAGACAAATTAGGAATGTGGGATTAACAGATATAAACTACTATACATAAAGTCAGCAGCAAAGATTTACTGTATAGCACAGGGAACTAAATTCAATACCTTATAATAACCTATAATGGAATATACCCTGCAAAGAAATAGCTGAATCACTATGCTGTACGCCTGAAACTAACAATATTGTAAATCAACTATACTTCAATTTGAATAAAGGTAATGCATGAGTGAGCATTTCCTCTGACACCATAGGACCCAGGTGACTTGCAGGACACTATAGGAAGAGTACACTTCTGGTCATCCTATACAAACACCAGGAAAAGGTCTGGTTCTTGTCCTGGGATCTGGACCAATAATTCTGCTTGAAAAGGTACATGAAGAGGATTCCATTGTTGAATGGATCTCAGATAGAGTTCAAAGCGATCAAATAAAAGCTAAAGGTCAGTCAGGTACCAAATAGTCAAGAAGACCAATCAAGGTAGAAATAAGAAACATGGGGAATGGGCAGTTAGGAACCCAAATCAGAGTCTGGCTGGGAGTGAGGAATGTGGAGTAGGCATGAATTGGTTCATTCCTTGGTGGTCCAGTGGCTAAGACTCCGTGTTCCCAATGCAGGGGGTCTGGGTTTGATCCCTGGTCAGGGAACTAGATCCCACATGCTGCAACTAAAGATCCCGCGTGCCACCACTAAGACCTGGCACAGCCAAATAATAAATAAATACTAAAAAAAAGAAAAACATTAAGAAAAAAAAAACAAAACAACGGTCTTGTGAAGCAGGATCTCCTTCTATCTTATGCTCGTGGCGACTTGTCTGAGCCAAGAGACAGCTGGATTAGCCGGGTAATGGCATGGGAAGCAAACGATTCCCAGCGTAAGCTTTGGAGAAAGATAAGCTGGAATTAGCACGTTGGTTCTGCACCTGTAGCTGTGTAACTCGGAGCAAGCTGCTTCACTCCTCCGAGCCGTAGTATCACCAATTGCTCTACGGGAATAATAACTTCAAGGTGTTGTGAGAGTTAAACAATGTATGTGAAAGTGCCTGGCACGTGGAAGGCACACATAAACACCTTCCTCCATCGGGCCAATACATACTCTACATGCTCATCCGTTGTTTAAATCACATCGATTATTTTCAGGAATTTGAGCACAAGGAAATGCAAATCAGAGGATCTGTGTCGTGTGACCTTAAGAAAATACAGAGATGATAATTTGTTTCATGACACTGGCAATGTCAACTTTTATAAGAACAACTATTTAAAAAATCTTGTGTTTCGTCGTCAAATTGTTGGCGTGGAAATGAGAAGGGAATAGAAGATAGTAAACAAACTTATTATTTGCAAACATAAACTCAGATAATAAATATCTTTATCCCCTAAAGGTGCCTATTTCTTGATAAGCATGAAAAGCTGAAGCTTGGAAAGACAGTAGCCGTGTGAGTGAAGGACAGAATCTTGTTCAGGGAGATCACTGGTCTACGCTGCCTACCCAGGTATTGACAAAGGCCTGGTTAGAACCCACTTGTCTCCCTGCATGTGTGTCTAGCGTTCATTCTCACCAAAGAAGTTAAACCTTGTTTCCTGGGGAAAGTCTCACGTGGTCCCACAGCTAAGTTGTCCACTCTGGCATAGGTCACAACTCCTTGTGTTTCTCCTCACTGCAAAGTCACCATATGGTTCATTTCCACATGTATTACATTAGTGAAGGGCACAGGTTCTGGAGTCCAGCTGAGTTTGAATCTCTTCTCTCCAAATTACTGAACCTACCTAAGCTTCCACAAAGAATAACAGTACTTATACTTTGCGGTGAGAAGAGACAATGAGATAAGCCTTTACAACTATGCTTGACACTTGATGCAATACATGTAGGTCATTTTTATTACTAGTCAGTAAGGGCAACTAGGGCAAAGAGTGTTTAATACCAGATGTCAACACACTCGTGGTGTGGAGCTCTCCCCAAAATACTACAGGATGTGTCCCTTGTCCGACACTTAGTACAAATGAAAACCCATGAAATTCACAAACGTTGAAAGTGGTTGTGATAATGGTTTTAAAATACAGGTAGTCCTTGCTGTGCACCATTTTGATTTGCGTGCATTTCAGTTTTCATGGGTGGGTTAGATTAAACCCAGTGCCTCAACAACATAATAGTTAAATTGTCAATTACTACAATACATCTTCTATGGTGAAGAGTCTATTAAATGATTTTCTGATTTTTTAAAAGTGCGTTGCCTTACTACCTTTATAAGCCTTCTTAATATGTACTAGATAAAAATCTTTTATATAAGGTACATATTTTGCAAATATTTTCTTCCAGTCCATGGCTTGCCTTTTTATTTTCTTAAAGTGTCTTTTGAAGAGCAAAAGTTTTGATTTGGATTAGGTCCAAGTTACCATTTTTTTCTTTCACGGCTCATGCTTTTTTATTCCAATCAAGGAAAAATTCTGCCTGAACCAGCATTACTAAGATCTTCTTCTAGGGTTTCATACTTTTAGCATTCATGTTTAGGTCCAGGATTTATTTGTTTCTTTGGTAACAGTGTGAGGCGAAAGTAGAGGTTCTTTTTTTCCCCCTTATGGACAGTCAATCGTTCCAGAGCCACTGATACTTGTGAAAAGACTATCCTTTCCCCATTCATTATAGCACATTTTTTGGTCAAAAAACAATTAATTATAAATGTGTAGGTTTTAAAATCTAAGATTTCCTCAAGATTTGCCTATCAAAAATTGTGCTATTTCTAGCTTCTGAATAGTAAAGATTAGGTTTATAACCTTCAACAACTTTGACTTGGTTCTACTCCTGAGCTCTCAAACAGTATTTAAAAGACAAGTCTCAATCGTCACATCTGGATTTTTATTAAAATGCCGTCTAATTCCTTGGCCATATAAGGTACACGTTAAAAAGATGGTACAGGGCAGTTAAAAGTCATGCCAAAGCACCACTCTGACTGGAAACATTTATAGTATTTTATTTTCAGCATATAACTAACAAATGCAAATAACATGGAAATTCTATGAACCCTGCCAAATGTAGTCCACTTACCCTGGGTTATCTTTTTACTTAATTTGAGCTGATACCATGTTGGGGCTATTTTATTCCCAGCTACATTTTATGGGAAATAAACTGATTTGTAATTTTTAAAAAAATCTGTGTTAAGGGCTTCCCTGGTGGCGCAGTGGTTGGGAGTCCGCCTGCCGATGCAGGGGACACGGGTTCGTGCCCCGGTCCGGGAAGATCCCACATGCCGCGGAGCGGCTAGGCCCGTGAGCCATGGCCGCTGAGCCTGCGCGTCTGGAGCCTGTGCTCCGCAACGGGAGAGGCCACGACAGTGAGAGGCCCGCATACCGCAAAAAAATAAAAAATCTGTGTTAAAATATTTTTTAACCTTTCATGTTTTGATCAATAATTATAAGTTTTCTTCTTTGTATCTTTGGTCTCTAACACATTCCCAAGCTCACATTTTAGGTGCTCGGCAAACTCTTAACTGGAACATGAAGTTCAACCAAATTCAACTGCTGATGTGGCGACTTGCACAATAATCCAGAAATCCAGACCCTCGTGGGATATACAATGAAAACAGTAACTATGCATTTAGCGTTCCTTTACTCAAAGTTGTTCTAAATGTACAAATACACTTTGCATATCTCAGGTGGGCAGCCATTCATATAAATATTGTGAAAGGGTTTTTAAAGTTTTTCTGTTAAAAATAGCAAAGCCTTCATTGCAGATCAAAAGTCCCATATTTTAAGATAATGTCAAAATCTCAAATACTTCTAGCTCTTTGGAGATAGAAACACAGTGACAGATAACCTAGGCAGCGTATGAGTGCCTTTTCTCTGCTTCCCACTTCTCTGAACACCCTTTCTCAGGGTTCTGTGCAGGTGGGTAAGATTACGGTCAGAAGCAAAACCTGACACTGATGCGGAAAGATACATGCACCCAATGTTCACAGCAGTACTACTGACGAGAGCCAAGACATGGAAGCAGCTCAAGCGCTGTCAACAGGCACATGGATAAGGAAGATGTGGTACATGTAAACAACGGACTATTACTCAGCCATAAAAAGAATGAAATTCCATCATTTGTAGCAACGTGGATGGACCTAGAAAATATTATGCGTAGTGAAATCAGTCAGACAGAGAAAGACAAATGCTGTATGACATCGCCTATATGTGGAATCTAAAAAAAAACACAAATGAATATATATATATGCAAAGCAGAAACAGACTCACAGATATAGAAAACAAACTAGTGCTTAGCAGAGGGGAGAGGAAAGGGGGAGGGGCAAGTTAGGGGTATGAGATTAAGCGATACAAACTACTTTGTATAAAATAGATAAGCAACCAGGATTCACTGTACAGCACAGGGAATTATAACCTTTATCTTATAATAACATTTAACGGAGTATAATCTGTAAAACACTAAATCACTGTGCTGTACACCTGAAACTAATATAATATTGTAAATCAACCATATGTCAATTAAAAAAAAAGGCAAAACCAGAAGGAAAAAGTCAAGAATTACAACAAATAAGGCGAATGCTTGACAAATGTCAATTTTGTTAATTTTCTCTGCAAGGTTAATATTGTGGTACTATTTTATAAAAAGGTCATTTGGGGACATCTCTCTTTAATCTGCTTTACATGGTTTGAGACTAAATGATTTCTACTCCAGAGAAAGTACTATCATGAGAAGATTTTGGTTATTTAGTACTGTAGCGTTTGAATAGCAGAAATTGAATTTTTGTTAAAGTGAAAACTATCTGGTCAGTAATTTGAGCCCCGAATAATTTAACAAACCTTAAAACAGTTTGTGAGTTCTAAGGGCCTCTGGAGTTCAGATCGACTTCTAATCCATTACATCTCACTCTAATAATCACTCTTTTAGAAAAGTTAAAGGCAAAATAATACCTACTATACCTCCATTTTAAGAAAATACCCTATAAAAATGGCATTTTCCATGGAAATGTTTGGAGGATATTAACCACATTACATACTTTCTTCTTCACTGAGAACCCCTAGTAAATTTTTCTCGGAAGAGTTCAATTCCAGGAATTTGAACGAATGACTTTTGAAATTATATTGCATTGAATCTTTTTTTTTTTTTTTTTGCACTGAATCTCGTTCTAATTGTGATGCTCTCTCTACATTTGTTCCTGAAAAATGCAGAGTCAAATGCATGTCCCTCCCAAGGAGGTATACAAACCCTCTTAGCATTCACTGTTCTTTCATAAACCTTACCTCTAGCTTCATGTTTTTTCTTTTTATTTCCCTCTAGATTTGATTCCTTACTCTCAAAAAACTTGCATTTAAAAAGTCATCTTTGAGTTCTAATATTTTCTCCCCTAAAGATACAGAAAAGGAAAAAGGAAAAACAACAACAACACCCTTAGCATAAGTTAAAGCCAGAAAATGCCAGAACTTCAAAAGAGCTCTTGAATGAAAAAAACAAACAAACAAAAAAAAACGCAGGCAAGATTCACCAATGGATGGTAAAAGTAGTAGCTGAAAGTCTGAGGAGATACAGGATACTTAAATAGTCTCAGAATATCTCCTGAAGATATCTCACATATTACAAAGGGGAAACATAACTTTACAACAAAGAAACCTGGCAGATATCACCTGACCACACGATCGATGGTAATGTCACCACAAATACAGTATCTCGATATGTGCCCCTCGATATTATGCCCTTGAGATGGGCACAACACCACTTGCGTAGGATTCTCGCCAAAAATGCAGGACCTCAATCTAATCATGAAAAGCAGGACAGGGTCATGAAAAATAAGGAAGAACTGAGGAACTGTCGCAGCCTGGAGGAGCCTAAAAAGGTATGACAACTAAACGCATTGTCAGACCCTTGACTGGCCCCTTAACAACAAAAGGGCGTTAGTGGGAACCTGGTGACATTCAGAGGAGGTCCACGGTTGTTCACCAGTGTAAAGGTCAAGTTTTTTTTACCAGTGTTAACCACCTGGTTTCAGTGACCACACTACGGGTAAGTAAGGTGCTGCAAGGGGGGAAGCAGGGTGAAGGACGTGTGGGAATTCTCTGCACTATGTTTGCAACTTCTCAGGAAGTGTAAATAAAAAGTTAAAAAAGTTTTACAAAGTCATCTTCTATCTTTTTATAAGTAGAGTTTTCATAATTACCGTTTGACATTCCCCCAATTTGTCCTACGCTCTTAGCTTGCCATTTTTTTATCCCATTGGACTGCCTCAGAAAATTGTACCTAGTGTCAATTCAAATATTGTATTTCAAAGACCATCTTCTCCATAAAACAGCCTCTGATTACCCAGACCTCAGATTTCTAGCATCGTACCCTAATCTAGAATTTTACTATGCATTGTTATATAGTTTTTTAAGTTCTTTTTTTTTTTTTTTTTTTTTTTTTTTTTTTTTTTGCGGTACACGGGCCTCTCACTGTTGTGGCTTCTCCCGTCGCGGAGCACAGGCTTCGGACGCTCAGGCTCAGCGGCCACGGCTCACGGGCCCAGCCGCTCCGCGGCATGTGGGATCTTCCCACACCGGGGCACGAACCCGTGTCCCCTGCATCGGCAGGCGGACTCTCAACCACTGCGCCACCAGGGAAGCCCTTTTTAAGTTCTTTTATGCTTGCATTTCTCATTACCACCACTATAAGAAAAGTCTCCAGAAAGCAGGGACAGATTTACATTCCTTTTTCTGATCAGCACTGAGCTAAGTATACGGTAAATGCTTGTTAAATATATGTTGACTCATTCACCCACAAACTACGGAAACTAAAGATTTGGAAGTTCACATCACCCATTTATTCCCTCTTTGTGTTATTAGACACCAAATACAGGACGAAATGGGCCATTAGTTATGAGCTAAGGATGGCAATTCTAATACTTTCTTGTTCACAGGAAGTCTCTAAAATGTACAATACTTCCTTCAATTTAATAAGGTAATCTGGGTTGAGTAAATGCCATAATCCATGCTAGAATTGCAATAATTAGTAGAAATATGGGCCTAAATTATAAATCTTTAAAATCTTATTTAAAAATCTGTTAAAATTCCTCTTCCAATCATAATATGAAACGTGTAATAGTAAAAGCAGCTGTCACAAATAAGATTCAAAGATACTGATGTTTGAAGAGATGTTTTCCATGACCAGGGCTGCTTCCTTAGAGTATTCCTAGGATGTCTACTGAGCTGCTAAATTCATGCAGTGGGAACAAATGTCTGTTTTCTTTGCCAAGAAAATACCATAGATGAATATTAAAAACAGTTCTGTTAGCCAAAATTCACATCTGCACACACTTAAAAGTGTAGCTTTTCTTTTTTTCCAATAATAATTTGTAATACATTGTGAACATTTTAAAAAATAGCATACAATACTCTACACCTGGCTGGTTAGCTGTGTTTTAGCCATAAGTGCAATGATACAGCCTACACTATTATTGAAATTGATTAGTGTACTCTGTGGGTATATTCACGCATATGTGTGTATCTATTAGTAACTTTTTTGGACATATATCTCAGCGCTCTCTCTCTGCCTCTCTCTCCATATGTATATATTCAAAATATAAAATTCAAAACATACCCTAATGTTGTAATCAATTTAAAAAGAGAAAATATTTTTAAGGGTTTTATAATTTTAAGAGACAGGAGTCAGATTTTTCTACATAATTTGGGGATTCCAACATTTAAAAAAAAAAACTTCTCAACTATCAAAGTGATATTGTTTTTTTAAAAGGACATTCTTTCACTGAGAGTGACATATTACAAGCAATGGTGGGGTTTTTTTTTCCACCAGTTTTTCGTGTGTAGGAGAAATATATTTTGGGCCTGATTTCAATACTGTTGTTTTTGCAAAAATTTTTTAGTTATTTAAGTAGTAGAGGTTCTCAATCTAATGCAATATTTAGAATATGTACATAAACTATTATCTTAAATCATTTGGATGTTTAAAAAGAATGATTAATATGGAGAGTCAAGACCAAGAATAACTTGTATCTTAAAAAGAGGCACTTAAGGGCTTCCCTGGTGGCGCAGTGGTTGAGAGTCCACCTGCCGATGCAGGGGACACGGGTTCGTGCCCCGGTCCGGGAAGATCCCACGTGCCGCGGAGCAGCTGGGCCCGTGAGCCACGGCCGCTGAGCCTGCGCATCCGGAGCCTGTGCTCCGCAACGGGAGAGGCCACGGCAGTGAGAGGCCCGCGTACCAAAGGAAAAAAAAAAAAAAAAAGAGGCACTTAAAATATCTGTGTATTACTGTTATTTAAGAAGCCACATGTGTGTCCTAGGACACACTCAAATACACCAGGACCTCCGTGTCTCATAAGCATTTTCTCTGGTTAGTGTGACCTCACCTGACTCTTCATACGTTAGGTTTGTTTTGAGAAGTCATTTTCTAAAACTCATCAGCCTAGTGATAAAATATGCTAGTGTGAGAAATAAAATATGTTGACATATGTTGCTTCATTACATCAAAATTAATTCCCCCACAGGGAAAACTATCAGATACCAGATACTTATCTGATTATGTAGAAATTCCAAAGAATCTATAAAAAAAAGTGACTGGAACTAATAAGTGAGTTTAGAAAGGTCACAGGATAGACAATCACTATAACAAACTCGATTGTATTTCTAAATATTAGTAATGAACAATTGGGAATTAAAGTTAAAAACATGAAATGATAGGCATAAATCTAACAAAATAAATGCAACGTCTATATGCTAAGAGCTATAAACACTGATGAAAGATATTAAAGAAAACTAAATAAACGAGAAGACAGTCTAAGTTCATGGACTGGACTACTCAATATCATTAAGATTTCAATTTTTTCCAAACTGAGAAATAGATTTAACACAATTAAAAGAAAAATCCCAGCAGGATTTTGTGTAGAATTCATTATGCTGATTCTAAGAGCAAAGGAACTACCATAGGCAAAACAATTTTGAAAAAGAACACAGTTGCACAACTCATATTACCAGTCTCCAAGACTGACTATAAAAGCTGCAATAATTAAGATGGTGTGGTACTGGAAAAGGAAAGACATATATGTCAATAAACAAAATCAGGGAGCCCAGTAGTGCTGCACACATGGACAGTATATTGATTTTCAACAAAGCTGCAAAGGCGATTCAGTACAGAAAAGACAGTCTTTTCAACAAACAGTGCTAATACAACTGAATCTTAATCTATATCTTGCACCAGTCCCAAAATTGACTCAAAATAGAACATAAGTATAAAACTTAAAACTACAAAACTTGTAAAAGAAAACAGGAGAAAACCCCTGTGACATTAAGTTAGGCAAAAATTTCTTAGATGTGACACCAAAAGCACTATCTATAAAAGAACAAAATGAGAAACCAGACTTCATAAATATTAAGAACCTCTGCTCTTTGAAAGATAAAGGAATGAAAAGAAGCCACTGACTATGAAAAGGGTTTTCAAATCACATATCTTATAAAGGACTTGTATCTAAAATACATAAAGAACTCTCAAAATTCAGTAATAAGAAAGTAAACAACTTAATATAAAATTAGAAAAACACTTAAATAAACACTTTACCAAGGAAGATATTCAGATGAGCAATGCACACGTGAAAAGATGCTCAGCATTATTAGTTAGTAGGGAACTACACATGCAATGAGGTACACCTATTAGGATGGCTAAAGTAATATTACAAACTCAAGAACATCAAGTGCTGGTGAGGAGGCAGAGCAACTGGAACTACTACGTGTTGCTGATGGGAGTGCAACATGATATGACCACCGCAGAAAGACTGGCAGTTTCTAGTACAGTTAAAAAATATAGTTACCATATAACGCAGCAATCCCATTCCTTGCTATTTACCCAAATGAAATAAAAAACATTTATGTTCACACAAAATCTTTCCATGAATGCTTAACAGTCCCCAAATTTCTCGACAAACGGGTACATCCATGCAATATTATTATTTAAAAAAAAACAAAAAAAGAAAACGAGCTACTGTGACACACACGAATGAATCTCAAATGCATGATGCTAAAGGAAAGAATCAGACTCAAAAGGCTCATATCGAATGATCCATTTATATGACACTCCGGAAAAGGCAAATCTACAGCTGCAGAAAACAGATGAGCGGGTACCAGGAGCTGGGGCTAGGGGGAGGAACAGGGGCGACACCCAAGGTCTGGAGGAATATATGAGCTGATGGAACAGTTATCTTGATTGCGGCGATGGTCTGTCAAAATCTGTGGAATTATACATAATCTGTATGTCAGTTATATCTTGATTAAAAAATATTTTAAAAAGAGAGCAATCAATGAAGAATTACAGGAGTATCGGAAAGAGCACGATTTCTCAGGAGCTGGTGTAGGAGGCGGGAGACGGACAGGCCACATGTCTGAACGAGGATGAGTTTGGCAGGTCTTCCAGGCAGAGGGCACTGCCCGCGTGGAGCCAGGAAGCGAGAGTGTTTGCAGCCTGCTTGTTTACAGAGCGAGTGTCTGGCCTGGGCACAGCACAGATGTGTCTGTGGTGGGGGAGACAGTTAAAGGTAGAAGAAGACACCACTTCACGCTCATTTTGATGGCTACTATAAAAACAAAAGAAACAAAGCGAAAACAGCGAGTGTTGGCAATGATGTGGAGAAAGTGGAACCCTTGTGCACTGCTGGTGGGAATGTAAAACGGTGCAGCAGCTACAGAAGACAGCACGGCAGACTTCTCAAGAAATTAACAACAGAATTATCATATGATCCAGCAATTCCGTTACTCAATATATACCCAAAACAACTGAAAGCAGCAACTCAGACATCTGTATACCCATGTTCATAGCGGCATTATTCACAATGGCCAAAAGGTGGAAGCAACCCAAGTGTCCACTGATGGGATGAACGGGTAGACAACATGTGGTCTATACATACATACAATGGAATATTATTCAGCCTTGAATAAAAAAGAAGTTCTGACATACGCTACAAGGTGGATGAACCTGGAAGACAATATGCTAAGTGAAATCTGCCAGCCACAGAAAGACAAACGCTGCTGGATTCCACTCGTGTGGGGCACCTAGAGTAGTCAGGTACAGAGACAGAAGGTAAAATGGTGGTCTCCAGAAGCTGGGGGATGGGCAAACAGGGAGGTAGTGTTTAACGGGCATCATGTAGGTTTTGCAAGAAGAAAGAAGTTCTGGACATGGATGGTACAATAATTTGAATGTACTCAATGCCACTGAACTGTACACTAAAAAATTAAGGTAATTAAGATTAATAAGAAGGAAGAAAAGGAGAAAATAGAAGAGGAGAAATGAGGTTATATAAATCCTTGGTCAGAAAACTAAGGTGCTGTGGGAACTCACTTTGTTGTGGGCAATGGTACCCGGAAGTTTTTAAGCAGGAGTGGGAAACGCCATTCACTCACAGTTTACCTTGTCCTGAAGGTTCTGCCTGACGCTGTTCCTTGGTGCTTCTCAGGGCAGCTGTCCAACAGATCTAGACAGAGGCTCTGATTTCAGTCAAATGGAATCAGAGTTTCATTCCTTCCATTGTCTCCGCCTCATTAAAATAACTCTCTTTGAGACGAGAGGCCGTTTTGACATTGCCAGGGCCTGATCCAGCCCAGCAATGAGATTTGTCTTTTAGGGAGACCCCTGCCCTGTGTCTCAGTCTTACCTTCTTCTCTTTGAGGCCAGATGGTCCTGTGTCCCTCAGGGGCCTCAGACTACCAGCCTGCACTGTCTCGGGGGTGTTACCATGTTCTCCTTTCATCCCTACCAGACGCAGGGCTTGACTTTCCTTGAGAGACGAGGAGTCTAACGTCAGAGAAGCCCACATTTCCTTTGACCCCCAGGAAGATTCCAGAAGCTAAGATAAGAGCTGGATGAACAGGCTGCAGGACAGCCCTCTTCGAGGCTAATGAGGGCACAGCCGCCCTGCCCTGACAGAAAGATGAGTCAGGGGACAGGGATTCAGGCCGGGGTGGGCAGGGGCTACTGATGTCACAATCACGCTGCTCAGTTTCTGATGTATCTCGTGTAACTGCTCATGTAACTCCAGGGCTGAGTACCAGCACATCCCTTTCTTTGTGACTCTGGTCTCCCAGGGGCAGAAAAATGGGAAGAAAGTTGAAGATGCCCTAGGGCCTACGGGCAGGGCAATAAGATAACTAGATGGTGACTTTTGTACATCACTGTTCAGCTTACAAAGTGGCTATAACATAGAACATTTAGAAAAAACTGAAAAATATAATTTAAAAATCCCATATAAACCCATCACACAAAGAAATGAGCTAGCATATTTCCACTTCCCCCCCTAAATGTAAGTTTATCTATGGCTTACTTTTTCTTAGTCTCACATCCCATATCAAATCCCTCAGAAAGTCGTGCTGGCTCCAACTTTAAAATATATCCAGAACCTGACCACCCGCGCTGGTGCCACTCTGGTCTAGTCACCACCTCTAGTCACCACCTCTCAGTAGGGTTACTGCAGTGCCCTTGTCATTGGCCTCTCACCTGTGCTCTCACATGACTAGAATGACCTTTTCCAGCCTGAGTCAGATCACGGCACGGTACTCGGTTTTCTTCCGTGCCTGCGGTTAAAGTCCTTACGACAGGCTCGAAGGGCCTGTGTGGTCAGGACCCCTGGGGTCCCCCGAACCTCATCTCCCATTTCCTCTCCCTGGGCTGCTCTGCTCTCTTCACAATGGCTTCCCTGCTGTTCCTTGGCCATGCCAGCCATGCTCCTGCGGCCATGTCCTTGCACTGGCTGTTCACCCTGCCGTACATTTCTTCCTCCAAATACCTACAAGGCCGACTCAACCCCTTCACTGACCTTATCAGTGAGGCCAACACTGACCACACTATTTAAATGGTCCCAACTCTGGAACTCCAGAGCCTCCCTTAATCTTCTCTATCATTTTATTCAATGGCACTTGGACACTTTTAAAAATTCTATGTATGCTGCTTACATAGCACGTTCTCGACTTGAGGTCTGTCTCTCCTGCTGGAATGTGAGCTCTGAGAAGGCAGGAATATCTGGCTCTTTGTTCGCCGCTGCAGCAAGCGTCTAGGACCACTCTACACAGAACAGGTATCAAATGCTAAAAGCATTACAAACGTGCCATTGCCTGCTAATTCCCCTTAGCATCAGTTCTTCTTTTTTAAATAATAGTCCCCCCAACTTGTAATGCGCACATGCTAACAAGTCCCTGCTTCTGCAGGCACACAGCCCTAGGACTAAGATTCCTCCAGTGGAACGTGAGTGGGGATGACACATGCGATTGTTGCCATGGCACCTCCTAAAAAGTACTTACTCGTCCTCATCTTCCTTCCCCCCTTTCTGCTGGTTGAGAAGTGGTGACAGCTGGAACCATTTAAGGCAGAGGTGGAAGCTCCACATTGAAGATGACAGAGCCATTCCATGAGCCAGCCTGGGTTCCTAAATGACCTAGTGGGACGGAACAGTTTGTTCCCACCCCTGAACCAGACTGTGATGAGAGAGTGAAGTAAACTCCCAATCTCACTTGTCCACGGTTTTGGGGTTCTTTTTTTACAGCAGCTTAGGCTCATTGTGAAGAATATGGAGAAGACTGTATACAATTTTTCACTTGTGATTTATCAATATAGTGAATTATACTCATAGCATTCCTAATATCAAGCCATCTTTGCATTCCTGGAATAAAACCCATGTGATCATGGTATATGATGTTTTAAATGCACTATTAGATTCTATTGCCTAATATTTTATTTCATTTTTTAACAATATTCAGAGTGAGATTAATTTCTGTTTAGAGGGATATATTTCTGGGGTTTTTATTATCAATATTACGCTAACCAGGAAAAATTACTAAGTCAAAAGAAATAGATATTTTTAAAGTTAATAACTTAGGTTACTGAAGGCTTTCAGGAAGGTTGTACCAATTTCTACTCACACTAACAGCGTTTTAGAGTATTTATTCACTGTACGCTTGGTATTTGGTATTATTAATTTAAAACAAAACATGGTATTATTAACATAATGTGTTTATTCAATGTATGCGAAGTAGCATCTTGTCTCAATTAGTGTTTCCTCGATTACCTGTGAAGATGCAGAAGTTTATTTAAGCCAACTGCACTTTTCCTAGTCATGTACATCATTTTTTTTTTCTGTATCCTGTAATGCATTCAATTCAACTCAGTCAGTTGACCACTTATAATCATTATTTAATCATCACAGTATTGAATCAGGAAACCCTGCCTCACATAGCATGATCGCTTCCCTTCCATTATGAACAGTGGTTAGAACAAGACGTGACTCTCAGCCCAGAGCTCTTCCACTGCACACCCAACACCTAAAGCCCATCAGCTCACCATCCGCCCTCCCCTCACAGAGACTCTCTAAGCAAAATAAGGCAAGAGTGTGGACAGGGAGGCTCTGTCTCTTTACTCCAACTTCCTTAAGTCTCCTAATAAACTTTTGAGCTAAGTGCATTGAATGCTACTGAAATGTCAGTCTGGTGTGGAAAAAAAACATCAGTAAAGGCTAGTTGGGGTATTAAAATAACTAGAGTCTAGTATCTGAACCTAAGTTCAGTATTACTGTCAAAAAGGTACTCATTTAAAATATATGTATTCAGCATTATAATGTTTAATAATTAAGTCATAGGATATATAAAAGGAAAAGACGCCTCCTTTACATAAAAAGTACCTTCATAATTAGGGTAATCATATAACTTAGCATGCAAGCTGGGACATGTTTAAGAGTGAAAGAGGCTAGGGAAACGTTAAATCATACAGGATACTGGGACAACAGGTATAAACAGGGACTTTCCTGGGCAAATTGGGATGTATAGGCTCACTATTTATGGTAAACTATCAAGATAGTGCCATAAATTATTATTTATGTTGTTATTTGTAATCATGTCATCATTGATGAAGATACTAATAAAACAGATTTTTTCATTTTATTTTCTTCAGTGTTATGAAAAAAAGATGCCCTGTCCAATAAGACTCCTATAAGTTTGGCCATGAAGCTGAAAGAATCAAAAAGGATTGTACAATTATTATTACTAATCTGAAACACACACACACACACACACACACAGACACAGACACACACACACACACACACACACAAAGAGAAACTCTGACGACAACAATTATTAGTAAGGAGACTGAATCATTAATCAAAAAACTCCCAACAAACAAAAGTCCAGGACCAGATGGCTTGACGGGTGAATTCTACCAAACATTCAAAGATATTTAATACCTATCCTTCTCAAACTTTTTCAAACAATTTAAGAGGAAGGAATCCTTCCAAACTCATTTTACAAGGAAGGCCAGCATTACTCTGATACCAAAACCAAACAAAGACACCATAAAAAAGAAGATTACAGGCCAATATCCCTGATGAACATAGATGCAAAAATCCTCAACAAAATATTATCAAACCAAATTCAACAATACATCAACAGTATCATACACCATGATCAAGTAGGATTTACTCCAAAGCAAGAATGGTTCGTAATTCTAATGGTTCATAAGGTGATGACACACCACCTTAACAAAATGAAAGATAAAAATCATTGACCATTTCAATAGATGCAGAAAAAGCATCTGACAAAATTCAACATCCATTTATAAAAGCTCTCAACAAAGAGGAAATGTACCTCAACATAATAAAGTCTGTGTATGACTATCATATACAACTGTGGAAAGCCAAAAGCTTTTCCTCTAATATCAGGAACAAGACAAGGATACTCACTCTGGTCACTTTTATTTAACATAGTATTGGAAGTCCTAGCCACAGCAATTAGGCAAGAAAAGGAAATAAAATGCATCTAAACTGAAAAGGAAGAAAAACTGTCACTGTTTACAGATGACATAATACCATATATAGAAAACCTTAAAGACTCCACCAAAAAATTGTTAGAACTAATAAATGAATCCAGTAAAGCTGCAGGATATAAAATTAATATACAGAAACCTGTTGTGTTTCTATACACTAATAATGAACTATCAGAAAGAGAAAGCAAGAAAACAATCCCACTCACAATTGAATCAGAAAGAATAAAAACCTAGGAATAAATTCAGCCAAAGAGGTGAAAGACCTGTACACTGAAAACTATAAAACACTGCTGAAGGAAGTTAAAGAAGACACAAATAAATGGAAAGATATTCTGTGCTCATGGATTGGAAGAATTAATACCATTAATATGTCCATACTACCCAAAGCAATCTACAGATTTAATGCAATCCCTACCAAAATTCCAGTGGCATTTTTCACAGAACTAGAACAAATAATTCTAAAGATTGTATGGAAACACAAAAGATCCCGAATAGCCAAAGCGATCTTGAGAGAGAAGAACAAAGTTGGAGATATCATGCTCCCTGGTTTCAAACTATACTACAAAGCTATAGAAATAAAAAAGTAGTATGGTATTGGTATAAAAACAGACCTACAGATCAGTGGAACAGAATAAAGAGTCCAGAAATAAAACCGCACGTGTATGGTCAATTTACGACATAGGAGGCAAGAGGATACAACGAGGAAAGGACAGTCTTTTCAATAAGTGGTGCTGGGAAAACTGGACAGCTACGTGCACAAGAATGAAACTGGACCACTATCTTACACCACATACAAAAATAAACTCAAAATGGGTTAGAGACGTGAAAGACTTGTAAGACTTGAAACCATAAGAATCCTGGAAGAAAACATCGGCGGTAAGCTTCTGACATCCGTCTTAGCCATGTTTTTTTGGATCTGACCCCAAAGGCAAGGACAACAACAGCAAAAATAAACAAATGGGACTGCCTCAAACTAAAAAGCTTCTGCACAGCAAAGGAAACCATCAACAAAATGAAACGGCAACCTACTGAATGGAGAAGGTGTTTGCAAATTATATCTGATAAAGGGTTAATATCCAAAATATATATAAAGAACTCATACAAATCAACAATAAAAACCAAACTAATTAAAAAATGGGCAGAGGATCTAAATAGACATTTTTTCAAAGAAGACATACAAATGGCCAAGAGACACATGAAAGGATGCTCAACAATACTAGTAATTAGGGAAAAATGCAAATCAAAACTGCAATGAGCTGTCACCTCCCACCTGTCATGATAGCTATTATCAAAAAGACGAGAAGTAACAAATGCTGGCAAGGATGTGGAGAAAAGGCTCCCACCACTGTTGGTGGGAATGTAAATTGGTGCAGCCACTACAGAATATGAGAAATTAAAGATATAACTACCACATGATCTAGCAATTTCACTTCTGGGTATCTACTTGAAAAAAATGAAAACACTAATTTGCAAAGATATATACTCCTCTATATTCATTGCAGCATTATTTCCAATAGCCAAGATATGGAAACAACCTAAGTAGCCATCAATGGATAAAGAAGATGTGGAATACTACTTGACCATAAAAAGAAAGAAATCTTGCCACGTGCAACAACATGGATAGACCTTGAGGGTTTTATGCTAAGTGAAATAAATCAGACACAGAAAGACAAATAGTGCATGATTTCACTTATATATGGAATCTAAAAAGCAAAACAAAACCCAGACCCATGGATACAGAGAATAGTTTGATCGGTTGCCAGAGGGGAGTGGAGGTTGAGGGGCGAGATGAATTGGGTGAAGGGGATTAAGAAGTACAAACTTCCAGTCATAAAATAAGTAATAAATTAAATAAAATAAACAATGGGGATGTACTGTATAGTATGGGGAATAGAGTCAATAATACTGTGTTAACTTTGTATGACGACAGATGGTAACTAAACGTACACTGTGGTGATCATTTCGTAATGTAGAGAAGTGTTGAATCATTATGTTGTACACATGAAACTGATATAATATTGTACGTCAAGTATACTTCAAATAAATAACACTCCTGTAGGTAGGTTTGGCCACGAAGCCAAAAGGATCAAAAGAACTGTACAGTTATCAATACTAACCTTAAACACACACACACACAAAAGGCTCTGGGCACAAATACCTGCTCATTTACTTGCTCCCGACTCTCTTAGTTTGGGTATCAGTCTGAGGACGGCAAGTAAACTGCTCTTCTTTCAATAACTTACCGATTACTATCACTTGCTGCACTGACCTAAGAGTTTTTTCCTTTATTCTAGGTAAAAAATTTCCCCTTAAGAACGTCCAAAAAGGATAAAACCAACAACAACTGGCGAGTGGCAGAACTCCCATTTATACTGGTGCGATTAGAGTATTAGTTAGGCTACAGAATGACAAGAGGGGTTAATCTTAGAAACTTTAAATGTTTACTTTAAAAATAAACAATGATTCATTTATAATTCTAGATTTTATTTTCAAATAATCCCTAACATAAAATACACTGTCTTTTCATTTCCTCCTAGTAAAACTTAGCTCTCTAGCCTAGGAAAGCTATAGCCTCTGAAGTGAAGCTACTGCTTTGCTCTCCCAGATCTGCTGGAAAACAGGAGCCCTCCGCTACAGGAAGCAGCACAGGTAGAGGGGGTGCGAGAGGTTCTCAGGGGAACGGTGGGGAGCTGTGCATCAGGCAGCAGCGCTTTTCCACCTCACCCGCCCGCGACGCTGCAGCCCACGCAGGAGAGGGCGGTAAAATGCTGGCAACGTAACTGTTCAAGCACGAATGATGACAGATCCTCTGCTACTTCGGCTGAATAAGCAGACACCCCAGGTACGATTCCAGTATTTAGTGGGATCACTGTGAAACAGGTGCCTCGCATCAGAATCAGAAGAAGTGGGAGAAAGCTGGAAATTGATGTTAAACTGAGTCTCAAAGGAACACACAGTTCCTCTTGTTACACAGAGATACATTAACTGATTGAACTAAAATATTTGGTTTGGACTGATTTGAATATATTGTCCAAATGACAAAAAAATCTTAGCTTTTGTATAAGACATAGCCCCTTTCACCATTCAAAAGAAGGTTTACGATTGAGGCCATTTGAAGATACTTTAAAATTCTAAACAATATAAATGAACACCAATCCATCATATTCAGATTACGAACACACCCAAAGTTTTCCAAGTTTCCATTTGTGCAATTTTTTTCTTTTCCAGATTAATTTATTGTTACTTTTAGAGGTATCATTAGAGTCCATTATACCAAGCTGTGGGTTAAAAACCCAGAAGAAAACACCGACTTGAAGTTCATCAACGTTTGTGGGATACTGTAAAAATCAAGTGGGATGTTGTCTGTCAATCAATTTTTATAAATCTGAACTGTTCGAGAATCATATTTAAAAATGTAAGGATACAAACTTCACATTTTTAGCAAAGGAAAAACTCAGGGAAAAGATCAAAGTAAAAAGAACAGAATTGAGATTAGAAATCCATTTTAAGCCAAAATGACGTCTTCATAAGTTAATATTAATCCTTTAATTATAAATTTCAAAGGTTTAAGTAGTTTCTATGACCTTAGCTTTGAATAATTGTACCATATGGAGCTTTTCTTAAATTTGAAAAAGATGCTGAATTGTTGCTCAAAGCCTTTTAATGACTTCAGGCTGGCAGAATTCCAGTATAATCCTTCAGGTACCATTACAATTACAGACCAGGAGCCCAAGCGGGTAAGTGCTATGTCAACTTCATAAGCGCACTTCACTTAGTACAGTGGGGGAAACGCTTGATGTGTTCATATATTTTAAAATATCACATCGTGAAGCTTAAAACAACTACTTATACTGGAGACTTCACAAAGGAATTGATAGATTACACTAAGTACAAATAAGAATTTTGTGTATCATAAAGTTAAATGACAAAATTAGAAGGCAAATACCAAAAGTACCTGCCACAAAGAGCTTCGTCATCCTAAACATAAACAAGTTTATATAAGGTGATGAGGATAACACTAGGACATTAACGGAAGAGAAACTGACAAAGGAGGTGAACAAGCACTTCTCAGAAAATAAAACACGAATGACAAATCTATTATATGTGTTCAGTCTCACTCTTAAAAATGCAAATTAGAAACAGTTAATGTTTTTCACCACCCCCCTCCCCAAACCAAAGAAGAGGTTTAATACTAAGGACTGTCTAGATAAAACAGATATTCTGTTGGGGAAAATACAAATTAGTACAACCGTTTTGAAAAGCAATTCGATCCTGTAATTCTACTGGGATCTTAAACTAAGGGGTAAAAAAAGGGAAATGTTGACAAAATTTGATGTATGAAAATGTTAATTTTTGCATCAATTTACATAAAAATGTTTAAAGCTAAATGTTTAAAAATAAAGGAATTTCACACTAAATCATGCTACATCCATAAAACACGGTATTATGAAAAAATGAAAACTACATTTTCAAAGAATTCCAAATGACATTGGACTATTATTAGCATAGCTCTTAAAAAAGCAAAAGGCATAGCTGTTTATTTAGTATGATCTCAGTCAGCTAAGTTAATATAGCTATTTTATATACATATTAAATTACTACTATTGGTTATCTCTGGGTGGTGACAGTAACAAGGAATTTTACACCTCTCTATTTCCCATATTTTCTAAAATATCTTCAAGAAAGGCTATTTTGAAAATAGCTGAATAGACTTCTGAAAGAATGGTAAATTTTAAATACCAAAGTTTTTTTGTTTTGTTTTTTTGCGGTACGTGGGCCTCTCACTGCTGTGGCCTCTCCCATTGCGGAGCACAGGCTCTGGACGCGCAGGCTCAGCGGCCATGGCTCACGGGCCCGGCCGCTCCGCGGTACGTGGGATCCTCCCGGACGGGGGCACGAACCCGTGTCCCCTGCATCGGCAGGCGGACTCTAAACCACTGCACCACCAGGGAAGCCCCAAAATACCAAAGTTTTAATCAAACATCTGAGAGTTACCCACGACCATCATTTATAATAATGTTCTTTAATTTTTCAAAGGTTCAGATTTTATGGACTTTGTTTCAATTTGGTTTAAAGGATTTTAAAAGGCTGGAAAGGCAGCTTTCACTTTGCAAATGTCAATCATTTATTCTCTTGGTTTCTCTATTTCAAGTATTTTGACCTTGTGGAGGTATTTTATGTTTCTCTTAACTCAGAGCCATTGAAGATATCACTGGGGTCTAAATCGCTGCTGACAGAAACTCAGGCAGGATCTGGACTTAGGAATTCTTTTATAAACTTAACATTGTAAGTGCTACTGAAACAACCCAGACCCACAGGGAAGGTTACATTTAGATTATTTATTATTCTGGGGTTATTCTCTCCTCTTTGAACCTCAACTTTATACTTAATGAGAGAAAATCAATTTCTAAATCCTCAATTCTCACTGGAGTTTGAAACACTAGCAAATATTTTAACTTTCAGATTTATTTAAAAATGATAAAACATTAAACCTTTTATAAGACATAGTGAGAAGAATTCAAGTAACATGCACGATGACACAACAGCCTAGCAAGGGAATTATCTATCAGTTCATTAGAGCTAATTCAAATTTTTATAGTGAGGACTCAAATATCTACTAATTTTTAAAACTATCTTTAGGGCTTCCCTGGTGGCGCAGTGGTTGAGAGTCTGCCTGCCGATGCAGGGGACACGGGTTCGTGCCCCGGTCCGGGAAGATCCCACATGCCGCGGAGCGGCTAGGCCCGAGCCATGGCCGTTGAGCCTGCACGTCCAGAGCCTGTGCTACGCAATGGGAGAGGCCACAGCAGTGACAGGCCCGCGTAACGCAAAAAAAAAAAAAACTATCTTTAAAAAATGTTACGCTTTGCATTTAACTTACTCATATGAAGGGAATTCCAACAATAAACAATGACTATTTGAATATAAAGGTGTAGCTTGTCCCACCCAGAGCACACACACTGTGAAAGCAAGCCTGGATGATGTACCTTGTCCCACCCAGAGCACACACACTGAGTTGGAAGCAAGCCTGGATGATGTACCTTGTCCCACCCAGAGCACACACACTGTGAAAGCAAGCCTGGATGATGTACCTTGTCCCACCCAGAGCACACACACTGGGTTGGAAGCAAGCCTGGATGATGTACCTTGTCCCACTCAGAGCACACACACTGGGTTGAAAGCAAGCCTGGATGATGTACCTTGTCCCACCCAGAGCACACACACTGGGTTGGAAGCAAGCCTGGATGATGTACCTTGTCCCACCCAGAGCACACACACTGGGTTGGAAGCAAGCCTGGATGATGTACCTTGTCCCACCCAGAGCACACACACTGGGTTGGAAGCTGGCCTGGATGATGTACCTTGTCCCACCCAGAGCACACACACTGGGTTGAAAGCAGGCCTGGATGATGTACCTTGTCCCACCCCGAGCACACACACTGGGTTGAAAGCAGGCCTGGATGATGTACCTTGTCCCACCCCGAGCACACACACTGGGTTGAAAGCAGGCCTGGATGATGTACCTTGTCCCACCCCGAGCACACACACTGGGTTGAAAGCAGGCCTGGATGATGTACCTTGTCCCACCCCGAGCACACACACTGGGTTGAAAGCAGGCCTGGATGATGTACCTTGTCCCACCCCGAGCACACACACTGGGTTGAAAGCAGGCCTGGATGATGTACCTTGTCCCACCCCGAGCACACACACTGGGTTGAAAGCAGGCCTGGATGATGTACCTTGTCCCACCCCGAGCACACACACTGGGTTGAAAGCAGGCCTGGATGATGTACCTTGTCCCACCCCGAGCACACACACTGGGTTGAAAGCAGGCCTGGATGATGTACCTTGTCCCACCCCGAGCACACACACTGGGTTGAAAGCAGGCCTGGATGATGTACCTTGTCCCACCCCGAGCACACACACTGGGTTGAAAGCAGGCCTGGATGATGTACCTTGTCCCACCCCGAGCACACACACTGGGTTGAAAGCAGGCCTGGATGATGTACCTTGTCCCACCCCGAGCACACACACTGGGTTGAAAGCAGGCCTGGATGATGTACCTTGTCCCACCCCGAGCACACACACTGGGTTGAAAGCAGGCCTGGATGATGTACCTTGTCCCACCCCGAGCACACACACTGGGTTGAAAGCAGGCCTGGATGATGTACCTTGTCCCACCCCGAGCACACACACTGGGTTGAAAGCAGGCCTGGATGATGTACCTTGTCCCACCCCGAGCACACACACTGGGTTGAAAGCAGGCCTGGATGATGTACCTTGTCCCACCCCGAGCACACACACTGGGTTGAAAGCAGGCCTGGATGATGTACCTTGTCCCACCCCGAGCACACACACTGGGTTGAAAGCAGGCCTGGATGATGTACCTTGTCCCACCCCGAGCACACACACTGGGTTGAAAGCAGGCCTGGATGATGTACCTTGTCCCACCCCGAGCACACACACTGGGTTGAAAGCAGGCCTGGATGATGTACCTTGTCCCACCCCGAGCACACACACTGGGTTGAAAGCAGGCCTGGATGATGTACCTTGTCCCACCCCGAGCACACACACTGGGTTGAAAGCAGGCCTGGATGATGTACCTTGTCCCACCCCGAGCACACACACTGGGTTGAAAGCAGGCCTGGATGATGTACCTTGTCCCACCCCGAGCACACACACTGGGTTGAAAGCAGGCCTGGATGATGTACCTTGTCCCACCCCGAGCACACACACTGGGTTGAAAGCAGGCCTGGATGATGTACCTTGTCCCACCCCGAGCACACACACTGGGTTGAAAGCAGGCCTGGATGATGTACCTTGTCCCACCCCGAGCACACACACTGGGTTGAAAGCAGGCCTGGATGATGTACCTTGTCCCACCCCGAGCACACACACTGGGTTGAAAGCAGGCCTGGATGATGTACCTTGTCCCACCCCGAGCACACACACTGGGTTGAAAGCAGGCCTGGATGATGTACCTTGTCCCACCCCGAGCACACACACTGGGTTGAAAGCAGGCCTGGATGATGTACCTTGTCCCACCCCGAGCACACACACTGGGTTGAAAGCAGGCCTGGATGATGTACCTTGTCCCACCCCGAGCACACACACTGGGTTGAAAGCAGGCCTGGATGATGTACCTTGTCCCACCCCGAGCACACACACTGGGTTGAAAGCAGGCCTGGATGATGTACCTTGTCCCACCCCGAGCACACACACTGGGTTGAAAGCAGGCCTGGATGATGTACCTTGTCCCACCCCGAGCACACACACTGGGTTGAAAGCAGGCCTGGATGATGTACCTTGTCCCACCCCGAGCACACACACTGGGTTGAAAGCAGGCCTGGATGATGTACCTTGTCCCACCCCGAGCACACACACTGGGTTGAAAGCAGGCCTGGATGATGTACCTTGTCCCACCCCGAGCACACACACTGGGTTGAAAGCAGGCCTGGATGATGTACCTTGTCCCACCCCGAGCACACACACTGGGTTGAAAGCAGGCCTGGATGATGTACCTTGTCCCACCCCGAGCACACACACTGGGTTGAAAGCAGGCCTGGATGATGTACCTTGTCCCACCCCGAGCACACACACTGGGTTGAAAGCAGGCCTGGATGATGTACCTTGTCCCACCCCGAGCACACACACTGGGTTGAAAGCAGGCCTGGATGATGTACCTTGTCCCACCCCGAGCACACACACTGGGTTGAAAGCAGGCCTGGATGATGTACCTTGTCCCACCCCGAGCACACACACTGGGTTGAAAGCAGGCCTGGATGATGTACCTTGTCCCACCCCGAGCACACACACTGGGTTGAAAGCAGGCCTGGATGATGTACCTTGTCCCACCCCGAGCACACACACTGGGTTGAAAGCAGGCCTGGATGATGTACCTTGTCCCACCCCGAGCACACACACTGGGTTGAAAGCAGGCCTGGATGATGTACCTTGTCCCACCCCGAGCACACACACTGGGTTGAAAGCAGGCCTGGATGATGTACCTTGTCCCACCCCGAGCACACACACTGGGTTGAAAGCAGGCCTGGATGATGTACCTTGTCCCACCCCGAGCACACACACTGGGTTGAAAGCAGGCCTGGATGATGTACCTTGTCCCACCCCGAGCACACACACTGGGTTGAAAGCAGGCCTGGATGATGTACCTTGTCCCACCCCGAGCACACACACTGGGTTGAAAGCAGGCCTGGATGATGTACCTTGTCCCACCCCGAGCACACACACTGGGTTGAAAGCAGGCCTGGATGATGTACCTTGTCCCACCCCGAGCACACACACTGGGTTGAAAGCAGGCCTGGATGATGTACCTTGTCCCACCCCGAGCACACACACTGGGTTGAAAGCAGGCCTGGATGATGTACCTTGTCCCACCCCGAGCACACACACTGGGTTGAAAGCAGGCCTGGATGATGTACCTTGTCCCACCCCGAGCACACACACTGGGTTGAAAGCAGGCCTGGATGATGTACCTTGTCCCACCCCGAGCACACACACTGGGTTGAAAGCAGGCCTGGATGATGTACCTTGTCCCACCCCGAGCACACACACTGGGTTGAAAGCAGGCCTGGATGATGTACCTTGTCCCACCCCGAGCACACACACTGGGTTGAAAGCAGGCCTGGATGATGTACCTTGTCCCACCCCGAGCACACACACTGGGTTGAAAGCAGGCCTGGATGATGTACCTTGTCCCACCCCGAGCACACACACTGGGTTGAAAGCAGGCCTGGATGATGTACCTTGTCCCACCCCGAGCACACACACTGGGTTGAAAGCAGGCCTGGATGATGTACCTTGTCCCACCCCGAGCACACACACTGGGTTGAAAGCAGGCCTGGATGATGTACCTTGTCCCACCCCGAGCACACACACTGGGTTGAAAGCAGGCCTGGATGATGTACCTTGTCCCACCCCGAGCACACACACTGGGTTGAAAGCAGGCCTGGATGATGTACCTTGTCCCACCCCGAGCACACACACTGGGTTGAAAGCAGGCCTGGATGATGTACCTTGTCCCACCCCGAGCACACACACTGGGTTGAAAGCAGGCCTGGATGATGTACCTTGTCCCACCCCGAGCACACACACTGGGTTGAAAGCAGGCCTGGATGATGTACCTTGTCCCACCCCGAGCACACACACTGGGTTGAAAGCAGGCCTGGATGATGTACCTTGTCCCACCCCGAGCACACACACTGGGTTGAAAGCAGGCCTGGATGATGTACCTTGTCCCACCCCGAGCACACACACTGGGTTGAAAGCAGGCCTGGATGATGTACCTTGTCCCACCCCGAGCACACACACTGGGTTGAAAGCAGGCCTGGATGATGTACCTTGTCCCACCCCGAGCACACACACTGGGTTGAAAGCAGGCCTGGATGATGTACCTTGTCCCACCCAGAGCACACACTCTGGGTTGAAAGCAAGCCTGGATGATATACCTTGTCCCACCCAGAGTACACACACTGGGTTGGAAGCAAGCCTGGATGATGTACCTTGTCCCACCCAGAGCACCCACACTGGGTTGAAAGCCTGGAAGATGTACCTTGTCCCACCCAGAGCACCCACACTGGGTTGAAAGCCTGGAAGATGTACCTTGTCCCACCCAGAGCACCCACACTGGGTTGAAAGCCTGGAAGATGTACCTTGTCCCACCCAGAGCACCCACACTGGGTTGAAAGCCTGGAAGATGTTCCTTGTCCCACCCAGAGCACACACTCTGGGTTGAAAGCAAGCCCGGATGATATAGCTTGTCCCACCCAGAGTACACACACTGGGTTGAAAGCAAGCCTGGATGATGTATCTTGTTCCACCCAGAGTACACACACTGTGTTGGAAGCAAGCCTGGATGATGTACCTTGTCCCACCCAGAGTACACACACTGGGTTGGAAGCAAGCCTGGATGATGTCCCTTGTCCCACCCAGAGTACACACACTGGGTTGGAAGCAAGCCTGGATGATGTCCCTTGTCCCACCCAGAGTACACACACTGGGTTGGAAGCAAGCCTGGATGATGTCCCTTGTCCCACCCAGAGTACACACACTGGGTTGGAAGCAAGCCTGGATGATGTCCCTTGTCCCACCCAGAGTACACACACTGGGTTGGAAGCAAGCCTGGATGATGTCCCTTGTCCCACCCAGAGTACACACACTGGGTTGGAAGCAAGCCTGGATGATGTCCCTTGTCCCACCCAGAGTACACACACTGGGTTGGAAGCAAGCCTGGATGATGTCCCTTGTCCCACCCAGAGTACACACACTGGGTTGGAAGCAAGCCTGGATGATGTCCCTTGTCCCACCCAGAGTACACACACTGGGTTGGAAGCAAGCCTGGATGATGTCCCTTGTCCCACCCAGAGTACACACACTGGGTTGGAAGCAAGCCTGGATGATGTCCCTTGTCCCACCCAGAGTACACACACTGGGTTGGAAGCAAGCCTGGATGATGTCCCTTGTCCCACCCAGAGTACACACACTGGGTTGGAAGCAAGCCTGGATGATGTCCCTTGTCCCACCCAGAGTACACACACTGGGTTGGAAGCAAGCCTGGATGATGTCCCTTGTCCCACCCAGAGTACACACACTGGGTTGGAAGCAAGCCTGGATGATGTCCCTTGTCCCACCCAGAGTACACACACTGGGTTGGAAGCAAGCCTGGATGATGTCCCTTGTCCCACCCAGAGTACACACACTGGGTTGGAAGCAAGCCTGGATGATGTCCCTTGTCCCACCCAGAGTACACACACTGGGTTGGAAGCAAGCCTGGATGATGTCCCTTGTCCCACCCAGAGTACACACACTGGGTTGGAAGCAAGCCTGGATGATGTCCCTTGTCCCACCCAGAGTACACACACTGGGTTGGAAGCAAGCCTGGATGATGTCCCTTGTCCCACCCAGAGTACACACACTGGGTTGGAAGCAAGCCTGGATGATGTACCTTGTCCCACCGAGTACACACACTGGGTTGAAAGCCTGGATGAATCAACGACAATTTTTTATTTACTCATATTACCATTCACAGTAGCAGAAACTGTAGAACTGAATTTCTAAGTTCATCATCATTCTTTTATTCACTTAACATGTATGAATGCCTGCTTTGTACGAGGCACCATGTGTGATCCTGAAGCTTTGGAAACGAATATTTCACAAGGACTGTTTCAAGGAACTCACAGTGCTGTTCTCACTGCGTGCGGAACTCCTTCAACTAGCTAAGGAAAAATATACATCGATGGGAAACGCAAATTACTCTTCGCATCAAGAGCAGAGCACTTATTTTATCATACGGACTCTGGAACTCATGGCACTAACATGGCAACTTAATGCTCTCCTCCTGTCCCCCAGGCCCTCCCGATGCCACCAAGTGCCTGCATTCTAATTCATTATCCACGTCAGCTACAATCACTCCACTTAAACCCCGCTTCTATCTTCCTGTATCACTTGTGCTCTCAGTTCAGTTCAGGGCATTCCATTCTTCCAGACTCACCCCGCCATGCTCTGCTCTCTCCCTGCGGAACCCCAATCCTACCCGTGCACGTTCCCTCCATCCCCTTCCTTCAGCTGCATCCCAGCCACCAGCTCAGCCTGAGGCCCGGGGGTCCCGCTCGTCTTGAAATTCCTCAGACTAAACAGACTGCGGTGATACTTTACTAAGGATCCAGATGACATCAGACAGAAGCTCTTCTCGAGTCTCGTCACAGACTCCTTTGTATCCTTCCCAATTCTCTCCTTTCTTCTTCCCCCTAGAAAGTCACGGCTCCTGCCATCCCCTCCTTAACATACACAGGTGAGCACCCACCATGGGCCAAGTTTTCTAGACACTGGCAGTACAGAAATGAACGAGACAGACAAGGTCCTGCTAGTGAGGTTATGTAATGGGGGTTGGGCGTTGCAAATAAGTAAAAAAATGAAGATGTATTCAGAGAGTGAGACGAGCTGTGAAGACCTCGGGAGGTGCTCAGGAGGGAGGGGGACAGGACGTCAGCTAGAGGTGGGGCTGCAAGGAGAGCGGGGGACAAGCGGGAGGACGACTATAGGAGAACGTGCGCGAGAGCATCCCAGGCAGGGAGAGCGAGGCGGGTCCCAGGAGCAGAGCCCTGCCTGCCGCGCTCACGCCCTCGCCGCTCGGGTCACAAGCCGCAGTGGTGCGCGGGTCTCTCGTCTCTCTCTCCCTCTTCCAGGCATTTCCAGGTGTTTCCACCTAAGCGCCCTCCGTAACTCCCGCTGCTCTCCGGGTGACACCTCCCTGGAGCGTCAGGCTTCCCCTCATCTCCAACCCCTCGCTCCCCCCTCCCTGACCCCTGCAGCCGTGCTCCAGCCACACCGCCACCTGCAGCGATCCGTCCAGGGTCATCAACGATTCTCGGTTTCCAATCCTGGGGCCCTTCTCTCACCCTCATCCTTCCGGGTCTTCTGTCGCATTCTTGGCAAGCCTCCTTCCAAATACTCTCCTCCTTCCTTCCCATGAAAATGCCTTCTTTCTCGCGTACCTCTCACCGTAAGGCGTAAGGGCCCTTCTTGGACCATCTCTCCGACTTCACCGATGAAGTCCTCCCCAGCTGCTGGTTTTCCGTCTGTACTCTCCCTGCGCAGGCTCCATTCTGGAGCTACTCCTCCGGTCCTGCTCTTCCTGGGATTAGCTACAGACGTCCCTTCGACCGCAAGGGAACGTCACAGCTGGGTCCAAATGCAACTGACGTTCATAACCGACTTTATCCTCTTCCCCGGACCAGAGACTGCGACATTCCCCATTCATGCAGGGCGGGGTTTACACCTCACAAGTCTAATCGGCGCCCTGGCTGGGCTGACTCTCAAACACGCCTCCTCTGGCCCGTGCTCACCACGAGGCCCCCGCCACATTCCCGTACCTCTGAGGTGCCCTCGGGGACCTGTCACCTGGATTAATCCAGTCGTGCCAACTACCTCTACTCCATGGCACCTTGGAAAGATTCTCCTAATAACCGCTTGAATCTTGACACTTCATGGCTTAAAAACCTTCAGTACTTGGGCTTCCCTGGTGGTGCAGTGGTTGAGAGTCTGCCTGCTGATGCAGGGGACGCGGGTTCGTGCCCCGGTCCGGGAAGATCCCACATGCCGCGGAGCGGCTGGGCCCGTGAGCCATAGCCGCTGAGCCTGCGCGTCTGGAGCCTGTGCTCCGCAACGGGAGAGGCCACAGCAGTGAGACGCCCCCGTACCGCAAAAAAAAAAAAAAAAAAAAACCCTTCAGTACCTCCTCACTGTTACCCCGTGAAGCCTAATCCCACCACAGCTTCGGAGGCCTCCGGCGCCCCCCGCTGTCTCCAGGCTCGTCGCTGACCACTCTCCCTTGGTAGCCGCTATGCCACGTACATGGCTCTTGCTGTTGTCATTCCTGTGGCTTAGAACCTACTAGAAAATCCTACACATTACCCGTGTCCAGTTCAAGTGACATCCATCTCTTCCAGGTAATTTCCCCTGATTTTCTTAATAGAAAATCATTTCCCCCCAGTTCACACTCTACCTTGCATTACAGGTATCTGTGTACGTGTGTGTGTCCTGCAGCCACTACTGTTTTATAATCTGCTTAAGGACAGTGCCTTTTTTCCCCTTTTTCTGTGTAGCCCCAAAGTGCCTGGGATAATGCCTTTGAGATATAGAAAATATTCAAGAAATACTTGCCATAGAAATTACTGATGGCTTCTAATACTAATTTCTTTTATTATCTGTAACCTGTCAATTCGTTAGTAACATATATAAACCTATACTTGAAAAATTCATCTCCTATTAAAAAGAAACCTTTAAAATGTGAACACATGATTCAAGAAAATGAAGGCCTAAACTGTATGTTTTATAAGTCTGGCTTTACTATGTCCAGTGTTTTAAAAAATCGAGGTGCACTGGCATCCGTGCCATTTAAGCACATTTACTTGGAGATACTTTGAACTTTTGGCGGCAGCGAGCAGAGCTGAGGTGCAGTGTGTGTCAGTGCCCAGCAGCTTCCCCATCGGTCTCTCCTGTGCGCTTGTCAGGGGGCTAAAACTACTCGGTATCAGGACATTCCCCAGTTCCTGACACCTTGTATACTTTGGCATCAAAGAGCACGATTCCGCGCTGCTCTGATGGAATGACCACTAGCATCCTCACTGGGGTATGAAGGGCCCTCAGCCAGGTCGTGTCCCTGTGGCCTGCGCAGCTCTCGCCGTCTCTCACACACAGCAAAGGGCACGTAACTCCGCTTGCTTCGTGGCTCCAGCAAGTCGCCTTGGAATCACGCTGGGTGACTCACTCACACGTTCTCTCTCCCTCCGCCTCTTCCCCGACCCCCCGCCCCTCACTCCCACGTGTGAACCCAAAGCAGATCCCGTCAGCTCTGCCTGCAGACCATCATACCGTAACCCAGCCGGAGCCGTGTACCACCTTCAGTGCTACTGGCCAAGCCCAGCATCTCTCAACTCTGGTCTAAATCACTGCAATAGCTTTTTAACTAGTCTCCCCACTTCCACCTTCACCCTCGGCAGGCGGGCGTGGTCCGAGAGCCCTCTGCTCCAAATCCGCCAGGCTTCCTCTACTTATGGAGGTCAAAGCCAAGCCCTTGCAGTGGCCTCCACAGCCCTACGGGGCCCGGTCCGTCCCCAGAGGCCTCGTCCCTGACCTCAGCCCCTCGTCCTCCCCTCCTCCGTCTTTCCCAGCCACACCGGCCTCCTTGCGGTCCCTCCAGGAAGCCAGGTGCACTCCTGCCTCTTCACTCCTGCCTCTTCAGAGCCCTCTTCCGGTTTATCTCTGGGTTCAGAGCCAGTCTGCCATGGGCCCAGTCTGCTGAAATCTGACCCTCAGGTAAATGACGGTACTGATGCAAAGTGAGCACCTTAGGGCCACGATCCAGGTAAAATCAGTAGAGCAGCACCAAGAATGGCATGGTGTGCTCTACGAAGGCTTCCCATTTAACGATCAGGAAGAGGTAGGAAAGAAATAAAATCAGAAGATTCTTAAATTCCCCTTTCCCAGTGTCTTGATCCCAGGATAGAGGTTGGTCTTAAAGAACTCAAGGGGCAGTTGACAGTTGTCATGATTAATAGCAATTCACTTTTACTACCTGATTAAAATATTTACACCTCCCCAGAACACCAGAAGAACAAATATTTGAGGCTGTCTCTGGAATGTAAGTCAACTCAAAATGTGTAAACATTATATTGACATATATTTCAAAAATGTGTAATTCTAAAGAAAGTCCCTTATTTGAAATATCAATCTGGGAAAATATGTCATCATCTATGGGACACATAAAACACTGTAAAATCTAGAAATGACCATTAGACAACATAAGAAAGATCTGAAACCTAGTCTTACCTTAGGAAAAACTCAAGGTTACAGCCCAAATACTCCTAATCGGTATAATATTTGATAATATTATAACACTTTTCTCACAGTGTATGTTTAATAACTATGGAAGGGATATTCCATACAATCCCTTCCACAAAAGTCAAGGGAAAAGTCAGGAAACTCCCTGAGACACACAGCAAGACACTTAGAATGCTCATTTGAATGGCTTATCAACTGGAGGGTAATTCTAAGTCCACCACCTCTTCGAGATTAAATATAACGGTGGCATCAGTGGATTTCAAACACGGGTCTCGACTGTCTCTAACACATCCAGGTGGGCATCTTACCTTTTCCAGCATCATCTCTGTCTCAGCGGCATGAGTCTTTTGCAGCTCTATTTTCATCTTTTCTGACTCAGCCTTCAGTTTGTGGACGGCAGCCTCATGGTCCCGAGCAGTCCTCTGCTTCTCCTCTTCACGAAGAAGACCGAGCTCCACCAGCTGCTGCTTCCGCTGGGAGTTCACGCTGATCAGCTCTTCTCTCAACTTGTGGACTTGTGCCTCCATGTCAGCAATAACCTTGTTTTTAAAAATGGGAAAATGGTCACAGGATCTGACTAGGAGAGCTGTAAAAGAAGAACTGCAAAAGGCTACCAAACAAAGGAAGTTCACTGCTTCCTTCCTCCTGCTTCCCTCCTTCTCCAATCCCATGCCACCCCTTCTAGCTCAGACAGAGATCCTACCTAAAATCGTTTACCACATACATCACATTTAGTTTTACTTGTTTCAAACACCTATGTAAATGGAATATTACATGTACTCTTCTGCAACTTGCTTCTTCAAATAGGCAACATTATGTTTCTAAGATTCGTCTAGTACTTGCTACTGTATTTTTTGTTTTTATTTCATTGATTTCTGCTCTTACGTTTGTTACGTCCCTCATTCTACATTCTTGGGTTTTTTATTCTTCTAACTTCTTATCTTGGATATTTAACTCATTTATTTTTATCCTTTCTTCTTTCCTGATTTATATAAACTTAAGACTATAAATACCGCTCTACCATTGCTTAAGTTTAATCTCTTAGGTTTAGATACACGACATTTTCATTACCATTTAATTCAAAACATTTTGAACTTCCATTTTTATTTTTTTCTTTGACTTATGATCTACTTAGAAGTATGTTTCTTAATTCCCAAACCTATGGGGTATACTAGTTTCCTAGAGCTGTCCCAACAAAGTACGAAAAGCTGGGTGGCTTAAGACAACGTTTATTCTCTCAGAGTTCTAGAGGCTGCAAGTCTGAAAGCAAGGTGCTGGCAGGGCAGGCTCCTTCTGGAGGCTCTGAGGCAGAGTCTCCCCCAGCTTTCAGTGGCTGCTTGCCATCCTTGCCTTCTCGATGCGCTGCTCCGGCCTCTGCCCCCATCTCCTCGTGGCTGTGCTTGTGTGTCTGTATCTCTGTGTCCAAATTTCCCTCTTCTTATAAGGATAATGGTCACCTTGGACTTAGGGCTCCTCCTAATCGAGCATGACCTCATTTAACTTGATTACATCTGCAAAGACCCTATTTCCAAACAGAGTCACACTCCCAGCTTCTGGGTGGATATGAAATTTTAGAGGGACAACAACCAATTTAGGATGTGAAGTTTAATGACTGTCTTTTTGTTATTCACTTCTAACTGCATTGTGGCCAGAGAATGTACTCTATACTACGTTACTTCTTTGAAAATTTTTGAGATTGCTTGATGGCCAGTTGTACAATTTTTATTTTTTGCGGTACGCGGGCCTCTCACTGTTGTGGCCTGTCCCGTTGCGGAGCACAGGCTCCGGATGCGCAGGTTCAGCGGCCATGGCTCACGGGCCCAGCCGCTCCGCGGCATGTGGGATCTTCCCGGACCGGGGCACGAACCCGTGTCCCCTGCATCGGCAGGCGGACTCTCAACCACTGCGCCACCAGGGAAGCCCGTGTGGTATATTTTTATCCACGCTTTTAAACCTTTTTGTACCCTCAAGTTTTAGCTATATATCTTATAAATAGCATATATTTTGGAAACTTCTTTTAAAAATCTCATCAAAGTTTGTCTTTTAAATGGGGCATTTACACAGAAATCTCTTGCATTCCTATACACTAACGATGAAAAATCTGAAAGAGAAATTAAGGAAACACTCTCATTTACCATTGCAACAAAAAGAATAAAATACCTAGGAATAAACCTACGTAAGGAGACAAAAGACCTGTATGCAGAAAACTATAAGACACTGATGAAAGAAATTAAAGATGATACAAACAGATGGAGAGATATATCATGTTCTTGGATTGGAAGAATCAACACTGTGAAAATGACTATACTATCCAAAGCAATCTACAGATTCAGTGCAACCCCTATCAAACATTTTTCACAGAATTAGAGCAAAAAATTTCACAGTTCGTATGGAAACACAAAAGACTCCAAATAGCCAAAGCAATCTTCAGAAAGAAAAACGGAGCTGGAGGAATCAGACTCCTTGACTTCAGACTATACTACAAAGCTACAGTAGTCAAGACAGTATGGTACTGGCACAAAAAACAGAAATACAGATCAATGGAACAGGATAGAAGGCCCAGAGATAAACCCACGCACATATGGTCACCTTATCTTTGATAAAGGAGTCAAGAATATACAATGGAGAAAAGACTTCAATAAGTGGTGCTGAGAGAACTGGACAGCTACATGTAAAAGAATGAAATTAGAACGCTCCTTAACACCATACACAAAAATAAACTCCAAATGGATTAAAGACCTAAATGTAAGGCCAGACACTATAAAACTCTTAGAGGCAGAACACTCTATGACATAAATCACAGCAAGATCCTTTTTGACTCACCTCCTGGAGAAACGGAAATAAAAACAAAAATAAACAAGTGGGACTTAAGGCAACGTAAAAGGTTTTGCACAGCAGAGGAAACCATAAACAAGATGAAAAGACAACCCTCAAAATGGGAGAAAATATTTGCAAACGAAGCAACTGACAAAGGGTTAATCCCCAAAATTTACAAGCAGCTCATGCAGCTCAATATCAAAAAAACAAACAACCCAACCCCAAAATGGGCAGAAGACCTAAATAGACATTTCTTCAAAGAAGACACACAGACTGCCAACAAACATATGAAAGGACGCTCAACATCACTAATCATTAGAGAAATGCAAATCAAAACTACAATGAGGTATCACCTCACACCAGTCAGAATGGCCATCATCAAAAAAAATCTGCAAACAATAAATGCTGAAGAGGGTGTGGAGTAAAGGGAACACTCTTGCACTGTGATATAGCCACTATGGAGAACAGTATGGAGGCTCCTTAAAAAAAAACTAAAAGTAGAACTAATCCAAATGCAAAACAGTTAGCTAGTGGGAAGCAGCCGCATAGCACAGGGAGATCAGCTCGGTGCTTTGTGTCCACCTAGAAGGGTGGGATAGAGAGGGTGGGAGGGAGACGCAAGAGGGAGGAGATATGGGGATATATGTATACACATAGCTGATTCACTTTGTCATACAGCAGAAACTAACACACCATTGTAAAGCAATTATACTCCAATTAAGATGTTAAAAAATAAATAAATAAATGGGGCATTTATTCCAATGTAGTCCATTAGTTTGTACATGCTAACATATTCGCCTTTATTTTGTCTCTTATTTTGTGCTGTTTGCCCTATGCTCTGTATGTTTTGTTTTTCTCCCCCCTTTTCCCTCTTTTATTCTAAATGAATAAATGTTTTCCTCCTTCAGCTTTCTTCTCCTCTCTGGTTTGGAAGTGATACACTGTATCTTCTTTAGTGCTCACAGTGAGAGGCCTCAACACCCATGTTTCACTTATCAAATTTTAAAGTTAATTATTTTTTTATATGCCCTTAAACAACGAAAGAGACTTAGGACATTTTAAGTCCTGTAGCAGTCTCCCATATTTATATGCTAGAGTTGTTATTTTCAGTTTATCTCGTTTTTACCAACTCAAAATTGCCAATTATTCAGTAGCTGCTTAGATATATCCATATATATCCCCCTGTCTTGTCTCCTCATTCCTTCTTGCAACTCTGACCTTCCATACAAGCATTTTCCTTTAGCCCCAAGCGCACCCTTTAAGTTCTTTAAAGAAGTTCAGTGGCAAGCACTCTCAGTTTTCACTAATCTGAAAATACTTTTAGGGGTGTTGTTGAAAAGTCAGCTGCTATTCATTGGAAGGTAATTTTTTTTTGTCTCTCTAGCTGCTTTTAAGATCTTCTCTTTGTGTTTTGTATTCTTCAGTTTTTTAATTTTTCTAAGTGTAGATATGTTTTTATTTATTCTGATTGGGACATGCCCCTCCTCTGGCTCTGTTTTTTATAACTACTGCAAGACTCTCAGGCTTAACCTATTAATTTAATGTCTCTGTTCCATTCTATCTCGACTCTTTATGAACTCACGTGATGTACATAGATCTTCCCATTCTTTCATTTCATCTAACCTCTCTTTTATATTTTTCATCTTTTCCTCTCGCCTACGTTCTAGACATTTTCTGTGTGTAATGTGCTCTCAAATCCATTCAGATTCTGAATTTCAGTTGTTTTATTTTTAGGAGTTTATTTTTTTTTTACAAATATGCATGGTAATTTTTAAACGCCCTTGCCATTTTAGTATTTTCAATTCCTTTAAAATCTTTAAGTTTACATCATATACTAACTATGACTATTTTCTATTCTGTGGCTGATAATTCCAGCCTCTCAAGCCTTTGCAGGTCTCATTCTGCTGTTCAAAAACTTTTAAGACCCTGGTTCATGGTACTTTGCTTTTTCTCCTACCGTTTTGCATTGTTGTTCTTTTTAAGTGCAAGTTCGTATCTGTTGGAATTGAAAGTGGTCCTCTGGCAATCATGTGACTCTGACAGGGCCCTGGAGATGTCAGCATGTCTGGACGGCTTCAGACTCGTTTTCCAGGACACGGTGACGGTGCGAATTCAGGAATCACACATCCACGAGCACTGGCTTACGGTTATGAATTTTCAGGGGCACCCCACTCAACGTTAAGGTTGTTTCTAGTTCACTTGCACATGGTGGCTGTGGCCCTTGGTGTCCCAGCTTTTATGCACAGTAGTGGCCTAGATCCTCTACCTTAAGCAAACCCTGGACTTTGTTTTTCCCCTGTGCCCAATAAGAGGCCCCAGACTGAAGTTCAAGTTCACTCAGTTTTAGAAAAGGTCCTCAAGGTGAGAGCTGCCTCAGTGCTCTGCTTACACCTCTGGGTTTCTGTTTTCACTTAGATGTTGATATCTGAGTACCCTACCTAACTTAACAGCTAGTGAATACACTCAAAAAGATGTTCTTTAAAAAAGAAAATTGTATCTAGCCTTTTTAGTTGTTTTCAGAGGGGAAGGAGATCAGGGAACCTAGCATGCCATGCTACCAGATGAACAGTTAGTCCAGGCTAAGGGGACTTGCTGTCGTTGTTATTATTACTATTATTGTCTCTGCATTAGCTAAGAACGCAGCATTTTCTGAAACACAGTGGTAACTGTTTTAGGTACTATGTACTTCAACAAGCACCGTATAAACCAACAATTCCTTGACCGGGAACTAGAAGACCCGAAAGTGACAGTAAGGACAAAAGTTACACTGGGATGATGGGAACAGGATACAAAGGCAAATACTGAGAAGTTGCTTTAAAAATCAAAATACCTACAATATGAGATTACCCCATTTGCCATAAAAATCCTGCACTCACTTATTTTGAACGCTAACAATTTTACAATTTCTGTGCTAAATAATAATTGCTAGACTCTGAGTATTGACTGCGCCTGGCATCTGATGCAGATTACTTCATTGAAGGTGACAGGTGCTAAGTAAGCCAACATGACGGATACTGTTAAAATCCAAAGTTTCCTTCACCTTGGATTGGGGTTAGTTCATACTATTTCAGCTACTGGCCCTGCCCCCTCTCGACACTAGATCAGAAGAGACAGGAATGACAGATGGCTGGTCAAACGCATTTATGCTGGAGAAGAAGAAATGGCTGAATGATAACAAATCTGAGACTGGGAGCTGGAGGTGACAGGGTGCTCCATTTTTATCCTAAAAAAGCTGATTGGAAATAGATGATCCCTGGGAAGAGTGTAAGAGGACTTTATATAAAAGGCTTTTTAAGTGCATTTGCTCTCCTGTTTCATGGATGTATTGATACCTGGATACTGGTACACAGCTCTAAACCAATTCTCCTGAAAACAAAGTCTCTTGCTTTCTACTCCTTGTTTTAAGACTCCTCCCCTTTGAACACAATATTTGGGCGTAAGAAGAGAAGAGACGGTCAATTTAATCACGTTCTGAAACAGAAGAGAAATCTTCCGAGAGCAGATAGGCTTAGGTAGTGACAACAGTTATGTTTTTAGGGGACAAAATAATCTTTTAAAAACACTCAGGGATATCGATACGACAGAATAGGGTGGGCTGCTGACTCTGCTTCCCAGAATCAACCATGGAGAAACCACAGGAGGCATGAGTCTGAGATATTAATAACGACAGCCACCACAACAATAAAAACAACAGAAAAACGAACTTCAAGGAGCTCCTGGGGAGGACAAAGGTGTCCTGAACTGCAGACCACGCGTCTGTGGAGGGGAAGGGGTTGCAGTCTGGGAAGAAAACCCGGAACCCGTAAGCTGAAAGAAGCGGGATGGGAAGCAAGCTTTGCTCTCTGCTCCCGCCTCCCCCTGCTTAGCCCTGGGACAATCTCATCTGTCCCACTGCTGTGTTGGAAACAAGAACCCAACATGGTGTTGCCCTGAGTCTGGTCAAGGCAAGCAGATGCCTTGCTGGGGCGAGAGGAGCTGGAGAAAGCAGGTGCTCACTCATGGAGCTTCCTGGGCACTCACGCTGTGCACTGTCCCCTCCAGCTTCCAGAACTAATGACATTCGACCTTAGAAAACTGCGTCCTCCTACTGCCATTTTGTCCAGGAGGTTAAGGTGAGCTCCTGGGCAGCAGATTTTCCCGGTGGAGGAGTTGTGAGTGGGGAGGTGCAGCAATGAGGTGCTCTGGCTGAGGGTCCTTAACCTCTTTCTCCTCCTTCTAGGAGCTCATCCAGCAGGTCGGGAGCTGAAGCCTGGCCTTTTGCTCTTTCAGGAGAAGTGACCGTCTAGACTATCTGATAGTCCCTGGGGAATACAAGCTCACTGGCCAAATTCAGGATCCCTGAGGAGCAAAGCTACTATCGAGAAGCAACAACAACGAATGGCATATGTTACCTGCAGCAGTATAACTGCAACAGGGGGATAAGTATTTTTTAAAAGCAAAATAAATATATATATGTGACTATATATGCATAAAAATATACTGAAAAGGGTAAGCAAAGAAATTAGAGACACGAAGCAGAAATAAGAAGTCAGAAAAGAATGAAGAAGTGGAAATGATGGGAGAAAGAAAAGGTCAGCTACAGCCAGAGAAGAGAACTGTATACTGTACATATGATCAGATGGAAGAACTCTCCCAGAGGCACCAGGAAAAGGTCATGACACAAGAACTATGAGAGAGAAGTTGAGATCTGTGGAGGACAGAGGAAGTGACGGCATGGGGGTAACAGAGTACTACGCTCTGAATGCCAGTGTCCCCACAGAATTCACAAGCTGAGAATCTAATGCCCAGGCTGATGGTTCTAGGAGGTGAGGCCCCTAGGAGGTGATTAATGCCCTTATGAAACGGGACTAGGGCCTTTATAAAAGAGACCCCCGAGAGCTCCCTTGCCCTCCACCGTGAGCACACAGTGAGAAGGCACTGCTGCAAACCAGGAGGATGTCCCTCAGAACGCGACCACGCTGCTGCTTTGACCTTGATTTCCAGCACCCAGAGCTGTGACAAATGTCTGTTTTGTATAAGCCACCCAATGTGTGGTGTTTTGTTGTAGCATCCCGGACAAACTACGCCATGGGGTCTGAGAAAAAGAGACGTGGAAAGACTTTATCCAAGTTCAATCTGATTTGAAAACCTTTGCTTTTTATCACATACTACACTGTGTCAAAGTAGTAAGAATTTCCCATGAAGAAGGATATTCATAAGCAGTATAGTATGTATTTTATTCATTTATTCTTACCGTGCACTTCTAATCCTTAACCTTCACTATGATTAACACAAAGTTAACATCCAAAAGCCACAAGGTTATTAAATCTTTACAAAAAATAAAAAGAACAAAAAAAGTTAGTTTTCCACAGGCACTGCCACCACTGCAAACTGAATTTCAATGTTTGTCAATGTACATAAAAATATTTTTAATGGTATACTCACTGAGTAGATACCGTTCTACCTTTCCCCACATCTAATTTTTTATCTTCAGTCTCATTTATGAGTGTATTTGCTATTTTTAGTGGCTGTTTGGTATTTCATCATTACAGTGTATCATATCATATTATTCTTGAATATCTGCCTTATTTCCAATTATTATTACATAGGCGACACCAGGGAATGAATTACAATATTTTGCTTTTAGGTTATAAAAGCCTACAATATTAGGCTTTTAGGCTCACAGCAGTCCTCCAAAATTATTTGGAGAAACTCTAAGAATAACTTTTTAACTTTTTTTCCAAATTGCTCTGCAAAAACACTGAACCCACTTCCAATGTGAACAACATGTATATGTGTACTTGTTCCTCCACACCCTTCCAGGGCTGCACTTCACCATTCTGTGTATTTTTATCAGTTGACTAGGTATGTAATGGTAGCTTAGAGGAAGGCATTTTAAATTGCTGGCAACACTGATATGAACTGGCTTCAATCCAATGGTGATTTTCAAATAGAAAAATTATGCTGAAAATTGTATCAACTAATTATGGAAAAAGAAACATTAAATGAAAAAACCTGATGCCAAAGGCTTCCCTTAGGTATTTAATATTTCAGTCATTAGCATGTGCTGATAGCTAGAGTGATGAGACTGCCAAGATGGGTTTGGAATAGATGTGTCATTTCTTTAATATTATAAATAGTAAAGCTATAAAACTGCATCTATGTGACTGATATAAAAGAGCAGATTTATTCCCAAAATTCAAAATCTAATAAAGGTTGTGTCTCTAAGAGACAAACCGTCAGGACAACTTTTAGTCAAGCTGCCTCTCAGTTAGCAGTTTAAAAACATATAGACCAGAAAACGTGGAAGCAAGCCAAAAGTCCATTGACGGATAAATGGACAAGCAAAACGTGGGATATTATTCAACCTTAAAAAGGAAATCCTGCAATATGCTACAATATATATGAATCTTGAAGACATTATGCTAAGTAAAACAAGCCAGTCACCAAAAGACAAATGCTGTATGATTTTCCTTATATGAGGTACTTAGTCAAAATCATATAGATAGAAAGTATACGGTGATTGTCAGGGGCTGGGGGGTGGGAAGAAAAGAGAGTTACTGTTTAATGGGTACAGAGTTTCAGGTTTTGTTTTGTTTTGTTTTGTTTTTTTGTGGTACGCGGGCCTCTCACTGCTGGGGCCTCTCCTGTCGCGGAGCACAGTCTCCGGACGCGCAGGCTTAGCGGCCGTGGCTCACGGGCCCAGCCGCTCCGCGGCATGTGGGACCCTCCCGGACCGGGGAACGAACCCGTGTCCCCTGCATCGGCGGGCGGACTCTCAACCACTGCGCCACCAGGGAAGCCCTGAGTTTCAGTTTAATAAGGTGAAAAGGGTTATGTGATGGATGGTGGTGATGGTGGTACAACAAGGTGAACGTATCTAATATCACCGACCTGTACACTTAAAAATGGTTAAGATGGCAAATTTTACATTATGTGTATTTTAACATGATAAAAAAATTTATTACAAAAAACCCCCCAACAATATAAACCAGTTTCCTTAGGAAGTTAATGATTCTCTAAACCACTCTGAATCTGACAAGTCCTAGCAAAAGAAGTAAGAGGTTGAAACGTCTTATAAAAGATTATGGATTGCCAGGATTATCATCCCAAACAAAAATTTTAAATGCACTTTATGAAAGCAAAATGTATTTAAGTTGAGGACATGTTCATGGTTAAGAAATAATCGTTTAGATTATTTTCAAAATTGAAAAATTATTCTACAGGCACTTTTGGAATAAAGACACATTAACAACTTATTGATATATTAGGTCACCTTTGTACATTCATAGAAAGTTTATGGGTAATCATCACCACAAGCTGAAATATTTTGTTTGTGCCTCTCTTTCATTTATAGTTATGTATAATTCACTATTTATTAAGATCTATGATGTGGAAGCCACTCTGATAAATGACTTCCAAAAAACATCTTCCCTAAAATACTTTAGACTATAATACATAAGCTACACATACATGTACACACACACACACACACACACACACACACACACACACACACACACAAGGCATGAAGACAAAGGGCCATAAGAGGTCAAAAGAGGGAGGAGTTACTTTGAGTTTGGAAGGATTCTGGAAAACTGAATAAAACTGAATGCATCTGAGATGGACCTTAAGAGAGAAATTAGCACCATCCGGGGACAGGGGTAGATATAGGACATTTCAGGCAGAAAGAATGAGCCACATGCAAGAAGAAAAACAGAGCATTAAAGAGGAAGAAGGGAAACTCAGAAAAGAGAAACTTGGTGAGGTTATTGAAGGATTTCAAACGTTAAGCTACATGGGTTGGATTTCAGGAACTGAAGAAGCAGCGACAAGATTTAACTTGGCTGCTGGAGAGGGAATGGGGGCCAGTGAGCCAAGCGATGCCACTGCATTTGTACCAGGAAAGACGAACCCGGAGGCAGTTTACACAATGATTCGGCACACTCAGGCAAGAAAGCCAGCAGTGAGGAAAAAGTGGAACAGACGGGAGTGCAGTCTTAGAGGCAGAATTTAGAGAACTAAGCAGCTAAATGCATGTTGAAGGCAAGGAGGAGTGAGGCATGCTGGTGACTGAGGATGTTTGTTTCAAGTAGTTTGCCAGACTAGATACACCCTCATGAGATGAAACATCTAGATCCTGTATAAAACTCAATGCTTCTTTCTTTGCTCACTGGAAGTAAGAGAAACATTCAGAGGGAAAAACAAAACAACAAAAACCACATACATGTAAAACTGCATGTGCCAGAAACAGGGTAATAAGCAGTAAGCACAATCAAAGGCCAGGTATCTTTGAGGGAAAATGTCCTCGTCTACTTTGCTGCTTCAAGGGAAAGCAATGTGTGAGCTGAACATGACACCACCGACCAAGGTGGGGAGCCTGGAGCAGGATAGAAGTGGCTTCAGGTCTGTAGTGCCATCAGCTTCCACCTGAAGTTAAAACAAGTTCCCTCTGGGGAAAAGCTTCTTCATTTTAATGTCTCCAGGTTTCCACAAATTAAGATAAACCAAATATGAGCTCCTAATAAAAAATTACTAAGTCCCCCCAAAAAACACCATTGGTAAGAGTCAGCAGAAACAGATTCCCACAAGCAAGTTCGTCAGATATGGGAATTATCAGAAAAATAATATAAAATAAACGTGTTAAGTGTTTAAAGAAACAAAGGACAGAGTCACAAAATGAGTAAACCAGAAGAGATTAAACAAAAATTCCAAGCTTTGAGAAAGAACCAAATAAAAATTTTGTATAAAAGATAGAATGGATGAGTGAAGGCAGCTTGAACAGAGCAGAAGTGAGAAGCAGTGAAACAGGAGACCTTAATAAACTACCCACAATACAGCACAATAATATCAGAAAAATAATAGTGAGATGTTTAAAGCTACAGAATAGAAAGTAAGATCTGATATATACCTAGAGTTCCAGAAGGAGAGGAGAGAGAAGGGAAGACAGGGCAGACATGAAAAGATGATGACCGAGAACTTTCCAGAACTGAGGAAAAGCAAGACTCCACAGAAATAGTGAGCAGGATAAACATCAAGCAAGATGGAAAAATAGAAAATAAAAAAAAAGAACAGGAAAGAAAGAAAGAAAAGAAATCCACATTTAGATACTGGGTAATGAAATGGCAGAACATGAAAGACAAAGTGAAAAACTTAAAAGCAGACAAAGTGGGTAAGAAACAGATTACACTCAGTAAGTGACATCCCAGTAGCAATAAGCACACCAAGTCCCAGATTTTGGTTTCTCCAGTGAAAGGAACCAGTGGTCCTTGGGCAAATGGGCAGAAAATACCTGAGCTGAGCCTGGAACACCCTGCTGTCCTAGAAGTGCACACTGACGGAGCCCAAAGCCCAAAGCCGGAACAATGTGAGAAACTAGCATCGGATTCTATCCCAAGGTGAAATAAATATCTCTGAGTACATACTGATATAATGATTTCATTAATAATAAGGGAGAAGAGACATATCTTCCTTGCAAAAGAATTCCACATTACTATAGAAGGGCATTTTACAAATTCTGATCATCAGAAGATCATCAAAAATAAGGGAAATCTGACAATCACAGTGAAGAGGAGACTAGGGAGATCTGATAACTAAAATTAATTTGATGTTCTGGGTGGAATCTTGGAACAGACAAAACGCATTAGGTAAAAGCTAAGGAAATCTGAATAAGGTATGGATTTTAGTTAATGATGCTGCAAAGTTGTAAGCAGCGTACCGTCCTAATGTAAGATGTTAATAAGGGGAAACTGGGTGTGGGATAAACGGGAGTTCTCTATACCTTATCCTCTCATTTTCTCCATAAATATAAAACTGTTTTTAAAATAGTCTATTTTAAAAACTGGGGCAAAAAGAAGCATAGAAGAAAGTGGGAAAGATGAAAAAAGTAAGATGGCATATCAAAAATCACAATACATGTAAATGGACCAAAATTACTAATTAAAAGAGTGTAATAGTTCAAATTTTTTAACATAAAATTCATCTATGTTTTTTATGAGAACAATGAAGACATGAAATTGAAACCAAAGGGATGAAAAAAGTTATACCAGTAAATTACTAATGAAAGGTAGTCTCAAAATAGAGTATCACTAAATTATTTTTTAATGTCATTCACCAGAGAGACACATCTAAGTTTGTACACATGTGATAAAACAATCTTAAAATATATACAACAAATTTAACAGAACTACAGGGGAAAATGGTCAAATCCACCATTCCAGTAAAAGAGTTCATCATACACACACACAAACACATGCCAAATTCAGGTGTCAACATGTTGCAAGAAATTGGTGGTATCAAAGATATTCTTTAACAAGACTGCAACTAAATTAAGAACCATGACAAAAATAGCAACAACAAAACCAAAATAATATCCCATATACTTCAAAATTTAAAATATACACCTTAAATAACCCATGCTTCAAAATGAAGTTAAGATAAAAATTAAATGTACTTAGAAATAATCTCTGGAAGAAGACACACACACTTTTTACATTTGTGCTGTTTTAATTGGGAATGAGGGGGTTAGTGCTGACAGGGGCGCATGGGAGATATTTCACTCTATTTTTATGACTTTTAAATTCTGATTGGTGTTAACACATTTCCTAATCAAATAAATTCATAACATTTAAATTCTGAGAAATGATTGATAATGAAAATATGCCTTATCAAATCCTGAAGGATGAAACTAAAATGAAGGAAATAGGTGGCCTTAACGTGCTACTTATTTTTAAAAGATGAATTATTAGTGAAATAGGCAGCCAATTTAAGGAATTAGCAAGACAGAACTATTTCTGGTAAGACTGATGAAGGAAACAGGAAAGAAGGCACAAATAAACAAATATGAGAGATAAAAATAAAGTATGGCAATATTATCTAGAAAAAAGAGATAATAACTAATATTAAAATTTAAGAACAACGTAGTACGGGATCCATCACAGATCAAAAAGATAATAAGGTGATACCATAACAATATTATGCCAATAATTGGAGATCCTAGGTGAAACAGATTCCTAGGAAAATGAAGAATGAAGAAACAATCAACTAAAACAATCCAATTAAAAAATTGAAAGAACAGTTAAGAAGCTCTCACACTAAGAAAACACTAAGCTCAGATAATTTTGTAGGTGAGTTCTAGAAAAATAACCCAGGAGATAGATCATTCTAATCTTTTACAAACTTTTCCAGAGAATAGAAAATGAGAAATATACACTGAAACTATTTCAGAAGTCATAATATTGATACCAAAGGATGACAGGAATAGGAAGAGAAATAAAAATTATAGGCCAACTCAGTCATGAACCAGACATAAAAATCTCAAATAAATTATTAGCAAATCAAGTCCAGTAATGCATAAAAATAAAATATGTAAACAGCAAGTTGCAGAGAATGCAAGGGCAGTATAACATTTATAAAATTCTATAAATGCCAATAAATATCAGATTTAGATGAAAAGAAAAAATTCCTAAACTATATAAAATTTTTCCAAAACTGACTAGAAAAAACTGCAAAATGTGAATCATCCTATAACCACTAAAAAAATTTAAATAGTAGTCAAAAGTCTTCCAGAAATAAAATATCAAGCCCAGATGGCTTTACTGGCCAGTTCCACCAAATATTCAAGAAACAAATATCTCACTCTACACTAATTCTTTCAGAGAATAGAAAAAGAAGGTTTATTCAGCAACTCAAATTATGAGACTAGCATAACATCATGAAAAACACGTCCAAAAAAGAAAAATCTCAGGTCAACCTCTCTCAACAATTATTAGCAAATTGAATCCAATGATATTACATCATGAAAAAATTGGATGGTACATAATGTTGGTTTAATGTTAGACAATAACCTATAATATGATTTATTCCATTTATGTATTAAAAGAAAAAGCCTTATGATTATCTCAATACACAGAAAAACATTTGATAAAATTCCACCATAGAAACTCTTAGTAAAATAGGAATAGAAGAAACCATTCTTAACCAGATAAAAGAATTTACCAAAAACTCAGCAAATTTTATTCATTCTTTATTGTGAAGTTTCAAAATAGCTCTTTTAAAACCAGGAAGAAGCAAAGAATGCCTGCTACCACTACTTGTATTCATAAGTGCAAGACAAGAAAAAAAATATGAAAACAAAACTGTCTTTAATCATGGATGTTGTAATTGTCTATTGAGAAAAAGTAAAATCAAGGCACAAGTTACTAGAAATAATAAGAGAGTTTACAAAGGTATCTGAATCAAAGACCAATGTTTAAAAATCATTTGTAATTTTTATACACCCGAAAAAATTATAAAACACCGTTTATAGCTACGTATAACAAATATAAGTTTCTCAGATATGTCTACCAAAAGATGTGCAAAACTCTGAAGAAAAAACTATAACCCTTTTTGAACGATATTAAAGAAGCTCTAAATACCCGAGAGGTACATCGCAGTGATGAAAAGTCTCTCCATCGGCTCTCCCCGAAGTGATCTACAGAATCAATGCAAATCCAACTGAAGTTTCAACAAAAGCTTTCCAAAAACTTGGCAAGTGGCATCTAAAATGTACAGGAATGAACACAGTACCATGCTGTTCCTAAAGAACAGGTGCTGTGGCATTCCACCCTGATATCAGGACCTAGAAAAATGTTACTGAAATGAACAGTGTCGTGTTATCACAGAGACCGGGGAGCCCAGAAACGAGCTCCCGTGGGGCAGGGCTGGCATTGCAGCTCAGTAGGCAAGTAATGAACTAGTCTCAAAACTGTGCTGAGATCATAAGTGATTCAAATGGGAAAAAAAGAAATCATATCCTCATCTTACACAATAGACAAAAATAAACCCTCTCCATTCCTAACTACATGTCCAAGAGAAATAAAACATATCCCCACAAAAACGTGCACAGAATGTTCAAAGCAGCATTATTCATGATAGCGAAAAAGTAGAAACAACCAAAATGTCCATCAACGGATGAATGGACAGATAAAGTCTAGTATATACAAACAACAGAATATTATTCAACAATTAAAAGAAACTGAGAACTAAAACACACAACAACATATATGAACCTTGAAAACATACTGAATAAAACTGCCAGTCACAAAAGACCACACGTGGCATGATTCCACCATATGAACTAGCCAGAACAGGTAAATCCAGAGAGAGGATTTATCAATAGATTAGTGGATACCTGGGGCTGGAATGTTTGGGGGAAACGGAGAGTAACTGTTAACGGCTATCAGTGTTTTGAGAGGAGGTGATAAAATGCTCTAAAATTGATGGGTGATGGCTGCACAACTCCGTGAATAGACTAAAACTCACCAAACTGTGCACTTTAAATGGGTGAATTACATGGTATGGAAATTACATCTCAACAAAGGATCATTTTAAAAATAATGCTTAGTGGATTAGAGACCAAATGTGAAAGACAAAATTTTTTAAAATATGGGAGATGGCTTCTTTTTTGGCCGCACATTATGCGGGATCTTAGTTCCCTGACCGGGGATCGAACCCAGGCCATGGCAGTGAGAATGCTGAGTCCTAACCACTGAACCACCAGGGAATTCCCTGGGAGATGGCGTTTTTACTTCAAGGTAAGGAAGGATTTCTTAAACATAACTCAAAGGGCACTAACTTGAAAAGGTTGATAAATTAGATAAAATATAATTAAGAACCTTCATTCATCAAAAGACACCACAAAGCTAATGAAAAGATAAATCAGGGCTTCCCTGGTGGCGCAGTGGTTGAGAGTCCGCCTGCCGATGCAGGGGACACGGGTTCGTGCCCCGGTCTGGGAAGATCCCACATGCCGCGGAGCGGCTGGGCCCGTGAGCCACGGCCGCTGAGCCTGAGAGTCCGGAGCCTGTGCTCCGCAATGGGAGAGGCCACAACGGTGGAAGGCCCGCGTACCTAAAAAAAAAAAAAAAAGATAAATCAAAACCTGGAAGGGGAGATTCACAATATAGGCAATTAACAAAAGAATAGTATCCAGATTTTGTAAAGCACACCAACAAATAAAGATAAACAACCCAACAGAAAAATGAGGAAGCAACATGAACAGGAACTTCATAAGAGGCAAAATTTTAATGGTAAACATATGAAAAAGTATCCTACTTTATCACTCTTCAGAAAATGCGATATCATTTTACAATCACTATATCTGCAAAAATGTAGAAGTCTGACAGTACCAAATGTTGGCAAGGATGGTGCTCTTACACACTACTGATGTGAGTGTAAAGTTGCAAAACCCCACTGTAAATTAATTTGGCTTTACCTAGAAAAGCTGGACATTTTCATAAGCTATGTCCCAACATTTTATAGAGAAAACTCTTCATGTGTACTCCAGGGACATGTTCAAGAATATACATCGTAGCTTTTTAAAAACTATATAACTAGGGACGGCTCAGGTTTCCATCACAATTAACTGACTGCTGGTCATACAATGGGATATTATATCCAGCAAAATGAATAAACCAGAGCTACACACGACAATGGGTGAATATTACAAATAGAATGTAAGTGAAAATGCAAATAACAGATTACCTATAATATGTAATCATATTTATAAAATTAAAAAGCAAGCAAAAGTAAAGAGTATGCTGCTTAGAGAACACACACGTGATGAAGCTATACTGAAAACAATGTTAGGAAACTATCAACACACAAGAACAACGGCTGCCTCAGGGACAGGGATGCCAAGAGTGTGGAAGGAAAGAAGAATACAGTAGAGGTGAGAGTTTGAATAATGTTTTTCTAACTCTTAACACGGGTGGTTGGTTCATGACGTTCATTTTGTTTGTATGCATTAGTACTGAAGTGTTATTTATGACATATATTCTTCGTTATGTATCAAACACAACATAATAAATAAATTTAAAAAGACGTTGCAGGGGTTTAAGCCCAGGTGGCAAGGAGAATGCTTCTAACAAGGAAACACTTCTTGTTGTTAAAATAAATTTTAACAGCACTTATTTTAATATAGTCTTTCTATTTATTATGAAAAAATTTTAAATCCTACAGTTTTTCCTTTTGTTGGGGCTATTTCATAGGTTCCCTATTTTATAGGGAACCCTCAATTTCAATCATGTCTTCAAATACCACATTGTTTCCTTATTCTTTACTTTTATCATGAAAAAAAGTTAATTTAAAATAACAACATATTAATAGTTCTAGAATATATTTTAATACTTTATGGTTAATATTAAGGCCACTAAACATTATTTGAAGTCATGCAAAATTGATCAAAAATAATTTCTCCATTTTCATTATGCTGGACACAATAAATATATCTTTGGATTTAAGGCTACAGATGAAAGAAAACACATTATTTTAACTTATGGTCTTTTAACCTTCTAAGATTATTTTATAAATATCATATGCAACAGAATGTTCTATTTTTGTTGTAAACAACTCTCAGAGGAACCTTAGCATAAAAGACAGTTTAACCTTGTAAGAAAACATTGCTTTTGTCTCCCAAAGAAAAAAGTATCAAAAATAATGATAGATGATTAGTGTGTTTCTAACAAATTAAACACAATAATTAAACACCAAGGTTCAGGCAGTCGTAGGATCAAACAATATGGATTAGGGAGGATTAAAGAGAAACAAAATGGTAGGAAGTCAGGATCAGGAGGTTGGAACGTAGTATGATCTGAAGCAGAGGTGCTCACAGAGTGGCAAGCATCTCTAGAGGACTCTCGCGTTGACTTAGGTCTCAGGTCTTCCGAGACGTTCGATCCTCAGGTAGTTCAGAGCTCTCTGGTCAGCTGTGTCAGTCACTGGTTTGTCTGCCCATCTATGAGCCCATCCATCTCAACGGCCATTGCCTCATCACATCCTATTTTAAGGAGCTGGGTTGTCTGTATCTATTAATGATTCTCAGGGTCCGTTTTTGAAGAGCTGTGTTCTCATCTGTACACAGGGCTTATCAAGGAAGCAGAATCCTCAGCGGGGCTGCATTTCAAGAGAACAGCCCGTGCCCCTCAGTGCCTACGCACTGGAGGTGCCCTGCCACCATCAAGGGTGAGGAACCTAGGAACCGGCCTTCCATGAATGTCCTTTGCCGGGTCACAGAGATTAGAATTAGCACAGAGAACAGGATGGAAGTGCTCTTTTGCCTTAGAGTCTATTAATAAGTAGGAGTTCATTACATAACTTCGCTGTATTTATTAATATAGTTCCTGCTTTAAATGTGCTTTATGTAAACGTTTAGAATTTGTCCTCAGTTAGATGTCTCTAAGACCTCACTGAGCTCGCTGTCAACAGAAAATACTGGAAGATAACTTTCAGTGCTGGCAGCTGCCAGCTTACGATGGAGAAACTCAACCCATGGATGTTTTTCAAATCATTCTGTGGGGAAAACAACCTGATGACTAGTAAGGTTTTTGTTAGTTGTAATACATAATCTAAATATACTTGCTATAAATTTATAGTATTATATATTTTATTATTAAATATTGTGTTTTAAAAATTAATTTAAAAATTAAAATTTAATTAAAAATTAAAATACAGATAATAGATTCTTTCTGTTATACTCGGTTATTGATCACTCCTTATGTCAGTTATTTTCAAAGCAACTTCAGATCTTATTCTCCTAGAACTTTAATTTTACTCCAAATGTCTCATTTTATTTTTGAATAAAAGGAATACCTTGAATGAAACGTGAATTTGGGGGATCTGATTAAATATATAGAATTGATGTGAAAGTAGATATTCAGACTTCAAGGAAGGATAGCATCTATATTAAAAAGTCAATACAGCAGAAACTAACACAACACTGTAAAGCAATTATATTCCAATAAAGATATTAAAAAAAAAAAGTCCAGAGTGGGATATATTAGAAAAATGCAGTTGGATCAACAAAAAATAATAGTTTAGAAATATCTATATCTATTTTACAGACATTAAACTTATGCCAAGCATAAAACTATATCTTACACGAGATCCAATGTTGATTATAATTTAAAACCTGAAATTCATCTAAAGAGTTAAAATAAAAGCCTATTTTACCGTATAATTATATCCTACAACATTCAATATATCTTTTAACATATTTTGGAAATTAATGATTTCAAATTAAGCCAAGTATTATAAAATTACTTTACATGTGAATTAATTTTTTTCCTGAGTTTTAGAATAAAAGTTTATATTTTTTAGTGTTTTTATAGGGCTAAAAAGCTTTTAAAGTGTGTTCCCATAAGCCATAGGAAAGACAGGTAGTTGATAAAAGCAGAAAAGAGAAACATTAAGAGATGCAGGGAAAGTCACATAAAAGTCTGGGTAAGAAACCAGGTCTTCAGATTCCTAGGGCAGCATATTTCCTGTTTATAACCTGCTGCGTCTAGGCTGCAAACAGAACTTTCTTGACTCATAATGTCTATGTTCTGTCAAATGGAAAACATTTAAAAAATCCCTTCCGTGACTCAGAGATACTTAGAAAGAAGAGTCAGCAGATTTACCTTATGGTTATTCAAAGATTTCTCTAAGATCCAATATGCATGTTTAGGATATTTAAGGTACATTTGTGTTTCTAGACTCTTGTTCTACAGTTATTAGACCCAGTAATTAAAAATATAATCATTTGCCCACCTTGCAGTTCAGGAAAAATATTACCTCTGCAACTTGTAAAGATGAGAAAGCAGTTTAAACTGCCCCAAATTCCAAATGAATAGCTTAGCTCTGGAAGGAATTCTATACACAAAATTAAAATGTGGTATCGTTGATCACAATGACACCACTAAATTACACGATGAAGGAGAGGATGGAGCCTAACATATAGGAAAGGCAAGAAAAACTTTAACTTGGTTAAAACTTTTTAGAACAATTAATACTCAGTTTTGGAACATGCTACAAAGGGCTTACGTCAAGAAATAAAATATATTTTTCACCTGCAAAAGAAGAGAGCACTCTAGGTGGAGAATAAAAAAGAAAAAAAGAAACAGGGTGAAAGTACAAAAGCAAAGCACTCATTAATTTACATGCCTATCTGGAGAAAAAAAACTTCAAAAGGAGAAGCAGAACATATAATGAGACACATGAACTGGCAAATGTTACGTCTGCATTTGTTTTTTGTGAATAATGATGACAGTACTAAAAATTCGTAACTGATCCTGAAATTTATAGTCTTATTCTGAAAGAACCACCCAAATCATCTAATTGCAAATAGGTCTTGAGGAAAGTGAGTGAAAACCAACAGCAATTTGCTTTTAGGTTAAGTTACAATTAAAAGAGAAAAAAGGAAGTTCTCATTGGCCTATTTTGGAAGCTTGCAAATGAAATGTCTACTACACTTAAAATGACTGTGTATGAGCATTTATTTTATAGATTAAATATATTAATAATGAACAGAAGCACAAAATATAAATATGTATATATTTTCTAGACTCGCATGGAATTATAAAAGTGGGAACAGTCCCCTGGAGAATTAGGACACTACAAAGACACTATCTTCAAACAGCACTCTTAAAAATCTCATCTTGAGAATGCAAAATAAAGTATTAAAGAGCAAACACGGACGTATTATCCACAACTCACTTTGGTACAATATCAGGGCTAACGAACAGGAGGACCACACGTCGGGAACGTGTTATTTGCAGCATCTAGAAACCCTTAAAGCTATTCCTTTGACAGAGTGTTTCCAGGAGCAACAGGTAACCTATTTGGCCCTGGAAGAAAAATAAAATTCAGGCTAGGTTCTTCTTCACTAGAAAACTTCTTCTATAGAGTGACATTCAGGTAATCAGAAAGCAGATTTTCAGCATTCTCTCCACTTACTATACTTCCCTTTCCCAGGAAAGCAGAGAACCAGTTTTCTCCTGGTTCTCCGTTAGCCTCTCTATCCAAACATTCTATATGCATTAGGGTCACAGGAGCCCAAATGTTATACTAGTGCCATTAAGAAAACACTAATTACTGTGCTAATAACCAGGTGACTTGACTAAAGCAGGATATTCAGAAGTTTTGGCTGCTTAATTAAATATAAGAAAATCTAGAACACTCTGCGCTTTAAACAATGAGCCAACGGAAGGAAGGGCCGCCCGCCTCCGGTGAAAGTCCAGGCTGCCTGCCGGTGTGCCGCTGTCAGAATGGACACGGTGCGTGCTCTCTTATTCTTGTTTCTAACAGCATTTCCTCCCAGGCGTGTGTACTTTGAGCATTGTGTGCACTACATACAACCAATTCTTTAAATCTACGCCGAAACTAAAGCAGAAAAATCACATGATAGGTTTTAAGTCAGTACCATGTAAACACCAGGATTTCTAGCTTAATATTCCTGTCCTCTCACTCACTGCAGAAAATAGCGTAATTCCTGGTAGATCTACTTCTAGGAATTTTGAAAGAAGCTCAAAGTAAGCACCCTTTTAAAGCCACGAAGGCATCGGTAGTGAGTATCTTCACACAGTAGCACAGTATCCTCCTATGTCAACGTGACCTTAAAAGACAGCTTTGAGATGGAAGTACAGTTACTGCCAGGTGGGCCTTCCCAAGATCTCTTAGGTGTAAGAATACCTTGTATGAAGTGTAGGGTAGAGGGTCAGAAGAGAGAGGGAGATTACCTCACTATTAATCCATTCCACTGAGGAAAGCATCCTGGATAATTCTGATGTCCATACAGCAACCCCAAGAAATGGTGAAAAATAACTTAATTTACTATAATAATTTGTACTTTTGTGCATGACCTGCTACTTGCTGCTTTTACTTCTCTATTCATAAATGAAATCACTTAATATAAAAGAAAATTGTATGGGTAAAGCCAATGCAAATAACTAGGGGAAAATGCACTAACCAAATCCAAGGTGATATCCTTTGCCTCTGCTTATAAACATAAGCAGAGGCAAAGAATATCATTGTTAATTTTTTTCATAATTTAGGCTTTTCAGTTTAAAATTACTTTCAAACATTTTTGTAGTTTTTTTTTAGCTGAGACTCAATAAAAGTATAAAAAAGGTTGTTCTTAAATATATTCAAGTGTATATTCAAAAGGTATACATAGTTCTATCATAACTGGCATACCGACATTAGAAACAGGATTCATAACAATGATATAATATAAAAATAAAGGCTTTCAATGAATTGATAGATAGATCTTACTATCTTACTAAATACAATGTTAAACTCTTTTCAACATTATATTCTTGCATCTGGTAAAACTAGACAGTTATGAGATCTCAGTAAAGTTATATGTCTTAGACATACAAACACAGCCTCAGGCACACTGATCTTCATTGTAACACTTTCAAAAACAAACTGAGGAACAAAGGCTACCTAGGGTCAAGATCATGGATACCAATAGTTTTTCAAAACCCAAAGGAAAAAGTGCTATGAGTAAATTTAGAGATGAACATCAACAAAAAATCAACGTTTCAATTCGCTTAACATTTTTTTGATAAATATGTGAATTGAGTCTTTTCCAGTAAACACTAATCAACATCCAATGGATTTTTAAACTGATGGTTTTGTTAAGAAAAATGTTCCACTCCATTTAATGCAGAGCTCTTCCAAAACCACTCTGCAATGAAAACGTCCGTGTGACCATCTCTAACTTCCACTAGTCAGTATCCAAGCTCCCAAGGCCTGTTAAACTCTTGGTAGCTGACTATGTACTCAGCGCAGAGAACAAAGCCACCTGACCGCTTATGAGACAGATGATTTCCGAGATTATTTTCCTTTTCGTTAACCTGAAAAGTTCAGCAAACCTTCCTACCTTGTCTCCCAGATTCCACCTCAGGCACAAGCTCACACTTGCCCCGTCCACTCACCTGCCAGCCCCTGTTAAGCAAGCGCTCACCTACAGGACACGTGCCAGAACACAGCTCGCCTCCAAGCCAGGCTCGCAGCCATGGACCTCGGTTGTGGCCTGTCAGGCTCAGCTGCCTGACGAATCCTCCGTGTTACCCTTTATCTCGGATCCTTATTCGCTTCATAATCTGAGATTTGGATCCTGATCTCATGCATGTTTCAAAACTACGGTTACTACTCACTCCCCAAACCTGCCGCCATGATTAGATTCTTGCCTTTTAAGTGATCACATCCTTTTTATCTCTTGTTTTAACTACCTGGACTTTGGAAGACCTTTTCCTGACCTCTTGACCTGAGTTCATTCTCCTAAAACTGATCTACTTGAGTTTCTGACCCTCCCAACAATTTAACAGCCCATGTTAATACCTGGCTACCTAGGTTTCTGGTCTCCTTCCCCTGTGTCTTCTAGCATACTGAAAATACTCGATTTATTCTCAGGCCATTTCTTGAGACATTTATCCCCAAAGAAACCAGCAAACCCTAAGAAAGCATTAGGATGAAAAGAAATGCCAGCAACGTGTTGAAACAGAAATATATGTTGCTATGGATACAGAACTCCATTTATGACCTTACTTTTATTCTATGCAGTTCCAAAGCAAAGCAGCCAATGAGGAGGCAGAAACGTAACTAAAACAATCTGATCAAAGAAATCAGAAAGTACATTATTTTCATTAGCAGGAGATTAAACAAAGTGGTTTTTGTTTGTCTTCATTGTCCGTTCAGTACGAGGTGACTTGAATGTCGGTATATGCCATCTACTAATTTCATGAGTCAAAAGGAAAAAACATTTCCCAGCTCCGTATGATTACGATTGAATGTATGTAATAAAGTGGATGCTGTTCAGTAAAATGTTGTGCATAAGGCAACCCACTTGCATTTCAATTCTACATTTCAGAAAACCATTGTGTGCGCACTTGTGTGTGTTCCATACGCTTCAAAATCTTACAGGCGGTTCCACAGATTTGGAATCCTTACAATAAATACGTAGGTATTATCATTTCCACAAAAATGATTAAGTGGGTGCTCTAAGAGATTGGGTTAACGTATCTGTTTTAAGTTCACAAACCTTGCAAGCAGCAATCAGGACTGGCTGCCAGGCACCTAACTGTCCTCATCTGCTCCATTAGACAGCTTAATTAACACTTCCTGCTCTAGAACTCACAGAAATTCTGCACAGAGGCTTAGACTCAAGCGATTGAGGCACTTAAATGTTTAATTAAATGACCATTATTTATTTTATTTTGCTTTTCAAACAGTTGCCTCCTGGATCAATAAAAATGATTCAACTAACATGTCAATGCTAAAGAAATCTAAAATAACATTAGTGGGAAAAAGCATATGTTAGAGTCTTCCCCATGGAGTGATTTCCCGTGCACTGGTGAATTACCCATCTGAAATAATACTATTTTATTACAGTCTGATATTGCTTCTCACCTCAGATTTTATCGCATCATGAAATTACATTTCAACACGACAGTCAAGATTTATTGAGAAAGTCTTGCCTCAATCAGTCTTCTATTTATGTCCGCTAAGATTTCAGTTTTTCATGCAGTTTCTCTTTCTCAGAGCATCTTATAATCCTTATACTTAGGTTTCATGTCTTCAACTCACTACAACACTGACTACTGTATCGTGGGGCGGGTCTAATGCACTTTCTTTTTATAATTTTTATTTTGTACTGGAGTATAGCTGATTAACAATGCTGTGTTCGTTTCAGGTGTAGAGCAGAGTGATTCAGTTATACCTATACACGTATCTACTCCTTTTCAAATTCTTTTCCCGTTTGGGTTATTACAGAACACTGAGCTGACTTCCCTGTGCTCTACAGTAGGTCCTTGTTGGTTATCTATTTTAAATATATTATGGCAGTGTGCACATGTCAATCCCAAACTCCCAATCTATCCCTCCCCCACCCCCGGCACTTTCCCCCTGGTAACCATACTTTCGTTCTATAAGTCTGTGAGTGTTTCTGTTTTGTAAATAAGCTCAGTTGTATCATTTGTTTAGATTCCGCATGTAAGTGGTGTCATATGGTATTTGTCTTTCTCTGTCTGACTTCCTCCACTCAGTGTGGTATCTCCAGGTCCATCCGTATTGCTGCAGATGGCAATGCACTTTCTATGCTGATGAAACTATGCCCGTGTTCCGGTTTTCACCTTGGCGTCACTCTTATTTGAAGCACCTATGACCACCACTATGGAGCACGGATAAGGTTTCCCTGCGCAACCTTAACTTACCCATCCCAATCTATTACTCCAACTGATGAGTATCCTTGTCTTCTTAATTCTAAAATGTATATAACTTTGTTGCACCAATGACAGAAATACTTTACTGACCATTCTTATAAGAACATAGTATGATGTTACCATGAGATGTTTCTACAGGATGCAAGATAAATGCATTCCACAACATCAGCAACAAATTGCAAATGTCTTCTGACCATCTCCAAATTTCTCTGAAAAAGCGCATCATGAATTAACTAGTTAGGAATCTGCCCAAAGCTTTTGTGAATCTGTTTTAACGGAACACCTCAGAAAACAAAGATTAAATGAAAATAGAAAAAGAAAAATTAGGCCACTGTATTGGCAAAAGTGTTCTCATGAAAATTTTCACTCAAATGCTTCTTTACAATTTTAAAATACACATCATCAAACAAACCAAATGGTACAGAACGGCTCTTAATGCAAACAGTACTTTACTGCTTTTGACTCCCCATCTCCAATCCCCCCCCACCAGGAGGTAGACACATTTAACTCTTTCAGGTGTGTTTTTAACTCTTCCAATAATGACCTTCATATCTTTATATCTTTCACGAATTACTACTTATTCACTACCTATTTACTTCCTGCTATGAAAGAGAAAGATTTGGCTTCCTCAAGCCATCCACCATCACTCCTTCCCATCTCTGAAACACGGTTGCTTTTTTTAGTTCTTTTATGGTTTACCTTTATAGCTTTCCTCCAGTTTCATTCAGATATAATTGACATATAACACTGTATAAGTTTAAAGTATACAACATAATGATTTGATGTATGTATATATTGTGAAATGGTTGTCACAATAAGTTCAGTTCACGCCATCACCTCCACAGCTACAATTATTTTTCCTGTGATGAGAACTTGTAAGATCTACTCTCTTTGCAATTTTCAAATCTACAGTACAGTACTGTCAGCGGTAGTCATGCTGTACATCACGTCCCCAGAACTTATTTATCCTGTAACTAGAAGTTTGTAGCTTTTGACCATCGTCACCCAATTCCACCATGTCTCGCCCTTTGGCAAACACCGATCTGTTCTCTGCTTCTATGACTTTGTTTTTTTAAGGTTCCACATATAAGTGAGATCATATGGTATTTGTCTTTTTCTGTCTGACTTAATTCACTTAGCGTAATGCTCTCAAGGTCCATCCATGTTGTAGTAAATAGTAGGATTTCCTTCTTTTTTATGACCAATAGTATTCCATTGTGTATCTATATATATTTTCTTCGTTCATTCATCCATTTATGGACACTTGGGTTTTTTCCTTGTCCTGGCTATTGTAAACACTGCTGTAATGAAGATGGTGTGCCAGTATCTCTTCAGGATAGTGATTTCGTTTCCTTCAGATATATATCCAGAAGTGGAATTGCTGTATCACACTGTAGTTCTATTTTAAATTTTTTGATGTGGAGAAAAGGAAACCATTGTGCACTGTTGGTGGGAATGTAAATTGGTGCAGCCACGATGAAAAACAGTACGGAGGTTCCACCAAAAATTAAAACTACAACTTTGAATAAAACAATTAAGCCTTCCTTTTCCAGCAGTTATGGGTGGTGTCTCTTAACTCCCCACTTAATTCGATGAGCACATTAGTACTACCTAATCTTCACCTGATCATGCTCATAACCTAGATTATCTGCATTTTGTTAAGGCTGGTAACATTTATGTTGTGTCTGTAACCATGAATAAATTTTCTACGCTTATATAAAATTGATTTCAAAAGGTGAAATTTAATAGTCTAATTATTGTGCAAAACAGCCAGATAATACATCACAAAACAACTACATCTTGCTTCTGGGAGTTTTCCAGCCCTTTCCCCTCCATGCCCCAAGGTTTCTAATTCACTTTCTTTTTTTCCCTTTCATTTTCTGCTTTTATTGCCTCCTAACACTAAGAATTCTCATGGATAGACTCTATAGACTTTTCCTGCCGTCACCCCCCATCTGTGCCGATCTGGACTGGGTATCTTCTGGATTCTTTGTGCAGCCATTCTCTGGGCCTTCCCTTTTCTCTTCTCCTGTCTGGATCCAATGGCCCTTGAATCCTTTGCGTTTCTCTTTTGTATTTGCTCCTTTAGTTTACTGAAGAACACCTCCAAGCAACTTCCAAAGAAACGCAGGAAATAAACTTTCCAAATCGTTGCGTGTTTGCAATGGCTTTCCCCGATATGACTGACTGTTCACTTATGTATAGAAATCTTTTGATTTGAAAAATCTTTGGTTTGAAAATTTTCCCTTTCATGCTTCTAGTGAAGGCATTACTGTCTTTTACCATTTATTACTGGAAATACAATGCCAACCCACCTTGTTCCTGTGAAGAACCCTGCAAGGCTTTAGGATATCTCTTTTATTCCTGTTCTGAGGTTTAGTGGTGATGTGTGCAGAGGTAGGTTTTTTTCATTCATTATGTTGGTACTTATTAGCCTTTTCAGTCTGAAGACTCACATCCTTCAGCCTTGTGAACTTGACCACTATGACTACACTGATAATTCCTCCATGCTTTATTTCTTGAACGTCGGTTAACTATTGAGCATCCTGGCTTAATCAACTATGTCTCACCTTTTAAAAACACATTTTTATACTCATATTTTTGTCTCTGCTTTTTATTCCTGCTTGTGGGAGCTCTGTTCAACATTAGCTTTGGCAAACATTTTAAACAATTTTTAATTTTCAGACCCGTTTCTATTCCTTTGATTGTTACATTTTCATAGCAGCCTGCTCTTCTTTTATAAATATAATACCGTATTTGGTATTTCAGTCTTGCTCTCCTTAAATTTACCTTTTGTTCCCTAAAGTACCTTGCTTTCCCTGGAGTCATCTGTTTGTTTTGTCCTTCTCTTTCATGCCTCAAATGTCAGATGATCCAGGGTTGTCTGTTCATACTCAAGATTGAGGAGGTAAAATGCAGAGTGGAAGCTCCGTGTGTGTCTGGAGCCCGAGTCTGCATTTTACAGGGCTCACTGCGCTTGAGGGTGAACAAGAGGAGAGGATGCTGCTATGGTACGGACCCCCACCATGTGCTAGAGCAGGCTTTGCCCCAAGCTGTCACTTCCCACACTAGCTTCCCTGCACTCTGCAGTTGCTCCTTTACTCCCCTCAGCCTGGGAATAAATGCTGTCCATCCTGGGATTGTGGTCGAGATACGCCGCCTATTCTGTACGCTGACTTTCACCGAATCCTGTTTCTCACCTCACATCTCTTCTGCTACCCTTCCTTCGTGGCATCTCTCAGTCCTGGCCCTCTCCTGGGTTTTATGAGGAAGACAGGCTCTCTCCGAGGCTTCACGTGTAGCTAGCAGCTGGCCATCTCAGCACTGCTTCCAGAAATGCGCCTAAGTCTCTTGTCTGCTGATGGCCATCCTCGTGCTTTCTTTGTTGTGGTAGATTTATACCTTTGTTATTCCATTATTGTCATTTTAAAGGGGCCTAGTGAGGGACAGGAAGGAAACTCATGTAGTCTGATTACTTGGGGCTTCTTTGGTATGTTTTAAATAAACATGATTCAAATCTATGAAAGCTGTTTTAATGCGGTTATGTAGGGAAGACTCTATTGTGTAAAAAAAGATGCTTCTCTATTTCTGACCCACTTTCACTGTTTCCATTAAATTCTAGATGCTTCCTGGTGTCCTGGGCCACATCCTTCTGACCCGAATGATTGCAGCCCAGCTAAGGCAGGCAACTCGTACCCGATTCCACCTCAAGTGGGCTGTGGTACAGCTCAGTTTTCCACCTCGAGCTTTCTTCAAAGCCAGGGAAGGCCACTCAAGTCCAGGTTCAGGTGAAGCTAGAAAGACAGGAGCAGGAAGGAAGCACAGGAGCAGGAAGTGCAGGAGCAGGAAGTACAGGAGCAGGAAGTACTGGAGCAGGAAGGAAGCACAGGAGCAGGAAGTGCAGGAGCAGGAAGTACAGGAGCAGGAAGTACAGGAGCAGGAAGGAAGCACAGGAGCAGGAAGCGCAGGAGCAGGAAGCTCAGAAGCAGGAAGTACAGGAGCAGGAAGCTGAGAAGCAGGAAGGAAGCACAGGAGCAGGAAGTGCAGGGGCAGGAAGCTCAGAAGCAGGAAGTACAGGAGCAGGAAGCTCAGAAGCAGGAAGGAAGCGCAGGGGCAGGAAGCGCAGGGGCAGATGCCCTTTGGGAGCACCCTCAATCACAAGGAGCCAGAATTCCAGGGATAAATGCTCCAGACTTCACATTCTTTGGCAGGACAATTCCGTGGTGTCTTCTGAAAGATCATCCAGGGTCCTCAGTGGGATGGAGACCCCCTTGCTCTTAGTAGTAATTGGTCAATCGGCTTTTCCCTTCCCTGTTTCATTCTCCCCATTCCCTCACCTCAGAGTCCTGGAATTCCCTCCCCAATAAACTACCTGTATGCTGATTCTTGTATCGGGCCCTGTTTCCAGAATAACCCAAACCTCAACAATGCCCCTAATGATGTGCTCTGTGATTGCACTACTTTATAATGTGAAATTCCGAAGGCAGTGGCAGGCTGCATGTCTACTAAGGTGTCTAGTGACCCTTCATTCCAGTCAATTTCAAAGGCCATTAGTTTAAGAAGTAATAAGTATCAAATTATTTTGTTATCAGATACAAGTTAGCAAAAAGTTTTAACCAGTATTCATTCCTTGAATGCACTATTTTCGTCATTGTATCACAAATATTTTTACATCTTTAAGTGACTATTGTGATATGTTAAGAATCCTGCTTTTAGTGACCTTTAACCCATTTAGTGAACTGCTAAGAAGCGACCCTGAATAAAGGAAAAGCTGTAGATGTACGAACAAAGTCACTACAGGCATGTTTGGGAGACATTCACCAATCAGGAGCTTTCGGGGCATCTGCAGATTAGAAAGTAGTTACGAGAATATTGAGATGTTTGAGGATAGAATGAGCTGTGAAAGCAGAGCCAATGGGGAAGCTTCAGCTGAGACAGGCCTCCATCCACCCGGGCCCCTCTGGGTTCTGGGCTCGCTTGCTGCAAAGATGGTAAATACATCAGCGAGAGGTGAAAATACAAACAAGCTCCTGAGGTTCTGTGTACAGGGGAGGGGGACCGCACCCCAATCTGTAGATTGCAGGCAATCTGGGTGAGAAACAGAAGGCTCTTACCTGAAAAGAAATTGAATGAACAATCCAGGGAAACCTAAGGCTTCTGGTGTGGATTCTACAAACCCAGAATAAAGCCCTCCTCAGTCTAGCATTTAAGGGACCTGGATGCTGACACATCTTTCAGTCTAAATGTCACCCCTACCCAAGAACTCACTCTGATTTACCACTCAGGGAGAGACATATTAGGAGGTGGGGCAGGAAAGAAACTCTGTTTATACAACAAAACAGCTCTCCTGCCATCCCGTCTGTGGCAGGTTGAATAATGGCCCCTCTACCCAAAGATGTCCATGTCATAACCCTCAGAACCCATGACTGTGTCACCTCACATGGTAAAAGGGGTTATCTTTGGGTAGAGATGTGACCAGGGACCCTGGCGTACGCATGTGGGCCCAATGCCATCACAGGGTCCCTAGAAGAGCGACGGAGGAGGGTCAGAGCCAGAGGGGACAGCTGACCACGGAAGCACAAGAGGGAGCGTGATGTGGGGCAGGCCCGCGGAGAAAGGTGGCGGCTTCTAGAAGCAGAAGAGGCAAGGAAGCAGGCTCTTCCCTGGAACCTCCAGAAGGGACCACCCCGGCCCACAACCTGATTTTAGTTTTGTGAGACTAATTTTGGATTCGTCACCTTCAGAACTATAAGATAATAAATTTCTGTTGTTTTAAGCAATGAAGTTTGTAGTAATTTTCTACAACAGCAACAGGCAACTAATACAATATTCATGTTCTGTAACATGAACAGAAAGCAAACAGCAAGCACAGAAGAGCTGAGACAAGTACATGTAACAGGTGAACAGGAAAACAACCCTGGGGGAGAGCGGTGGTTCATAAACGTGGGGAGAGGACATTTCATTACATCTATACAATGAAAACAAGAGGCTCTGAAAATAAATAGGAAAAGTACAACAAGATTTTTTTAGACCTTGAAACTATCACTCTTGAGCATAAAGGAAAAGAAATCTGACTTCCCAAAGACACTGACTGAAAAGTCCAAATGAAAAATCTGAGAAAAAACTAAGAGTCAGGAAGACCTTCTGAGGGCTTTGATTTAGAGTGAACAACCTCGTGACGGTGGGGTGTAAAGGACGCACCCCTGAGGGTGAGGCTGTCGCCCCTCTGACCACAGGACAAGGGTGGGGACAGTACTCAACGCCAGGTAATTGTCTTAACGCTTCTCATTCCAGCGATAAAATCTCCTGATGGTTCAACCTCCAGAGTTGCCTAATAAAGGAACAAAATGTAATAATTCCACACTCTTCATCTCAGATGAGAAAGTTTATGATTATGGTAAAAACAAAAAATAGAGATAGGAAGTCAAAGGCCCTCTGGAGCTAAAGCAATGCTGCTTCATTATGACTGATGTGTTTTTTCCCTTGTGTCATTTTTATGAGAACAGATGCAGCCAACTTCACACATGAACTTCAGAGGCAAGGCAGAAGAAAGGCTCTGTGTGTGTGCGTGTGTGTGTCCACGCGCACACTTGCATGTGTGTATGTTTTCCCCTTGGCCATCAGACATAGCTTCAAACAACCGTCTCGTTATTTTACCCCCTTAAAAGTTAATTTATTGCCTGGAAAAGAGCTAGAGAAGTTCCTGAAGAACTCAGACTATGTTCCCTTTGCCAGCTAACTACCCTTAATTGTAACATCATACCCAGTGGACGTGGATAGAAAGAACAAGCGATGTGTCTATGGTACCGCAGGACCCCGTGACACAGATGCAACGTTTGTCCTCAGAGTAGGAACACTCAGTGATAGGAAAGTAGGATTTCTACACACTGAATTCAGTTTATGTACCAGAGAAACACTCAGAAGTCCTCTAAGATAAGACCAGATCAATCTCATGGTTGCTACCGGTAGACAACAAAATTGAAGACACTCTCCCACCCTTTTGAAGATTTTAATATAAATTATGGAAAGGAAGACTAAAATACGTAGGAATATTGTTCTAACACCACGGAGTCAGTAGCGTAATTCACTCCTCAGTTGGTTGTGATGGCTTTCAGCAAAGAACTAAAAAAGGAACGTTTACAGATTATGTGCCTGGACCTTTATGGTCACGACAGCCTCTGCACGGAGACACCACACAGAGGTAAGATAGTTCTGTACTTACTAAAAAAGTTAAAGAAATAATAAAGGAGGAAAGTTACACTCTTTTCAGTTGGGAGAAAAGAACACATGAGCAGTGCCCAAGGCACCTGCACGCTGGAGAGACGGCACTACCGCCCTGCCTGAGGACCCCACCTGCGACGGCTGAGGTCTCCTTCCTTCTTCACAGCTCACAAAGTCCCATTAGGTCTCCAACGCTCTGCTTACATTTATGTTTCTTGTCTTTTCCCCCAATGATTAAGTGTGTGCTATTCATTTTTTACGTCTTCAGCAGCTAGCAATGTGTCCGAAACTAAGGAGGGCCTTGGCATATGTTGGATAAATATTCTATAATTATAGAATATAAATATTCTATAATTAAATTCTATAATTTAATATTACCCAAGTGGCAACCAATTCTCCGAAGTCAATACGATTTGGAGATTTAATAAAGAAATTGGTTGCATATTTTAGAAATCTGAAGGTTAAAAAATATGGGAACAAGCAGAGCCCAGACCGAGACCAATCCCTGCAAAATAGTTAAATTTACTGATTTGTATTCATTCACTGATTGGGCCAGGCCCTCTGGCAGGATCTTTGGATGCAAAGACATAAGGTGTAGTCCCTCCTCTGGGAGACACAAACATGGAAACAATAATGACGTTACGGTGATTATGGGCTAATGCTACACACCTATTTTTGTTATTGTAGATTAGAAATTTTGTGAGAACTCAGAGATGGGAATGACAATACACTGATGGTACCATCCCCCAAAGAACAAACACACACAACCAAAACACGCTAACGAATTGGCGGCTTGCTGAGAGCCTGGCAGACCGTCGCCTCTACCCCTGTGACCTAACCCAACTCTGAAGCCACTGCCGGCTCCTCGGAGGGAGCCCAGCTCCACTTTCCTGTGGCTCCCATTGCTCAGTGACTCTGCCTTTGTTGACACAGATGCCCACAAATGTTTGCCGAGGCCACGGTCTGCACCAAGAATCTCTTCAGTAGAGGGTATACAGAAGTGAGGAAAGCGCAGAAGGTCCATTTTCTCAGTCCATTGGGGGAATAGACAAAAAAATTAATACATACGTAATATAAACTGGGAAAAGTGCTATGAAGTTCACAAACAAGGTGCTTGATAGAGGAAGCCCTATTTATGTATTTATTTATATTATCTATTTATTTATATTGAAGTATATATGATTCACAGTATTGTTAGGTGTACAGCAAAGTGATTCAGTTATATACATATATATTTTTTCAGATTACTTTCCAATATAGGTTATTGCGAGATATTGAATACTGTTCCCTGTGTTATACAGTAAATTCTTGTTGCTTATCCATTTTATGTACAAACTACTGTTTGCATCTGTTAACCTCATACTCCAGATTTATCCCTCCTCCCCTCCCTTTCCCCTTTGGTAATCATAAGTTTGTTTTCTATGTTTGTGACTCTGTTCCTGTTTTGTATATAGATTCATTTGTATTATTTTTTGTACTCCACACATAAGTGATACCATATAATACTCATCTTTCTCTGACTTACTTCACTAAGTATGGTCATCTCTAGGTCCATCCACGTTGCTGCAAATGGCAATACTGCATTCTTTTTCATGCTGAGTAGCATTCCATTGTATATATGTACCACATTTTCTTTATCTATTCATCTGTTGATGGGCATTTGTGGTTTTTCCGTGTCTTGGCTATTGTTGTAAATAATGCTATGAACGTTGGGGTGCATGTATCATTTCAAATTAGAGTTTTCATCTTTCCCAGATATATGTCCAGGAGTGGGATTGCTGGGTCATAAGGTAATCCTATTTTTAGTTTTTTAAGGAACTTCCATACAGTTCTCCATAGTGGCTGTATCAATTTACATTCCCACCAACAGTGCAAGAGGGTTCCCTTTTCTCCACACCTACTAGCATTTGTTACTTGTAGACTTTTTAATGATGGCCATTCTGACTGGTGTGAATTGGTATCTCCTTGTAGTTTCTATTTGCATTTCTCTAATAATTAGTGATGTTGAGCACCTTTTCATGTGCCTCTTGGCCAACTATTATGTCTTCTCTGGAGAAATGCCTATTTAGGTCTTCTGGCCATTTTTTTTGTTGGGTTGTTTTTTGATATTGAGTTGTATGAGCTGTTGGTCTATTTTGGAAACTAAGCCCTTGATAGTCGCATCATTGGGAAATATTTTCTCCCAGTCTGTAGGTTGTCTTTTCATTTTATTTATGGTTTCCTTTGCTGTGCAGAAGCTTGTAAGTTTGATTGGATCCCACTTATTTATTCTTGCTTTTATTTCTTTTGCCTTGGGAGACTGACCTAAGAAAATATTGCTATGATTTATGTCCGAGAATTTTTTGCCTACGTTCTCTTCTAGTTTTATGGTGTCATGTCTTATATTTAGATATTAACATTTCAAGTTAATTTTTGTATATGGTGTAGGGAGTGTTCTAATTTCACTGATTTACATGAAGCTATCCAGCTCTCCCAACACCACTTATTGAAGAGACTATCTTTTCTCCATTGTATATTCTTGCCTCCTTTGTTGTAGATTAATTGACCATAGGTGCGCCAGTTTTTCTGGGCTCTGTATTCTGTTCCATTGATCCATATGTCTGTTTTTGTGCCAATACCATGCTGTTTTGATTACTGTAGCTTTGTAGTATTGTCTGAAGTCTGGGAGGGTTACATCTCCAGCTTTGTTCCTTTTCCTCAGGATTGCTTTGGCAATTCTGGGTCTTTTGTGGTTCCATAAAAATTGTAGGATTATCTGTTCTAGTTCTGTGAAAAATGTCATGGGTAATTTGATAGGGGTCACATTAAATCTGTAGATTGCTTTGGGTAGTATGGCCATTTTAATAGTATTAATTCTTCTAATCCGAGAGCATGGGATAGCTTTTCATTCTTTGAATCATCTTCAGTTTGCTTTATCAATGTTTTATAGTTCTCAGTGTACAGGTCTTTCACTTCCTTGGTTAAGATTATTCCAAGGTTATTTTTTTTGGATGCATTTTAAACAGGGCTGTTTTACTTTCTCTTTCTGATATTTCATTATTAGTGGAAAGAAATGCAACTGATTTCTGTATATTAACCTTGTATCCTGCTACCTTGCTGAATTCATTTATTATTTCTAGCTGTTTCTGTGTGGAGTCCTTAGGGTTTTCTATACACAGTATCATGTCGTCTGCAAATAATGACAATTTTACCTCTTCCCTTCCAGTTTGGATACCTTTTATTTCTTTTTCTTGTCTGATTGCTGTGGCTAGGACTTTCAATGCCAAGTTGAATAGAAGTGGTGAGAGTGGGCATCCTTGTCTTGTTCCAGAATTTAGCAGGAAGGCTTTCAGATTTTCACTGTTGAGTATTATGCTGGCTGTAGGTGTGTCATAAATGGCTTTTATTATGTTGAGATATGTTTCCTCTATACCCACTTTTTTTGGTAGAGTTTTTATCATGAATGGATGTTAAATTTTATCAAATGTTTTTTCTGCATCTATTGAGATGATCATGTGGTTTTTGTCTTTTCTTTGATCGATGTGGTTTATCACTTTGGTTGATTTGCATATGTTGAATCATCCTTGTGACCCTGGAAGAAATCCAACTTGATCATGGTGTTTGATCCTTTTTATGTATTGTTAGATTTGGTTTGCTAATATTTTGTTGAGGATTTTTGTGTCTATATTCATCAAAGATATTAGCCTGTAATTTTCTTTTTTTGGTAGTATCTTTGTCTGGTTTTGGTATCAGGGTGACGGTAGCTTCATGGAATGACTTTGGGAGTGTTCCCTCCTCTTCAATCTTTTGGGAGAGACTGAGAAGGAAAGGTATAAGTTCTTGTTTGTATGTCTGGTAGAATTTCCCAGTGAAGTCATCCAGGCCTGGACTTCTGCTTGCAGGGAGTTTTTAAAATTACAGATTCTATTTCACTTCTAGTGATCCGTCTGTTCAATTTGTCTGTTTCTTCTTGACTCAGTTTGGCAGGCTGTATTTTTTGTATTTCTGTAGTATCAATTATTATTTCTCCTCTTTTATTTCTTATTTTGTTTATTTGGGTCCTCTCTGTTTTCTTCTTGGTGTTCCTGGCTTGAGGTCTGTTGATTTTGTTTATCCTCTCAAAAAATGAGCTCTTGGTCTTATTGATCCTTTCCTTTTTTTTTTTTTTTTAATCTCTATTTTATTTATTTCCTCTCTGATCTTTATTATTTTCTTCCTTCTGCTGACTTTGGGTTTTGTTTGTTCTTCTTTTTCTAATTCTTTTAGGTGATAGGTTAGGTTGTTTATTTGAGATTTTTCTAGTTTCTTGAGGAAGGCCTGCATCACTGAAAGGAAGCCCTTTTTAGGGAAGGCCCATTTGAGGAGTTAACAATTAGGCTAAGACTTAAAGAATGAGAAGAAGCTGCTCATGCCAAGGGCCAGAGCAAAAGCTTTCCAGTCCCAATAAATAGCATGGGCCAAAGTATGAAGGTTAGAAAGAGTCTGGTATATTTCAGCAATGAGAAAGAAGCTGGTGTTGCTCCAGCACAGTTAGCCAGGGGAGAAGAGCGGGAGAAAGCGTTGGGAAAGTAACAATAGGGCCAGTTCATGCAAGGTTCTGTAGGCCATGCTAAGAAGCTTGGAGTTTATTCTAAATACAAGCTATTGAAGGATTTTAAGCAGGGAGGTTTTGTAATCCAACATATATTTTGAAAATGATCATTATGGTTGCTGAGAAGAACAAGAAGGAAAGCAAGACTATCAGTTAGGGGACTACTGTGGAGGTCTGGGTGAAAGACAGTGGTGTCCTGGACTAGGGAGCGGCTGGAAGGGAAGGAAATGAATGGATTCGAGATAGATTCTGGGGGGTTGAATCTATGGTATTTACTGACGGATTAAGAGAAAGGTAAGCCATTCAAGAATGACACCCAAGTTGTGGCTTGAGCACTGAGCTCATAGACATGGAAAAGACGGGGGTGGAGGTTTCAGTTCTGGACATGTGACATCTGAGGCGTCTGTGAGCTAAGAGAAGGGGCCAGGAAGCAGCTGGATATCTGCACCCAGTTCTCACATGAGGGATGGGAGCTTTGAGTCATTAGCACATAGCTGTTATTTAAGGCCACTGACATGCAGACGGCTGCTTAACAGAAGAATTAAGGGGAAAAAAGGGCGGGGAGACCACAATATTTAGTGTAAGGTCGTGGAGCTGGTAGAGAAATAAGAAATTCAGATGGAGAAGTGGGAGAAGCAGGGGAAAACTAGGACTCACTGGGAAGACACAGACATAATTCAGTAGGATAGAGTACAAGGGATGTAAATAGGGATGAAAACGTAACTACATGGTTAACAGCAGTGAAAGATTGGCTCACCATTGCATAATAAAAAAGGGGGAAGCTAAAATAGGATTCCAGAGTGAAAAGCAATGATGATTATACTGAGAGAAAGCCAACTTCTTCCAAGTAACTCAGTAAACTTATAAATCTACAAAAATATGTTAGGGCTAGGCAAAATGTACTTCCTGCTAAACCCTGTATCCAAGTGCATTATTCCATGTTTTCTTCTAAAGAGAAGGGAGGAAAAAAAGACAATGAAGCATTCTAGACTATGAGGTAGACCATAGATTGTAGTAGGAGAAGAATTGAAGTACTGCTCCTCTAACTGACATCTGTTTTGCCAGATTAAAACTATGCATGTTCAGAATTTCTTCAAATACGGTTTGGATACTAATTTGTAGTTTAAAATAGAAATTCTATTTGAAGAGAATGAAAAATAATTGGTGCAGAATGATCAAATCTGTACAAGTAAATGGTACCAAACCTTCCAAGTAAGTGGAAGAACCATTTCTTTACTCTGAAAAAATAGCACATTTCTAATGTAAAACAGGTGCGCATGATCTTAAGAAAATTTCTAATGGATTAAAAGTACAATTTACCCTGAATTATTATTAGAAAAAAAATTTTTTTAAATCACTTTTTACTTTAAAGTGGACTTAGATCTATGTTCTAGGTTTGCAATTATCCTAAATGACTTATCTAGTTACTGAATGGTCTGCCTCAAAATAACGTTTATCATTCAGTAGTTTACTGGGCAAAGGCAATGTTGAAGTCTACTTTCAGAAAGGATTTTTTTTTTTTTTCAGATCAATAATTGGATGAGGGGAAATATCTGAAGGCCAAATAAGTCACTGTTTTACAGTTACGTTGTTTTCCTTTTCTAAAACAGTGGTCTGAGTTAACTGACTACACTTCATTCCCCTGCAATGCACTTGTACACATTGACACTGCAAGAAGCATATGAAATAAAAGAGAGGATGCATCTTCAATCCTTCTTGTCAAATTTTAAGAGATACCAATCAACCAAACACCTCGCTAATACTCATGAGACTGTTGTCTGAATTAGCTGGTGATATTTTTGACTAAGAATCTCAGATGATGAAACTGTTCTCCCCTGTGTTGAACCAGCTTGGCCCAGACTAGCCTGTCCCGCAGTGACATGTAGATTGAATACAAATCAGACAGCACAGCTTTAAATCTGTGTTGCAGCTCTCATTTCCAATTCGAGAACTGTACTATAATCATAAGCTTCTGGTGGATGAAAGGAAATCAGCTCTCTGAATATTAGCTAATGCCACATTTGCAAGTCCTGAAGAGATCTGTGCTGTTAAAAAAAAAATAGATCATTTCGCGTGAACCTATATATATGAATTGCTTTGTTCTGCTCAACTGATAGACGCAATGCCTGTGCTGGGATTAAACCCTTTTCATCATAAAACCTCATCTGGTTCGGAGTCCAAGTCCATCAAACCTTTTTCCTTTAAAGTCCCGCCTTTGATTCTACATCAATTTATTCAAACCGCAGCTGGGTGGCTGAAAACGAAAGGACAGCATCATTTAAACCAACCATGTTCTCAACTTGAAAGAAGGGCTATAATTAAAAAAATGGGCATAAAAGAATGGAAATGGGATAATATTTTTTAATGGTAGTTCAAAGGCCGACAGATGTCAGAGTCTTTGAAGATGTCAGTACACTGAGCAAGGAGCTGCCATGAAAGCCTGCCTGAGAGGTGAAGCAGCTTTTTAATGGCTGAAAAAACCCTTGCAGACACATCCTTGTGTTTTTAATTTGTCAGAGTTTCTGCAGTATTTTCTGATTAATGACACACGATTATAACTGCATAGCAGACATATTTTTATCCTCGGTTAAATGAATCGTTTACTCCACATTCTTTTAGAACTAGATAAGAATAGGGACACTTTCCTGGGAAGTCCCAAAGTGTTCTGATCGCTTCACATATTTATGCTAATCTTGTGGGACTGGCCACATCCGGAGTTACTGTGTGCTACCAGCTTTTGTTCTCTTAAGAGTCTGTTGCTGGTCACACTATGACGCACATGTGCTAGTCAGACGCGACTCACCACAGCTCCGTTCTGCTCATGCGCGTGGGACAACATGAGCTTGAATAATTAATTTGTGCGCCAAGTCATGTCAAACCAAATTAATATTTAAAAACATTCCTGAGCTCCAGCGAAACCACCGTGGGCTGCCATAGGGTTGCCGAAGAGAAAGAGGTGCTCAGGGGGAAACCCTGCAGCCCCAACTGCAGTGTGACGTTGGTGCCACCCGAAAAGCAAGGGCCCTAATACCGCGTGGAAGCCCCTGGGGCGCTGCTCTGGGTGGCGAGAGGCTCTAGGTCGTCTGACTCGTCGATCTGACGTGCTCTGCGGAGCGGCCTCACGGTATTCCTGGACAGCAACCACGAGCCACCAGAGAGCAGTAGCAGAAAAAGGCTTTCCCACCAGGGGCTGGCCTGTAACTGATACCATGACGAGGTGCGGGGGAAGCGCTCACAGCTCTGAAGGCACACGACGTGGGGGCAAGTCCCAGCCCCTCACTCCAGCGCCGCCCGGCCGGGTCTGCCCGCCTTCTGTCAGAACGGAGCTCACACCTGCCCCCTCCCAGAAAGCCGGTGCAGGTGTCCAGCACGCGCGCTCTGCTCGGTTCTCCTTCTCAGGATAAGCGAGACTCGGGAACAAATAAAAGCAGGCCATTTCTAGTTGGAAACGTTCCCCTCCTGCAGGGCTACTCCTGTTTCCACAGCTCGGAGCCCGGGCCCAGCCCTCCGCCGTCGCCCTGTGCGGCCACGACGGGTCAGGCCCTGAGCACACGCCTGTCCGCTTCGGAGAGCTGACCTCCGCCAGTCCCACAAGGGCCACCACGGAGGCGGCACAGCAGGCGGGGACCAGGGCCGGGGCTGGGGTGCAGGGGAGGGCGTCCCGGCAGGCAGGGGGCGGTAAGCAGCGCGCCCACGCGGCAGGAGCCCCCGGGCCCTAGAGGACAGGTGCTCTTCGGGGTCACCCTCCTCAGGGAGGGGCCGCGGCCTCTGCCGTGTCTCTAGGTGACTGTCGGGTCGCCGCTGACCCTGGGCCTGACTTCGAGGCAGCTGAAGGTCCCCACCTCGTCGTCTGTAGCTCCTGCATCTGTCCCTGCCCTGCCCCCCACCGCCAGGTGCCCGAGTCTCCAGACCACAGCTCCCACCCTCGATGGTGTCCCACCAGGACAATGTTCCTCTTCCGTCTCCTTTTCCACTCTTTCCATCCGTCAAAATTCCCGCTTCTTCAGTGTGACGGATTTCACTTTTTTTTAAATTTAATTTTTAATAAAGATATAATTGACAGAGTTACTGTATGCTACCCTAAAGCTAACATTGTATTAGCTTTAGATGTACATAATGATTTTTAAATTGAGGTATAATTGACATACAACATTGTATTAGTTCAGGAGTGCCACATAATAATTTGATGTTTGCATATGGTGTGAAATTATCACAATAAGTCTAGTTAACATCCTTCACCTCACATAGTTACAATTTTGTGTGTGTATGCGACGAGAACTTTTTTTTGGAAAAAGCCTTATTTTTTTTTAATAAAGAGGTTTTTTCTTTTTTTTTATATATACAGCAGGTTCTTATTAGTCATCAGTTTTATACACACCAGTGTATACATGTCAATCCGGATTTCACTTTGATGAGAGCCATTTAACGAGAAACAATTCCGTGATGTGGTCGCATGACGCTTACTTTCCTCTGCACCTCAGTGCTGTTCAGACCTTCCCTCCTCTGGGGAGTTCCCTGGCTCTTTGGGGCACACGCAGCCTCCTGACTGGGAATGCGGGGCAGGTAAGCAGGGAAGGGCGATTCTCTCGTTCGCGGTGCTCTGCGGACTCGCTAAACTGCCTGGCGGAGTGGGAGCTCTTCCAGCGAGGGCTGTGTCTTATTTGTTTTGTGTCCCTTCTCACAGCGCAGTGGCTGGCGCATGAGGGTGCTCCGTAAATGAGGAATGAACAAAGAGGTAAGTGAAGGAATCCTTGGAGACATAGTTCCATCTTAAGAGAAATCACTTGTTCCTTTCTCCTCTATTCATTTAAGGTGTAAAAGCGTTCACGAGTTACCTACTCCAGAAGTCGCCTTGCTGTGTGATATTTATCCGTTTGGAACACTGAAACGCACGCATGAGTGAGGCAGTGAAGGCGCGCGCGTTAAATAAGGAAGAGGGCAAACGAGAGAGGCTCCCCGTGGCGATTTCCAGCAGCCTCGCCGCTGGGCCCCGGGCCCGGCAGGGGCGCCGTCGGGGCATCTCAGGGCTGCGGGCAGCCTGTGGTCTCCTATCTCCCGCGCCTCGACCTCGGAGGCTCGGAGGCTCAGACGCTGAGCTCCCGTGCGGGCCAGGACACACCCTGCTCCTCTACGCCTCTCTGGCTGATCTCCAGGGCGGCTGCGACACCCTCCTCTGTCCCCAACCCGGCGGCTCTCTGTGGACCCCAGCCACCCGGGAGCGGCAGCGGGACCGGAAGTGGGGCCGGGCGGGAGCCGGGCTGGCGTGGGTGCAGGTCAAGCACGACCTGCCGCTCCGAGCCGCGCTGCGGCTTTCACCTGGGTCTACCTTCCCATCGCTGGCTTCCCTGATCTGAGCCCGTGTCCCGCGGCAGGTCTGGGCCACGTGGAGTCGGTCCTTACGGACTGCTGCTCACTTGGTGCAGCCGTCTGTCTACGTTGTTTGGCCACAGTTCACAAACTGAAATAAGTAAACTAACGTTTACAGGCTTATTTGAAAATATTTGCCCATTTCAAACTCACAAAAACCCAGGAGTCAGGCATTATGGCTCCCGAATGACCACTTTTTCTTGGTTCCCTTGCCCTCATCCTTGAGCCATTTTCCCAGTCTTCTTGTTCAGTGCGACGTCCTCCATCTTCTCTTAGGCAATGAGTGTGGTCCACCCTCATTCCATTCCCCTCCTTAGAGGGGCTCATCCTCACAGTTGGTACCTGCTGCCATCCATCCTGGTGACCCCAAGCCTTTATTTCCAAAGGAGAGCTCTCCTCTGAACTCTAGCCTTATATTCCCAGGTGCCTATGTGACACCAACACCTGGTGCCCTGTGCACGTGGACCACAGCTCCAGCCTCCTCTCCCTCCCTCTCTGCCACATCAGCTTTCCTGTCGCCAAAGCCTTGGCTAAGTCCCTCATCACCTGTCACTAGGATGACTCCCAACGAGCCACCCAGCCTCCAACCTCACTGCCTTACGACTCTTAATCCTCTGCTTCAATTCTCCAGTGACTTCTGAATGTCGACAGTTATGATCTCTCCACTTTGCACTGGACACGCCTATCATAAAAAACTGGAGCGTGCAACCTAGCACGTATATGTGTAAATCTGTAACACTACCATATTAATACATTCTGCACATTACAAAAACTTACACAAAATAGATGAAATACAAATACACATAAATGGAAGTTCTTCTCTTTCTTCCTATATCCTAATGGGCCCTACTTGGGAGAACACTGCTCTAAATAATTACCAGAAGGGGTAACAAGTGTTGCAGGTAGGACACTGAGGTAAGGGAATGGAAGACACAGAAATGGCAGTACAGGTAGACAGTATAAACCCCAAACTGGAGACCAGTGCTCACGGAGAGCCGCTCCTGACTTCCCAACACGGTGTAAAGTATTTTGCAGGCACTGGTCACGCTGCTACTGTTCGGAATGCTTTTCCTATTCTAATTTGCATAGCAAATTTCTATTCACTAAAAAAGCCTCAGTGCATATGGTATCAACCTTTTCTGATCCCCTCCCCAGACCCTATCTCCCCACACTCCATAACTCCGTCTCTTCTTCACCTGGGATCAAGGCACCTTCCTCACTTCACTGCACTTTGCTATACACACGTGTGTAACTCTAGAAGGCCTAAAGGCTGGGTCTGCTAGAGGAGGCCCCGAGATATAACTGCCCATTTCCACGCTGGTACTGTTACTAGTTCCTTACACACAAGGTGGGCAAGGCGGGCATGTAGGCAAAGTTTCCAGAGAGTAGAAAGCAGCCAGGAGGGTACCGACCTCCCTCCACCCCAAAGAAAGGGGAGCTAGGCATCCTAAAGGGCCCGATTAAATCATCACATGGATCAGGTGGCACCATCAGCAAAAGGTTGCCCCCATGGGGACCTGTGGGCCAGGGCAGGTTGTCCTTCTGACCAGGGGTGTTACTGTGTCTCTGCTCTATGCAGCCTGGATGTGTCCTAAGACGCACCCTCCGTCTACGTGAAAGGAAGGTATTCTTTGCCCCCAGCTGTTGGAAGGAACCATACTGCCCTCCTATCATGACAGATGCACAAATGCCTGCTTCTCCACAGACTATATGAGCTGGAGGGCAGGAATCACTCCGTTTGGAATATTCCAAGGTTGACTATGGTGCCTGACACGTAGTGGGAGCTCAGCAGAGGACAGCACTGAGTGAACGACTGAGTATCACAGATGTGGAAAACAATGATCAGGGATATGAAATTGGTTGCTCAGGTTTATAAAGCCAGTAAGTGGTCGAGACTGGCCATGAACCGGCACCTTTGTTTTCACATTCGAAGGAAACTGATCACTGCATCTAGGCCCATACGTTACTTATCACCTGTATGCCAATGATGTCCAAATTCGTATTTCTGGAGTCTCAACCCGCATCTCCAGCTCCCTGTCTGACGCACCTCCATCTGGATATTTAACGTGAGGCTCGAACTGAACTCGGCAACAGCAGAACTTTGTTTTCATTCCCTCCTAACTGCCCTCATAGCTGGCACCATCGTCTAACTATAGCTGCTCAAACCCTAACTCTACAGGAAGTCCTCTTTGCCTCACTCCCCACAGCTTACCCATCAGCAAGTCCTACCGACAAATGCACACATCACACAGACACCCAGGACTGTCCGCAGAGCCTCAGTGGCCTTTTAGAAGCGTGAGTCAGACCACGTCACCTTCCTGCTCAGAAGCCTCTCCTTGTCTTCCAATCGCATGCAGAGTCAAACCCAGCTCCTCAGAGGCCCGGCCCTTCCTGCACCTGCTCTGCTCCTGACACACAGACTTCCTCTTCTCTTCCGTCAGCTTAGACAGCTCCCCCTGGAGCGGCCTCGCTGACGGCCAGTGCACAGTCACCGGGCACAGTACCACAGCTCTGCACCTAACAGGGACTGTCACGCAATGCTCTCCTTGTTAAGATTTGTGTTATCATCTGTCTTCCCCCATTCAAGTGTAAGTTCCTTTAGAGCAGAGGACTGATCTATCTTGTTCTTTTCTGTAACCCTGAAAGGAATCCTCTTAGGGCCAGAGAGACCATTCCCTACACAACTTGGGGCAACATTCATGTGAAAGCCACCTCCTGAAGGTGTATACCCCCATCCCCAGGGCCTGGCACAGAACTGCACTCAAAGTATCTTTATTGAGTAAATGAATCAAGTTGAAGGAAGGCTGTGTCATAAGCAAATTCCATATACATAATTCGGCCTAATTCTGACAGATAGGAAAACATATGTGGAAATAAATTTGATTTATACATTATCCAAAGAGTCACAATTATAAAAGTGTTCAAGTCACAGAGTTCCATTTTGTCAATATCGATATGGAACAATGAGACTTCAAAGAGCAATCGGAACAGTCAACAATAATTATGATTTTTCTAAGAAGATTCACTCTGCTATTCCTATTTCTGAATTGAATTTTTTTAAGAAACACCGACTTTATGGCAATAGATTGTGATGTTTGCTGCATGTCCTACACCTCCACGGCTCTCAAAACCTGAACCAGCACAGTCACACAGGCTTTACAGGGGCCGGGGACACACGGCACCTCTTGAACTCAGGGCTTTTGTCTAACAACAGCCTTGGAAGCAATTTTTGAATAAATAAAGAACCAAAAGTTTTCCACCCTCACACTCTACTTCTCCTGTTGCACATGCCAGCATCATCTTATCTGGGGCTATTGTAAAATTTGCCCAACAAGTGTGGATAACATTTACATTACAAAAATTAGCTTTTCAGGAAACATTTGGTAAACACATGCACTTTGTACGTTAAATGACATCTTTGCAAATAACGAAATAAATAAGGTCCCACTTGACCCTAGCGATCTGGCGTTTGTTTCATTAATAAAGACTGACTTAAGGAGTAAACTTAAGATGAATGAATCACCAGTTTAATCTTAACCTTTTTAAAGACCTACAACTTTCAAGTCCTTGCTGGAAAATTCCCTCGTTTTAAGATGCTAGGCCTGGCTGGACCATTGCTGCATGTTCACTGAAAGCTCCTCTGTACCACAGAGCGATAATGTCACTGGGACACAAACACACCCATGCGTGCGCAAGCGCACGCACACACACACACACACACACACCGAGAGCACTGCTGCATTGCAACTGCCCCCACTAACAAGGAAAGAGACCCCAGGTCCAGGCCACAAACTTCAGCAAACTTCTGATGGTATCTGAGGACACCATTAGCTCATTCTCAAATATTACTACTACTTTCAGGCTTTGACTTCATACCCGAGCAAAACAAATCCAAATGAGCAGGAAAAATAACACACATTTTCAAACCCTGCAAGTCTAATTGTGTACTGTTTCTTTATGATTTCTTGTGATCTTTCCCCAACCTCTCAGTATACAAATACCCAAAAGTACTTGAGAGGTCAGGTAACAATTTAAATTAATTGTTAAAACAAGTGAAGAAAAATAACTTTCACTAAATTTTAGTATTTGTTTCAATGGAAAAATATTATCTCAAGTTCCACAATGATCCACCAACTAGGTCTCAATGAGGCCACTTTTTATTATCCAAAAGTTTCCTTCCTAGCGACAGTATTTTCCAAGGTTTTCTCTACACAAATACTAAAGTAGCTTGAAAATAGACAATTATTTTCATGTAATGCCTTGCTCTCCTCCTCAAACAGGAGTTCAGGGTCTCCCCAACAGAAATTTCTGTGACTTTTCTCATGGAAAATGTTCAGGTGTTAAATATCTTTCGTATCCTGCAACTAGGCGTGATTCCAATTAGTCCTGAACCAAAGACAAAATGACAGTTTAATGAGCTTCAATTTGCCAGCTCTTTGAACATTTGATGATATCATCATTTTGCCAATCATTTCTTGCACTCTGTCTTCAACCTCTCGGTCCCAAAAAATTACCTCAAATATACAAATGAAGACATCAGGGACGTCTCTTAGGGAACTGAGTCAGAAACCCAAAAATGACTTTTCCAAGACATCAAGGAAGAAGAGCTATTCGTCCCATATTTCCTCCCAGGTAACTTCTGCCAACTTCCTCAGTAATTTCATTTAAGGTAGAGGCAAGGAGAAGGAAGGGCAAAACGCTAAGGGCAAAGGGCTAAACGAAGGCGTTTTTCCGTATGTCAATGGGAATGACATCCCTCATGTGGAACAGTGATTTACTGCTGGAGTATTTTATGTAAAAGAAAACTCTTCTGAAAGTTCTTCATTTTGACCAAAATTACTCTAGAACTCAGCTCAAACTGCATCAACATAATTTGTTTTTCTAATTGTTCTTTGTATTTCTGTCAAGAAAGTCTCCAGGTTTGAACTTACTAAACCACCTCGACCTCATTTCTAGGAGGTTTTGACCAGCTGTTGCCGTGTGATAGGATTCTTACAAGGATCCCTTTAGGGGAAAAAATGCCAACATTTAAGTCTTTGAGCTTTAAAAAGTCACTCCGTTAAAAGGAATGGATCATATGTAATATTCCAAATTAGTATGTGAATATAACAGACATTCATCTATAGTAAACCATTCACAACAAACCATATTTCGCCAATACTAAAATCAAATTCCTAAGCAATATTTTATGAAGATTGGTAGGTCCCACTGACCTAAAAGCTTACTGGACTCTTACTCTGGACTTTTGGTTTTCATAATGTGAAAACCGAAAGTGAACCCATTTCAAAAGCACATTCATTTTTCCATTCTACAAATTCTAAAATTTGTGGGAAGGAATTCTATTCCAAATAAAATGTTAAGAAATGCATATCTCTTCAGAGTTTAGTTGGTTTCAGAATAGAGACATAGCCATGGCTGTCACTTTGGGGAGAGACTGAAACTACTGGCTAAGACCTGATTTGGATTTATAGAGCCTGAGGTATGGGTATCAGTGTCTAAATCTAGCAATGTATTAAGAATCCAAAATGAAAATGGAATGGAGTTTATGCAGAATAAATGAAACTCAGAGACAACGAGCTCCTCCATAAGCAGGCGAATGGGCAGGGGAAGTGGTCCCGGGCGCCAGCTACACTATGAGTTATGTCACCTTGGGCAACTTGCTGCACTTTCAGAATGCTTCCTCACTGATAAAGTGGAAATACATACAAGTCATTTTCTGACCCAGGCAAGAAGGTCAAAACCGTTTCCAAATAGGAAACTTAATCCTTATGGGGGACTGGAAGGGCTGGATGAGGTGATGCGATGGAAGGGGCCGAGCAGAGAAATTCAGGACTGCTCCAGAGGCACTGCTGACTCGAACTGGACTCGAGCAGCCCAGTTCAGTTACAACCGGCAGCACCGTCAAGTACACCAACTCAATGAAAGAAATGCAAATTGAGATGAGAATCTCAGCATGGGAACAAAGGTAGCAGTGTCTCTCTCCCATGCCCGGCAGAGATTCACACAGCCCTCTTCCTTTTTGCCATGTCCAAGTGTCTCCAAAAATCTAAAACCTTTCTTGGAAGAGGCTGTGAGATAAAGAGCACTGAATTAAGAAGCCCTGGTTTGCTAGTTCTGTGACCTTGGGCAAGATAATGACCTTGGAACCACAGGTTCTTTATGTGTCAAATGAAAATAATTGGATGCAGTCATCTCTCGTGATGACTTAATCTGACAACATTATTGCTGGATACTCAGACACTCGATGTGACTAAAGGCTTCTTATCTGTCGGAACACGCTGTGTACACAGACTTGTGTTCCCTTGCAGTCTCCCGGTTTTCACCACTGCAGAGTGATCACATTATGCCCTCCATTGTAAATATCCTCAGCATTTAATCATTAAGAACAACTTAATGTTCTTCAAAACAATTTAAATATTTCTTTAAAAATCCATTAAGTATAATGAGAACATAGGACAGATTTTTAAAGCAATCATTATTGATTGATATGAAGTTGTTATTGCAAATGGAATACTTTATATGTTATTCCATTTGCAATAACAAAGGAAGGCTTGTCTTGAAAAGGAATATTCTTTATCTAAAAGTGGACCACATGCCATAGAATGTGGTTTCCATGGTAACTGCCACATTTTAAAAATATGCACAGGACTAAAGATACATTGTATAATACTTCGATAAATGGATCATTCTTAGAGAAATCAATTTCCTCGTCTCAGCCTGTTTTTGCTTATTAAACTTAATATAATTTTTTCCACAATGAGGACCAAGCTGAATTATTTATAATAGTTTAATTATCGGTAGATATAGGTTACTTTTGTGCTTTTAAGATGAAAATAATCACAGAATTTTAGAATTATTATGGAGAAAGAAAGCTGGTGACCTACCAAAAATGTAGACTTTACTTGAAAGGGCATCTTTCTCTATTTTCTCATAATTAAGTATCTAAGAAATAGTATTCTTCTACACAGTAATATATACAATAATATATTAATGCAAATATGTTATTAGTTCATATGTTATTCTATTACATCACCATTGGATACTAATAAAGTGAGATCTTTGCATCAACGCATCTATTCAGAATATAAGGATTTTTGTCCTATTTGGAAAATTCGGAATAACCTATGTTTTTCACATCAGAAAAAGAATATTTCCCCCACAGTCTTTTAAAAATGGCTTAGTTGGGAAAAACCTCTATTTGTATTTTAAACAAACACCGAAAGTTCTTGGGTTATCTTTTTTTTTTTTTAAAACATCTTTTTTGGAGTATAACTGCTTTACATTGTTGTGTTAGTTTCTGCTGTATCACAAAGTGAATCAGCTACACGAATACATATATCCCCATATCCCCTCCATCTTGCGTCTCCCTCCCACCCTCCGTATCCCACCCCTCTAGGTGGTCACAAAGCACCGAGCTGATCTCCCTGTGCTATGCGGCTGCTTCCCACTAGCTATCTATTTTACATTTGGTAGTGTATATATGTCCATGCCACTCTCACTTCGTCCCAGGTTACCTTTCCCGCTCTCCACGTCCTCAAGTCCATTCTCTACATCTGCGTCTTTGTTCCTGCCCTGCCCCTACGTTCTTCAGAACCTTTTTTTTTTTTTTTGTAGATTCCATATATGTGTGTTAGCATACGGTATTTGTTTTTCTCTTTCTGACTTACTTCACTCTGTAGGACAGACTCTAGGTCCATCTAGCTCACGACAAGTAACTCAATTTTGTTTCTTTTTATGGCTGAGTAATATTCCATTGTATATATGTGCCACATCTTCTTTATCCATTCATCTGTCGATGGACACTTAGGTTGCTTCCATGTCCTGGCTATTGCAAATAGTGCTGCAATGAACACTGTGGTACATGTCTCTTTTTGAATCATGGTTTTCTCAGGGTATATGCCCAGTAGTGGGAGCGCTGGGTCATATGGTGATTCTATTTTTAGTTTTTTAAGGAACCTCCATACTGTTCTCCATGGTGGCTGTATCAATTTACAGTCCCACCAACAGTGCAAGAGGGTTTAGGGCGTTAACTTTTAAAGCACTTCCGATCTAAAGATGTTTTCTAAGCGTTATAGTGATAATACAGAAATGTAGGCTTATGACTTAAAATATGCTTCCTTTTGATTCATAATATCCACTAAATTGGATCTCCCAAAGCAACTGCATTTTTTGATGTTGAGGATAATGGCATTACCCATAAATTAAAATGAAAATTTGGCACACTAAAATAAACTTGCTAATTACATTTTGTGAAAGTACTTAAAGAATCTTAGGTTTTCCCACTGGATTTTCTTCCCAAATGTTTTAACATATAGAGACAATCATCAATTATACTGGTCAGTGCCTTTTACATTAAGCCCCATGTTGTATATTTCTCTCAGAATTGAGCGTTAGAAAAAAAATGAACTGGTATGATTTCTTACACTAGATATTTAGAATTACACAATTCATCATGTTTCACTCTCACTGTGGCTTCTAGGCAAGCTCAGAGCTAAAACTTGTACTTAACTGGAGCATTTTCTTTAAAAGTATGGATTTTCTGAGGCGGTTAATATCATTTATTGCTTAATTACCATTTTCAGTTATATTGCATCTGTATGTGTTTATCATAAAATGCTGCCTCAAGTCCTTTTTGAAAATGCTTGGAATATAAAGAAATTAAAATCAAACGTTTTCAACAGGAAAAGTACTAGCCACCCCAAAGCCCAAAGACCACGTACAGGTTCAACAATATGTTCAGAACATACGTACGGTTAAATTCACCCTTCCAGTGGCCTCTGAAGAATAATGACCCATACTTAACCCGCTGCACACAAGTACACACCCAGTTTATAAATGGACATTTTATCTTGTGCCCAGATTCCCAAATTCATGGAAGATAATGTTATCAAGATATAATTTTTAAAACTGTCCTATCATAAACATCTTTTTTGGAAAACTTTTTTTTAAGTGTAAGAGAGAAAGAAGAGGGGCTCTAAGAATCCCACATTTTAGAATCGGCGATCGATGTAGCCTCTTACTGTCAGTCAGTATGGCAAATCCAGACGACCTGTCCTTATTGTACAACACTGTTCACGTGAGAGTCATGGTTCTCAGTTTAGGGCATCAGGACGCCAGCATCGGGCAAGACCCACCGCACTATATACAGATCCCCAGGTAAAAGAACTTTCAGATGTCGCTGAAAACCCTCTCCACTCTACAGATGGTGGTTCACGGTGGCTGCTGTGGTTCCTCTCTCACTACTCAATGCATCCGAACCTCAACAGCTCACAGAGAGAGCTGTCCCAACATGGGGACACCGCCTCTGGGGTGAATCACAAAGGTCCTCTAGAACAGTCTCTACAAGGGCTCATACACACCATTCAGTTCAGCAGCAAACATCAAAGATCAAGCAACCTCTGAGTGGTTCAGGGTCCTAAAAGCGCAACCAAGGGATCAAGGAATCTACGTTCTGTTTTTCTTCAAGTTCGAGGGGATAAACTGCAGAAATTCTTTCACGACACTGCAGTTCAAAAGCAAAACAAGAATTACACAAGGACTACCATGTTGGAAGAAGCTTTCCTAAGACGATCACAACAAAACTATAAATGTCCTTTATGTTAAAACACACGATGGAATCAAGCAAATCGTTCTCCAAAATAACTTCAATAAGAGGGATCTGGCAAACGAGAAATACCTGATAATGAGGCTGCGAATTTCCAAACCTACTGATCTGGGCGCTTTTCCTTAAACATTATGACCTCAGGTACACAGCAGACCGAACATCTCATATGAAGGTAGGAAAATTTAATGTGCATTTTAGCAAATGTAAGTATCACAACATAAACTCTCCCATCCTTGAAAATCAAGGAATGATGGCAAAAATATAATGTATGCATAGAATAATTAGCTAAATGCACCAAATAAAAAGAGAGAAATGGTTAACTGTCCTTAGTTGTATTACTGTATCTTATTGTTTCTCTATAAAACAAAAATTACTTGAATAACAACGCACCTGTAATAATTATATAGCATATTCACCAAAAGGGAGCTCCCAGTTGATATGATTCGCCTTAAGGTAGGTGACTATACTTTATAACAATGGTTTTATTAGCATACAACATATTACATAGTTGAAAGAAGCCAAAAGTAGATTTTTAGTATATTGCTTGCAATCAAGAATCTGACAGAAGAAAAGCAGCGAACAAAGCCACAGCCCCCAGAATAGATAGTTCACTGTCCTCTTTTGCTTAAATATTCCACCTAGTCCTTTCTACAAAATGGCCTCCATTGCTAAATGGGAGCAGCCGGGCATGAATTGAATATCAAATGTCTCCCTGGAACTCGAATAAAACATTACACAATCCAGTATTTAAGATACTTGTGTTTGTTCTGCATCAAACCACAAAACAGTGATTTTTTAAAAAGGCTCTTCTATTTTTAAAAAAATATGTCACTTTGTTTTTCCTGAAATTTGTGAATGGATTTCAGAACCTAAAAGGTGTTATGCATTAGACTATTTAGACCACAATCATGAAAAGATATATTTGGAAAATTTAGGACTTACCTGAGGAAACTGTGAATTAATAGCCCCCATAAATAGCCAAAAATAAATACAAGTTGTCAGCATTTTGGTATACACGATAAGATTTTTTAAAATATAACTTACTGATAAGAGTTTTTTAAAACTATGTTCTCTAAAAACAACTTAGCACAGCTTCTGCAGAAAATCATTTTCATTTTGATCAAGAATGCATTTAGCCTAAGTTTCCAGTGCCTACTAGCATTCCCGGGACAGCAATTCCAATTGTTCCAAGAAAGGCAGAAAAATCTCAGAAATATAATCGTATGCTACAGCATTTGAAGAGGTCAGATTAATACTTCAATTAGAAGAAATTCAATTAATAACTTCATTATACTCTCCCTGTGGCTTAATTATATGTACTAATTCTAAAATTTCCCCTTTGTTATCATTGGATGAACCGCACCCTGTACATGGCAGAGACGACATATGCAAAGTCACAAAGATTTCCTCTAAATTTGGCCTCTGTTTGTGTCAGCTTTCTACATCACCACGAAAATAGTTAGAAGTTGTATAAATTAATGTATTTAACTGTATCGATTATTCGATTTTACCATGCAAACAGATCCTACACTGATTCAGAACCCAAATATCTTCTCAAAGAAGACAATGGTAAGGCTTAACATCATCTTCGAAGGAGAATGTAAGGGTGAAAATATTCTTAACAAATTGTATGACTAACAATTAAAAGATCAGAATATATTTTATAAAGGCTCTAATGAGGTCGGTGGCAAAAATATAACACACGTTGATTTCACAGGAACCACCTGACTATTCTGGTACTAGGGCTACCACAATGACTACCTCTTTAATTAACAAACCCCCATAAAACAAATTTAAATAATTTTCTTAGAAATGCATGTGACTGACAAAAAAGCCTGTGCCTCCATCTTTATCCGAAGGTAAAACACAACCCAAGGTCAAATGAAGATGACCAATAGCCCTATTCTTTGCCTTACCGTCTCCCGCCTTCCACTCAAGACATACCATCTATTTAATCAGCAGTACTTTTATGTTTAGATAATTATGAAATTGCTTAAACACATATTATAACAAACAGAAGGTCTATTTCGCTGTTTAAAATCTATGTTATTTGGGGAGGAAGGATAACCAGGAAGAAGCTCGTGTGTGGTATGGATAATACGGCTAGATTTCAACGGGAGAGAGGTATTTAGACCTAGTAGATGGTATGGTTTTATTAGAGAAGAAAATTATCTTTTTACTGTTATCAATTGCTCTTCAATTTTTCTTTAATAAAATTTCACAGCAACCTCCTCAAGAGGATACACTAAAGGCCTTTGATTATATATACCGTAAAGAATGTATCGTACCACAAAGAAACACACCCGGTAAGATTTTTTTCCATCTGAAATTTATAAGGTAATTTTCCATGCTGACAGTGCACATTCCATCCCTAAGTTTGAAGAGTCAAATGCTGCCACAGCTGGGGGTTATTCTGCAAATGGCCTCCAGCAGGGACTGCAGGGGTGAGGCAGGAGGCGTGGCGTGCTCATGGGGGGTAGCCCTTCTCTTTATCAGTTATCATCTCAGTAACCTAATCAAATATAGAGTCCAAAGAGAAAAAGCAACACTAGGAAGGAAAAGCAAATATTAAAACAGCTGCTTGATTACCTACAGAGATTAAAACAAAAAGCAGGGGGTGAGGCTGATATATTTCCTAGGGATTTGCTAAGGCTGAGGGGGGGGGTGGTAAGGGGCAGATACCTTAAAAAAAAATCCATCATGAAAGGAACTGAGACAAGATTATAAAAAAGGGGCCAAGTTATAGCGTGCCATGGGATTTTTAATCTGGCTACCTGTGGTTTCTGTAGTTAAAGCTTTATTCATCCCCCAAAAGAGGGGGTGGGGAGAAAACAAAAAAATCACATTTATTTGTCAGTTTTGCAAATGATCAAACAGCGTGCATCAACAAGAATAATAAGAAAACATGAAACGCTGATGACTTTTTAAAAATAGATCCCCGTTGTATCAAATATTATTGATAATTACCTGTGCATCTCGTTTCCTGAGCTCTTGGATTTGATTTTCGTGCTCCATATTGGCAGCGTGAAGCTGTTTCTCCAGGTCTCCAATTCCCCGTTCATGGCCCCGGACTAGGCTATCCTTCTCTGCGTTATGCTGCTGTAATAGGTGCGTCTTCTCCTGTTCACGCTCCAGCTTCAGCTCTACCATCTGATTGGGCAATGAGGACAGTTCATCAACAGAACATCCTTGTCGTCATGACAACTCATGGCCAGCTTAATTTTTCTCTAATTTGCCCAAGTTGAAAATTTTATTTTTTGCGTCATTATTACCTCACCCTTAAAATACTCTCATTTGGGGGGTGGGGGTGGATTTTATCTAAACCTCCTAATATTCAAGACAGTTGGGCATATTCAGTAAATCCTTCTGCAATCTGTTGACACAAATGCCTGAAACATTGAAAAAAATTATGTCGAATGCTAGGTATTTCCTCCCCAAGAATTTGGGTATTACTGACCAGCAATGGTTATAAATGGTTAATCGTCAGTACGCTTTGCTTTTTGCTGAAATATATATGACGTAAAAAGCAGCAATTAAATCGGTCAGTTTTCTTTATGGTTTTCAAATAAAAGATCGAAGCTAAATACGCATCTGGATTATTGTATATACAGTTGTCTTTCTAAAAATAAAATGATAAATTTCAAAGCTCTATTATCTCGCTGTCAGCTACGGTATACCAACATAAACAGATGTTATGTGTTCCAGAGGGGCACCTGCTGTGCTGCAGGCTTGCGCCATGATTTCATAAAAAGCATTCTATTCTCAGGATCCTTTCCCAGTCCACTCCACACTGGAGACTGTGACCTTGGCCAGTCTTAGCCTCTCCCTGCTAGACTGAATGGCAGCCCGAGACCGAGGGCCTGGTTGCCGCAGCTTTGATACTAATCCTCCCAGGCTGTGCACAATGGCACCCTACCTGGCCTGCACACTATAGCCAGCCAGGCTGTCTTTGAAGCAGGTGATGAATAGGGACTGCAGGAAGCCAGCTTCCCCAGTGAACTCCAGGCCACACAGCTGCTAAGAACAGTCACTTGGATTTTTCTTCAGTTTTGGTGGATTTCAGGGGGAAAAACTGCTGTTATCTAGAATACGTTGTGTTATTTTCGGCGTGAGAATCCATCTTCAAAAAAGCTAACAGTAGGAGCCTGCTCCAAATCGATCTTGTTTCGTGCAATGAATCACCAGACTACCTTATCTTAAAGCTATAGCATTCATTTCTCCAGGCATGCATGCTGCACCACATTTCAGAAGTTATTTTCTCTGGAGATTTAAAACTCTCATCCTCTAATTGCAAATTAAGAATCAGAACAAAGATTAAAATTGTTTTTAAATGTACGTTTCAAAATGTTTTCTTACTGTGATTTTTCTTTGAGGGTGGGAAAATCAACAATAAACTCCTAACCGCTCCTAAACTTACTATACTATTTAGAAGAAAGGAAAGTGTACTAACTCTGGAATATACACACTTATCGGAACGAGATAGTACAGAAAATAACACGGAAAATTTTATTTTGCATCTGAGAACAAAGACGCATTCTAGTGAATTTTTATGTCTGTTTAAAATTTAGGGATCTTTCTTGCCTATTATTCTACTATAGGCAATATACAGAAAAAATGCATATAAATTTTCTCTTTATATACTATGCCAAGTAGAAAAGTTTTCTATGATTATTTAAAATAAATGTGCATGGTTTTCTCTGTGATTCACACAACTACAATGTTAATCCCAACAAAAAAGAGAATTTAAAATTTTATTGACATTACTGCATCATTTTCAGGCAGCCAAGTATATGAATTACTGAGTTAGGATATTTTTAGAACAGTCTTGGACACGTTATTATTTCCACTCAGTGTTATACTATCAAGCATTATAATAATGAAATTATAAATTTTAGTAAAACATTTCAACATGTACCACACTGAAAGGAAACAGAAAGAGGTAAAAAGTTCTACTGAGATCTGATTCTCAAAAGCCTCAAAAAAACTGGGAGAATGGTGTGATTTAAAATCGACAGAAAGCAAAATATTTTACAATACTCTAGGGAAAAGTAACCAATTGACCTACAATTAAGGCAGAAGAATTACAGAAGTTTTCCCCCAAGAAAAGACACAAGACCAGGACTGGCTGTGAGATCGTTAGTAACCGCGCTGCCTGGGTCTAGGCTCCAGAACCAACACCCTTCCACAGAAACTCTGAGTTATCTGAGGAGTTCTGACACTTGGACCAGTGACCCTGCTTTCCGTTCATTCATTTTAAAAAGTCAGGAACAGGGCTTCCCTGGTGGCGCAGTGGTTGAGAGTCCGCCTGCCGATGCAGGGGACACGGGTTCTTTTTTTTAAAAAAAAAAAAAAAAAAAAAAAAAAAAAAAAGTCAGGAACAAATGAAATAGAGATAATGGCATTTGAAGCCTAAAGATAGATGTTCATAAGTTAAACTATTAAAATAGTTCGCTGTTTTGTCAGGGTCTGCTGCTCAGTGATGCTGGTTAATGAACAAATCTCAAGGTTGCCAGAGCCTTTTCAAATGAAATCGCTCAGCCCTGCCTGCTCGATCCAATGCTGTTTGGCCAACTTCTAGAGGTTACAAGCCCCTTCTAGTCTTTGCCTAGGTTTCCTCACTGTCAGCAATTTCAGGCAGGGGTGTCCTCTCCAGATTAATGGTAGAGTCCAGGAGAAAAACCCTAATGTTCTGGGAACATCTTGATGATGATATTCATAACCATATTCAATGCCATCATCAAGGTGGATCTGTGTTAAAGTTCAACCTAGCCCCTTCCAGGTAGATAAATGTCCTTTACACGTGGGTGCTTCTCAACAGCAAACAGGAAGTAGCGTATCCTCTTTACCTCGAGCTACTAGATACTTTTAGTTGACCACATAATGTGCAATGGGGCTCGTGGTTACCAGGAGGTGGTACGTCATGGAGAATGTGGAGGATGGGAAAGCAGACAGCATCTGCAAGGGTGAATGATGAAGTGGTCAGTGGGGTCTCTAAGTCAAGGTGGTCCAGAGCCCATAATCTATGCTCCAGGGGGAAGAGGAGGCCCCATCACCAAGGAATTCTTAAGTAAGGCTAGGTAAAAAGCTCCCTGTAACGCAGAAGGGAAGGCTTTAAGCTCCCTAATCCAAAAGCATGGAGCTGTGGGCCAGGTAACTATGCTTGTAATGCCACTCGACGGGTGGGAAAGCAGACTGGCATGTCTCCCAGGACAAGGGGAGTAATTAGGCCTCACGTGCAAGTGCCTGGGAGCACCTGCCAGCCTTTGTGATGCTGGACTTGATAGCCTGCTGGTTGGGGCCTGCGTGAGAAAATGGCTTTATTGCCTAGAAGCTACTAGGTTGACTCACATGAAATTATCCAACAGGAGATGAATAAGGGCCCTGCCCCACCCACTATGCCATCCCAACACACTCTGACCTTGAGGTTCTGAGATCCCTGAAGGCACAGCCCTCCTCCCAGACCGTATCCTGCCACATATGTCGATGGCCTCCTCCCTCCGCCTGAAGCTCCACGCATGTGTCCTGGGCTAGGAGCACACCCAGGCCCTGAGACGACAAGATGCGGGTGCTAGACAGCCAAGTCCCTGAGGGCCTTGGAATACACACGCTAAGTTCTCCTAACTGTTTTACAGCAGAATTAGTGCTAGCAAATATGGCCTGAACACGCTTTGATAATCTTATTTTTTGAAGTCATTACTTCTCCGTACACAGTATATAGAAGATCAACACATCCCAGTAATACTCCTCAAGGTCAGAAATTCCAAAACCAGAGGAGTAAATTAAAGACGTAATAGAATGCACCCAACACATAAAAAAGGAGGAACTGCAGTACAAAAATATTAACTGAAATAACCTCAAATGTAACCAGATGACAAAATCTATATTCTGCAAGCCCCATCATTCTGGACGGGAGGAAAACATACCTTAAAAATCAGAAACAACTAGAGTGATAGGAGAACTTAGTGAGAACATGAGTGCAATGAAAGAAGAACTCAAAGACAATTAGATAAAACAACAGAATTAACTAAGGATCAAATAACTGCATCACAAAATAATTTCTAAATTAGAAACGAGTTGAATAAACAGGGCTAAAAATGGAACCACTGATATAGACAAAAGACTGGAGATAATCACAGTAAAGGTCCATGAAGGACACAAAGAAAAGATAATATAGAGAGAAAGTGGAAAAAGAAAATCCGTGTGTGGGAAATTCCCTGGTGGTCCAGCAGTTAAGACTCTGCGCTTCCAAGGCAGGGGACACGGGTTCGACCCCTCATCGGGGAACTAAGACCCCATGTGCCGCGCAGTGCAGCCAAAAAAAAGAAAGAAAGAAAGAAAATCCATGTGTACACAGGTACATTATCAGAAGACTTCCCTGAAATGAATGAAGAGTTAAATGCCTACATCAAAAAAGCAAACTGTATACCAAGAAAAACTGATTTAGACTGAGTAAAAGAATGGCTCAAGAATACTATAACTAAATTCAAACATGGAAAAACTCAAAGATTATAGAACCTAAACCACTCTTGAAAAAAAAATACTTGAGGACGAAATTTAGGCAACCAAGAGATGACTGACAAAGCTGTGTTAAGAGCAACCTTTGGGCCAAAAGGCAGTGGGTCAATGTGTGCAAGCTTCAGGGAAAGAAAGGAGGAGCAGAGACTTTCATGCCCAGCCAAACTATCCTTCAAAACAAGGGAACAAGTGGTGACTCTCAAGCAGGCAGAAACACAGTGGATACGACAGCTACACGCCCTTCTGGGAACAATGACTTGATGAAATCTCAGCAGTCAACAGATGAATCAAAATAAAGGACTCAGATATGAAAAAAAGTTCTGGTGGTGTACATATAATCGATTTAAACTTAAAAAGCTAACTGTATGACTGTGAGAAGCATGGTTATGGAAGAGAATATAAATGTTACAAAAATCAACAATGTATAAATAATACTATAACTGACAGAAGAAAGGTAGGGGTGGGTGGAAGTGGAAGCACGTTACTTTTATCTTTTCATAACAAGGAGTAAAAGCTGAACCATAAAATTCAAAAATGCCTCTAATCTCAATGTATTTGTAATCTTTATTTCTTAACTTTCTAAGAAATCATTTCTTGTATGATAAACAATTTTCTAAACTTCAGAAATTCCTTCAGTTTCCCCTGCTTCTTTAACTGATTTCACATAAAATTAAATGTTTTAGTAAAAGTGACAAATATAGCATGGTCCCATTTTTTAAAAACTGCTTTTGTCTCTATACCTATCTATCCTTCTACTATCTCATAAAAGTGTCTGGGATGATAACCATCTAAGATGAACAACAGTCATTTCTGGAAGATAAGATTTTGCTAGAATTTTTGCTTCCTTCATCGTATGCATTTACCATGTCAAATGGCTACAACTCCCTTTGGGAGGAATATTAACTTGTCACGTTGCAGGAGGCTTTATCAAGAGACATGGTCTCCCTTCAAGCACATGGATTCTGGGTCTGTGAACTGTGAACTTAAATCTGGAAACTTGAACCATGATTTTCCATTGAAGTGGAGAACTGTCTAAAGTTCACTTGCCAGCTCTTGACTTTCTTGATCATTGTACAAGTATCACTCCCGTTGGTCTCTGTCTTATCCTCAGAACTCCGTGCTTTATTCACTATCGCCACAGACCCCTGCAGGGCAAGACACCTCGGTGGCCACTCCTGCCATGCTGCCCACTGCAGCGGTCACTCCTACCACCCATCTGATGCTCAGGGCCCCACTGGCAGACCCCCAGCAGCCCACTGAAAGTGGCCGCCCGGCTCCAGCACAGCAGTGCCTACGGTGGGCCTGGCACACGGTGGAAGCCAGACCGGAGCCGCTCAGTGGAATCAGGGGCCCATCTCCATGCCTTCTTCAGCACCTCCTAGGCCCTCCCTGGGTGGAGGGTGTCTGGCCTCAAGCAACAAATTACTCCAATATTCTCATTCTCCTAAGGCTTCGACCTCGTCCTCAGCACTATGCCAAGGCAGTTCTGCCATCTCCACCTCGGATCACCGTGGCTGGAGTAGTAGAGACGCCCGCTACCTAGTAAAGTCACGAGCTTCGTAAACATGCTACAGACTTAAAAAAAGCGATGAATGTCAGCTCAAACTTGTCAATAATTACATACGTTAGACTAATAACAGTTCAAAAGGCACTTTGATACAAAGTGCTAGCCATTGAAAGTCGAGGATTTTCTGTAGGGCTTGCCAGGTGACACTCCCACATCATCCCACTTCCTACTCAAGGGATCCCTGTGAAAATTTTTGCTTCTTGGTTGTGAAATTCAGTACTACTTTTGTGTCGTTGATAAGACTCATTAAGATCCTCACTAAAAGACAAGTGTATCACACCCTGTGTTTTTCCATTTAATGAGATAGAGGGCTTAACATCATCAGGCTACGTCTCTGAGCAATCTTCCATTTGCATTTGCAAAACAGCACATTTGAAACGTCAAAATAAGTTACCGAATTCTCTAGAGCTCCAGAAATCTAGGTCCAGTGAGGCAGAGGCTACCGTAAAGATAGCGCCGTTTCACTACACTGATTCTTTACTAAAAGATGTTCAAATCTTTTCTTTTTAAATTGCAGTTATATGATATAAAATGTGCTATTGGACGTTACATTTCATGACCGATAAAGACTCCAAGCCTTTGGAGTCAGAGGAAGAAAACATTTTAGCACAGAAAATACTACAACATGGTCTGACTTTCTGAACATGTTAATAGAAACAGGCACCAAAAGAAACAGCAAAAAGTCAGCAGTGTGTCAAGAACAGAAATAGAACTGTCAACTATGGAGAGCCTTGTGGCTCCAGGATTACGCATTTGCTACGACGAAATGAGCCATCCACGAAGTCCGTCAGTCAGCAATTCAGTTTAGCGCACAAATTCTCTTCATTTGGAAGTTTCATAGGAGTGTGCTAACCACTACGGGAGACACAGCGAGGCTCTGCCGGCCCGTACTGCTTCTTCACTCCTTTTCCTCCAGGGTCAACCTGTACAGCCAGGGACAAACGCCCGCCGGAGCCCCAAGCTTGGGATGCGCTGAGCGCTGGAGGCTGGAGGGCCCCAGCAGAGATCACGAAGGAGGAAGGCCCAGCAGAGATCAGCCCATCCGTGCTGCCCGGGCAGGAAGCAAGTCCTATTCTCGGCAGTTTTCTTTCCCAGGTAACACTTCAAAATACTTGCCCCCCACCTGTAGGTGGTGAGTGACAGTAACCACCTGCAGCGTTTACAACTTTCTGAACAATTCGCTACTGTTTTCTGTGTCTGTACCTGGCGGACCTCAATTAAAACCCAGGAAGGGGCCAGAGAGCCGAATGTTTCAAGATTTTTCTTCGTGGTTTAATGATCGTTTACTCAAGCCAATGAAATTGAGATAACTAAGAATATACCCCCTTAGGCAGAGTTCAACACTTTTGAAAAACGCGTGTCTTAACTGTGTATTTTAATTTTACTTTATTTTACCTTATGTCTGTTTATCTGAAATACATTCAGTTCGTCTTAATCTAGTAGATCCCTGCTGTTGGATATGAAAAATAAAAACCATCAGAGTTTCCCAGTTAGTATAAAATTTAGAAGGACAAACAGATCAATCAGGTTATAAACTCCTCCAACATATGGACGAAGGCTGTATTGTCTTCATACTGTCCTCACACTGCCGACAATGCAGCATAATTATTCAACATTTTGCGTGGAATGAGTGGCATTCGGGAGCAAAAATCAAAAACTAAAAGGTGAGCTGGCCCTCCGCAGATTCAACCAACTGAGGACCGAAGAAAAAATTCCAGGAGGTTCCAAGAAGCAAAACTTGAATTTGCAGCGTTTCAGCAGCTATTGACATAGCGCTTACATTGCATTAGGTATTATAAGTCATCTAGAGATGATGTAAAGCGTACAGCAGGATGTGCGTAGGTGATACGCAAGGACTACGCCATTTTACCTGAGGGGCTTGAGCATCCGTGGATGTGGGGACCGAGGGACTCCTGCTGTCAGAAGAGAGCGGCTTCATCTACCTTATCACCAAACTGACTTGCCACCTGCACAGTCTCTGCCCTCCTCTGACTTGAACGCCTGGCTGGCCCTGCGGCCCAGGGAATCCTTCCTTCTGTGCGCTGGACCGTCTGCTCTCGCCAAAATAAGCACGCCCCTCTCACAGTGACCCCGTCGCTCTCTGCCTCATGAGCATCGTCTTCTCCACTGGATCGTGCTCATCAACACGATGTTTTCGCTGCATCCTTCCCCTGACCCTCCATAACCCTCCAGAGGCCACCCCACTTCTCCGCTCCCCTTTCTTTCAAAGTCCCTCCACGGGCTGCTAACACCGTGTTCTCTCCCCGCCCACATCGCCTGGGTTTTGTTCCCACGTTCTACTGAAAATGGACTTGTCAAGGTGGTAAAGACCTTCTTGCCAAACCCAGTGGTCAGCTGTCAGTCTCCATCTAACTTCCCGTCTCGGCGACACCTGAACAACAGGTTACTCACGTCCTCCTTCCTGAAACACTGGCTGCGCACGGCGCACGGGAAGTCACACCTCCTTGGTTTTTCCTTCTACCCACCAGCTGCTCCCTCTCAGGCGTTTTTGCTATTTTTCCTCCATCTCGTCCCCATGTCTAGTTGTCACTGCGTCCCTGGGCTCAGTCCTGGCACTTCCTTTCTTTTCTCTCTTGCGTGTCAGTGTCTGTCACCACCATTCGCCTGGTGGCTCAGTGGGGAAGCTGGAGTCATATCTGAGTCCCCTCTTTTCTTCACACTCCATTTCCCTTTCATCCACAAGTCCTGCCTGCAGAGCAGAGCCTAAGGTTGACCCCCCGCCCTGCACTGCCCCGCCCCGGTCACCTCTCATCAGCCTCGATCAGACTCCAGTCGCCTCCCAACCACCCTCCCTGCGTCTTCTGCCACCTCCTGTACAATCGGCGCTCCACAAAGCCGCGAGAGGAAGCTTTCTAAACACAAACCAGAGCTTGCTCAAATGCTCCAGTGGCTTCCCGCCACTCGCAGAACGAAATCCAAGCTCCCACACCACAGTCGACAGGGCTTGATAGGATCTGCCCCGCCCCCGCTCACTCCATTCCAGCCACGTCCCTGCCGGTTCCCTCTGCCTGAAATCTTTCCTCATCTCAGGTTCTGTAAGGTTTCCTCCTTCACTTCATTCAGGTTTTAATTCAAATATCACTTCTTTAAAGTCCTTCACTGATGACCTTCTCTAAAATAACGTCTTAGACGAAATGACACCTTCTATAAAATAGCCCTTCACTCACAGACACATTGTCCTGCTTGACCACGGCAGTGACCATGACCTTACGGAACAGTATATCCTAAGGCTGGGGGACCGTTGTCTCCTCCACCATAAGTACAGACTCTCCTGTGTTCACCCACATCCTAAGTGCCCAGAACAGTGTGTAGCACAAAGTAGTTGCTCAGTAAACATGAATTAAGTGATGAACAATTGCAAAGACATGATTTGACCTTAGATTTTTAAGGTACCTGGAGAGTGGGATCATTGCGTAGCCATATCACTGTCTAGGAAACATTTTTTAAAATGAAGTATCCCTAAAACAAATCATCTATGTTTCATATTACAGTCACGGAAAAAAACTATGTTCATCTTTGCCCTTTTCATTCCCACTCTAGGTAAAGGTGCATTTGTTTGAACCTAGATGTGAAAAGATTCAAGCCAAGAAAAAGAAAAAAAGAAAAAGGAAGAAAAGGCCCTGCCTTAAGTACTTTTCACCAAGTATCACTGCACATTCTATGAACCCAGGCTCCCAAAACTTGGCCTGGACTACAGGCTCTGTAGCTTCACAGTCTGGATCTCTCATTCTGGACCCTAAGACACCAGGAACCTGGCTCTGCCTGCTGCCTGTAAGACCCATCTGTGCCCTGTAGCACGGCTGCACGCCCTGGATCAGGCAGTTATGGAAAGAAAGAATCTGAAAGACTTAGTGCATCATTGGATCAGGGACTGAATTTGCCTTGATCACCACCGAGGAGTCCAATGACTGTAGTTGAGGCTCAAAAACGATTACAAACTGAAAAAGGAAAGCCAAGCAAAAAAGACTTTTAAAAAGAGTGTGATAAGGTGAGCAAGAAGAATAAGGCAAAGCGAGGAACAGAGGTGAACCAGGTGCAGAAATGAATAAATCATGTGAAAATCCACTTTGAAGAAATTTTAGGGAGACTCACAGATTCATGGTCATCAACCTCAACCTCATCCGGGACCTCAATACCAAAAAGAAATTTTACCAAGTCCTTCTAGTCTGATCAGTCACGCCATCACCAAAATAACTGCAAACAATCCCCCCTTCCGTCGGCTCTCCTGTCCACGTGATTCCTTCAGTGTCGCAAATGATTTTCCCTCGTTTCACAGAGAAAACCCTCAGGAATAAGAACGCCCTCGTTCTCCCACTGCAGATCGACAGACTTCTGTGCCGTGTCCAGCCTTCCCCTTACAGCTGAGGCCTCGGCCTGTCCTCCCAGGCCAGCCGCCACGCGTGCGCCGGGAGCCAGTACCCTGTCTGTCTCCTCTCTCTTGCTTTCTGCTATGTCCTTCCCCAGTGAAGGCTGAATGGTCTAATTTAAAAGAGGTCCATGTCTTCAGGCTATATTACCTAAAAAATCTAGATAACTAAAAATTAAAATACTTACAGAGAAAAAACTGGGAATTGCATGCTATCTGCTTTTTAAATATCTCAACTGCTCTTAAAATTTCCCAGTTGCCTACCTTGTATAATTTCTGACTTGTCTTTGCTAGTAAAATGTTTTGTTTCAAATAATGGCAACGTGTAAGGATTTGGCCCCTTCAGTGTTTTTTTATCATCATCAACAATAAGTATTTATTCTTTCTGGAGAATTTGACCACTTGTTTATCTGTTGAACTACATTTCCTTTTAAAGGCTTTGTAGTGAAAAGAGAAGATATAAAATATAAGATTAAAGAATGATATGATGGGACTGCCAAAAAAAATCTCCCTAGTTCAGGAAATCCTAGCATGCCTGCTTTGTTGTTTGTTTCCCACTTGAATGAGGTTTGTGAAAAGACAATTAGAATTGTCTCTTTGTTCCAATGGGTTATACAGGAAAGAAACAGGAAGCCTTGAGGAAAGCTTGGCCTTTACAGGATATTGGTGTGAGTGTTTATCCCATGTGTTTGATGTTTTTCTCTCCACATCTGCACGCTTTATGCCTGCATTTTGGCTAAAATATTTTAAAATACCACTCTGCTTTTTTCACTGCATTACAGTTCCTGGCACGATGCTTTCTAAACGGGAGTGGCTCACAGATTGCGCTGAATAAGGAAATTGAGGCCCAGAGCGCACCAGTCATTCATTTCCCCTGGATGCGAGTTCCCTCATTATAAAATGTGAGGACTCGACCGGATAAGTGCTTCTAAAACTTTTCCACCAAAGCACCCCTCACAGCAGTGAGAATGAATAAGATCCCCCAGGGGGATCTGAGGGCATAGCCTGAAGCAGCCTCTGCAAACTGGAAGTTTCTTTGAAATGTCCTATTTTATCTTAAAAATTCATGAGAATTTTGCATTTTACAAAACAGGAAAAGTCTATGTTTGTTTTAGTATGAATGTTACCTCAATAGTAAAACCACTTTGCTTTCCCACAAAGTCATCAAGTGAACCCAACACTCCAGGAAACAGGCATCAGGCCCCTGCACCCCAGCGCCCACGTGCTGCCCCAGGGGCCGCCTACCCCGGTTTGAGAAGCAAGGGCCTGGTGAACGGCATGTAAATCCCCTTCCAAGGTGAAACGCTATATCCGTAGCATTTAAGATTTGTAGATTCCTAAGCAAAGACAAGACAACAGAAAAGCTGTCACCCTCACACTTGAGTGGCAGGTAGAGAAGGCAGGTATGGACAGGTGTATAAGTAAGTGAGAGACGCCTACGGCTGTCAAGAGGCACACGGGGCCAGGCGGGAGGCTGGGGGTGAATCAACGAAGGCACAGGTCACAGAACGCGGATCTGGGAGGGACATCCACCCGCAGCGTTCGGGCAGTCACTTCAACACGCTCGGGTGGGCAACTTACTTTGCTACGAGACGAACCACTGCACATCTGAGTAATTCTTTAGGAAAGAACCACCTTGAAATAACCCAAAATGTTCCACACCCAGAGGCTCAATTTCTGCCCCCTGGAGCCCCCTGGGGGTCCGTCAGAGTGAGGTTAAGAGCATGGCTCACGTTCACGTCTGATCTCATCACCTATTAACCGTGCGGCACCTTTGGCCAGTGACTTAACTGGAGGTGCTCAGTTTCTACAACTGGAGATGGAACAATGAACAATGGCACTGCCTCGCAAGATGACTGTGAGGACGGGAGGTGGCTGAAGTCACCTAAAGCAGGTGGAAACGGTACCCGGCTCAGCATATGACCTCCTGACTGGTGGCTATCACGACTGTTATTACACAAACCAATCATAAAATCTCCTCTGTTCCAGACCTTGGAGTTAAAGATAGATATGCAACCCTCCTCAGTCTCGTCTTCTCTTGGCAAAACACCCTTATTCCTCGATATATTCCCTCTGACCTAGACCCAAACGTTCCCGTATTCTGGAAACTCTGCTTTGAACATGTTTGAGTTTGTCAGCGTCCTACTTAAAATGTGGCGACCAGAACTGACTGACTCCTCATACGACCTGATGGGAAAACAATAGAAGGAGGCCGTACCTTTTACCCTCCAGGATCCATCGCCCCAGGGGGTTCTTCCTGTCTTGCTTGTCGCCGCCCCCCCAGCCTAGACAACCTTACATCTCCCCACCGCATACTCTCTGCAGATGATTTTCTGAACCAAAGCAAGGAATTTTATATTCAATCCCAATAAACTTAATCTTCTTAATTCCATCTGTTTAAAGCTTCAGAAAACTGATTTTCATATCCCGCATGTTAACTACTCCTCTGAACTCCAAGGAAGCAGGAAACTAACCTCTTATATCATTACCCAGTGTGACACACAGAAATCTCACTTAGGGTGTCGATCGTCATTCAGAGATGGCCCTTTGAACTCTCTCTTAACCCCATAAATGAACCAATGGCTAAACCATATTTCCTATTCGGCCTTCAAGAAGGACTTCGCCAGACGGCTCAGTGAAGTCCAAATCTATCACATCTACTCCTCTTTCCTTATCTACCAGCCTGGCCAGTCTGCCCAAAGAAGGGAATAAGCTCAGTTTAATCGGCTTCCCTTTCAGTGAGCTCGCTCGAGCTGGCTCATAGGGACCTGCTCCCATATGCCTATCTTTCCTCGTGATAAGCGTTCACAACAAAAACCCCAACAATCTGGAGTGGTCGGGGCAATGCTGTTCCAGTTAATAGAATTTTCTGCTTAAAAAAAAAAAAGGTTTTAAAAAGTTTGTATATTATCACATCAAAAAATATTCTCCTAAAACCTACTAGCTCATATTCCTGCTTTTATCTTCCCTTTACAAGTTACTGCCTGGGATCTTCACTCTCAGCATGGACTCTAGTGAAGAGGCCTACAGACACAGGAAGGATAAAAGCAGGTGAAATCTGCACTGACCTCAGAGATCTCTGTGTGGTTTTTAAAAAATTGCTATTATATACTTGTATAACATTTATATCATTTCTCTCTTTTTCATGAAACTGAAACACAGAAAAATTGATGCAATAGTGTATGGTTTCTATTAATAGTATGAATTCTTTAAAGAATTAATGTTTTCCTTATTAAGTATTTTTGATCAAGACTTAAAAGACAAAAATTTGGTACAGTTTTAAATCTATCACCCAGAGAAAAGCCTACGAAGCTTAACATTCCTTCAAACGAGTTTATATAAATTGACTTTTACACTAAAAAAGCGACTGTCACGTTAAAAAGACACTATCACAGTGTGGAAAGTAGAGCACGTGAGAAAAGAATCAAGAACCATGATTCCACCACCTGAAAAATAATTATTCCACCATCTGAAAAATAAATAACATCATTGTTTGAATAATTCTGTCCGATTTTCAAGGTTAAGGATAATTGGCCAGAAGAGGTAGACAACTTTTATGACTCTTGGTAGATACTGCCAAAGTCCTCTGGGCTACATTAATTTATAACGCCACTAGCAATATATGAAAGTACCAGTTTTACTAAACTTTGGCCAGCTTTAGATGGTACATCACTATTCTAATTTGCATTTTTCTTAATACCAAGGCTGAAGATGTTTCTACACGGTCGTTTACTCAATTTATTTCATATACGTTTCTTTTCCTTTGCCAGGTCACTTCTTGGAGCATTAATGATTTTGTTAAAATTTATGCTAATTACTTTATATGCTAATTATTTTTATTGGTTATACATTTATTAATTTGACAAAGGGAATCACTCTGTCTACGATATTTGTGGCAAATATTATTTCTTTAACTTAAAATAATTTATATTTAGTCAAATGTTCATTTTCCTCAGTGGTTTTACTTGTTACATCCAACTTTCAAAAGTCAGAGCTGTGCCAAAATGATCACAGAATAAATGCAAATCAGGCCCTGCAGTGACCTGGCCACACTTGGTTATAAACTTGTCACCCACATGGTTATTGTCAAAGTGAAAACAGAATTTTAAAAACACTCGGAGAACTTTCCAACCCCTTACACACACTCACCCTGCCGTACAATAGCTTCTGATGAGCACAGGTGTCCTAGAAAGAGTTTAAAACTTGGTTTTCTTCTCTCCCCTGTTCCTTCATCAGTTTACATGGAGAAACTGACATTTTTCTTGTTTTTATTAGTGTGTCTATACAGTTTTTAATCCAAAAGTCGCCTCGGTTATACACTGTATCTTGTTAACAAGCCTCGTTAAATATTATTTATATTTGATGAATTATTCCCTCAGTTTCCCTCTGACCCCCACCTCTTCCTACTTGTGGGCTCCACTTCTTATGTAAGTTTCTATGCCTAGTTTCTAAAGCTAGTTTCCCAAGCAACCTCCACTCCAGTACTAAAGGTCCGGAAAACGTCTTCCACGACTATTTAGAGAAAGTGTATGTCAGTGGAAATACATGTTTTTAAGCTGCTGTATGTCAGAATGACTTTCACTGCCATCATCTATTAATCAGAAATTAGCTACTTCATTCTCACACCATTGTTCAAAGAAGATTCTGAGAAAATAGTTCTACTGCACTGGGTTTTGGAGTTAGAAAATCTGAAGTTACCCATATATTTCTGGTATTTCTGAAATAATCTGCTAGTGCTCTTTCTTCTCTGTCTTTTCTTATCTTTTAGGATTCTCATCTCTTATGTAATTTTATGTATGTACAATTTTATGTGTAATTGCTTGAACTGATTTTGTATTGCATTAATCCAAATTTATTACCCACTTAAAATACTACAGATATAATATAAATGTTCTATATTTATTCTATTCTATTGTTTCTTTACATTCATAACTTTCATATTTTAACTATGCAAGTAATGCATGACATATGCTCTTTGTGAAATTTTAAGTAAAAACGTCTATTTAAAGCATACAGTGAAAGTGTCAATTTATCATAATCTAACCTATTATTTCATGCCCATTCTATAGACATGTGTAATCTTCTAGAATTTTAAAGCTAAACTAACATATCTAGCTATATGATACAGACACATATATTTTAATTTTACATAAATAGGATCATAATATAACAATTGTTCTGTCATGTGCTTTATTTCCCCCTTAACACTGTGTCTTAGAAATCTGTGTCTGTTGGTTCCTACAAATTTATATCAATCTTTTCAAGGAGTACATAGCATTCCAGAGTATAGATTTACAATAATTTAATCATTGGCTCTATTTATAACTTTCTTTCATTATTTCAAATAATCTTCCATGAGCATATATCATCTTGCACATGCGAAAATATTTCTATAGCAATTGCAGATGAAGGACCCACTTAATAAGGGATTAAAAATAAAATAATGAAAGAAAAAGTTATTGAGGCTTCTAGAACAAAAAGGTTCAAATACCGTCTAGGAAACAATTTTAACTGAGTGACTAAGCTAATCAATATTTTTCTAGATGTTAAGGAAACAAGGCAAGCAAATTAGACAAACAAGTAAAAATTAATAGCTGCCTTGACTATTCCGAGAGTCTGCAGGGATATATTTTTAAAAAGATAAAAATAAAGCCTTTTTTATTAATAAACAAGAGGCAGGGTACTGAGCACAGAATTAAACTCCTTTTGCTGCCCTCGCGTCCTGGTCCCAGCCGGACCCTTCCCCTCGGTGCTCCGGCCAATCCAGCCCGAGTGTCATTCGCTCCCCGGACAGCCCCCGCCGCTGCCACCGCAGCATCGTTGAACCTGCCATCCCTCCAGCCTGGCCCCCTCTTCCTCCAGAGCCTTCTCACGGCCCCTCCCGTCGCCAGGACTCTCAGCACCAGGCCCCTGCCCACCTGTCGGTGCCGGTCAGGCCCTTCCGCCCGCCGCCTGGCAAAGTCTATGCACACTCCCTCTTTTCTTCTTCCCAACTCACTCTTTGAAATTATCTCATTTTTAACTGATGGACTGGCTGCCCACCAAAATCCAAGCTCTGTGAGGAAAGAATCCTGTCGGCCCTGCTTACCGCTCTGCCCGGGGTCGGTGACAGCACCTGGGCCACAGCAGGTGCCCCAAACTATTTCTTAAATAAATAAGTCAAACTTGTGCTCTGACAGGAGGAGAACGCAAGAACCACAATAAATGTTTCAATTAAACGTTCAGTTTAGTCAACTGTCAGAAGAGACTTCAGCGGAGAGCTAAAGTTCTCTGTTTCTAGATTCCAGTGAAACAACCATTATTTTAAACATTTCAAATATATTGGTAATAATGTTCTGATAAGTATTTTCGTTGTGCAGAGGTTTTGTGACATAAAGAGATATTTAGAAGAGAGCGTATATGCACGTGAGAGAATCAAAGGCAGCCGTCAGAAGGAGGACCGACCTGCTGCTCGTATCTTTGCTTGACGTCCTCCAGCTGCCACAGAAACTCCTTCGACTGTTTCTCACGAAGAGACTTGGATCGAGTTAGATCGGCTTCCACTTTTCCCATCTATAAAATTTAAAAGTCAAATATTAAATTTTTAAATGACAACTTGTATTCCGTATTTTTGTCACTTGTCCATCATTAAAATGACAGATTTTCAACACCTCACCAATCATAATGCTGGATTTAAAGATGATAAAATAATGAAGGATATGTCCATTTATTCTGACAGGTTTTAATAGTTTTAAGTCAGGGAAACTATAATTGGTATACAATTGACTAAACTCTAAAGCTACGATGACACTGTGATGGAAATATAATTTTGAACATCCAAATACTTATTCAACAAGATTTTATTAAGGCCTTGTTATGTGCCGAACAGGAGAAAATATTTGCAAACCATCTCTCTGAAAAGTGACTTGCATCTAAAATATGTAAAGAACTCTTACAACTCAATAATAAACGGGCAATTAAACCTGACTTTATATTGGGCAAAGGAACTGGAAAGACATGTCTCCAAAGAAGATACACAAATGGTCACGAGCATATGAAAAGATGCTCAACATCACAGTCATCAGGCAATTTCAAATTAAAACAGCGACATACCACTTCACACCCACTAGGATGGCTATAATCAAGAATACAGATAATAACAAGTGTTGCTGAAGATGTGGAGAAATGAGAACCCTCGTACACTGCTGGTGGGAATGTAAAGTGAGGTAGCCACTTTGGAAGACAGTCTGACAGCTCCTCAAAAGATTAAACTTAGAGATGAACCACATGAACCCATATGAATTCCATACGATCCAGGAATTCCGCTCCGAGGTGAGAAATGAAAACATACATCCATACTAAAAAAACCTATATACAAATATTCATAGCAGCATTATTCATAATTGCCAAAAAGAGGAAACAACCCAAATGTCCATCAACTGATGAATAAACAAGATGTGGCCTATTCATACAATGAAATATTATTCAGCCACAAAAAGGGATGAAGTACTAATACACGTTTCAACATGGATGAACCTTGAAAACAAAGCGAAAGAAGGCAGTCAGAAAAGACCATGTACTGTGTCATCCCATTTGTGTTAAATTTTCAGAAGAGTCAAATCCATAGAAACAGAAAGTAGACTAGGGATTGCCTAGGGTGAAAGGGGTTTGGGAGGGTATGGGGTTTCTTGTGGGGTGATGGAAACCTTCTAAAATTGTTCGTGATGATGGTTGCACGATTCTGTGAATATATTTTAAAAACACTGAATTGTACACTTACAACGAGTGAACTGTTGGTATGTGAATTATACCTCAATAAAGCTGTTACTTAAAAAAAAGTCAAAGTCAAAGAATGGACCACAGTCTATGATCCAATCCCAGTACCTCTCTCGGCTCATCTCTAGGGCCCCCATCACCACCATACGCCAGCCCACCAGCCTCCTCGCTAGGCCTAAAACGTGTCAGCAAAGCTCTCATCTTGGGGTCTAGAAGCCCCCCACCAACATTTATGTAGCTTGTTTTTCAAAGGCTTCAAGTTCTGCTTAAATGTTACCTTTGTACTGAGGCTTCCCTGACCACCCTATTGTAATTTGCAGCCCTCCCAGCTGCCCTTTCCTTGCTTTAATGATTTTTTTTAACCACAGGAGATAGCATCTTTAGGTATACTATATAATTTACTTATTCATTAGGGTTGTTTGCAATGTCTGTCTCCCCCAGGGGGATGTAACTCCACGTTCACTCATGTATCCCAACCATTCAGCACACTGCTTGGAGCATATGGGGACTCAATAAATACTAATCAAATGAAAACAAACAAAAATCCCAAAAAGACACAGTGCACCAAACTTGGTCTGAAGTTTGCTGAATTAAAGACAATTTTCAACATTTAATAGGGCCAGACTCTTCATAACACATATAAAATGAAGTGTCGAACCTAATGTTTTCTGTCACTTAGAAAATGAGATAGACGATGTATTATTTTCCTTGCTCTTTTACATGTGACAGGCAAGAGAGGTCCTTACGTAATGAGAAAGCTATTCAGCTAGGTGACGTGGAAACGGCACCTTTCATTCAAAGTGGCGCAAGATTTCATTTGTCTTTCTACCCCAGTTTAATTTTGAAAAATCGTTTTTCTGAAGCACCTGTCAGTTCATGTGACAACGATTCTGTCACTGGCTACTTTGTATCACTTCTTGCTCTGCTTTGCTGATACGCTGAGATATTTCTTCTTTTCAACTTGCACACAATGTCCTCTTGCAGGCTACCTTTTGGTAGGTGCTAAGATTAGATAAAACATGAGGAAATAAACCATGAAAAGGCTCCCTTCAGTTTTTCATGTTAGATTTTTGGGGAAAAAAAAACCATTCAAATACATTTATTCAGACACAGTTAAACTTTAAGGTTTGAGGAGCAGAGCTGTTCAGTGAGAAGCAGCCAGTTTCACTGGATGAGAACAAAAGGCATATTCCTGCCCACGAATTTGCTATTTAACACCAGCCTTTCCATTTCTGGTTCTTACACGGAAGACTGGAGTTCTAGATTATGGCATGATATTTAGTACCTAAGTATCTCTTTGTAAATGCCAAAGACTGCAACCTTGATAATACTAAGTCATCAGCTTCCAAATTCAGTGATCAGAGTTCTAAGATGACCGACCCCGTCGGCCATCAGTCTCGTGGTCAAATCTGTCAAGGAATTTCTAAAGGAAGCACAGTCGAGCCCGCGTTGTTTTCTTCCATTTCTACGTCAAGATGTGGATTTCAAGGCTCTCTCTCCTTCAGTGCTTTTCACATTAGACCTCCACCCGAAGGCCCCTTGATTTGTCCTCGGCAAGCTCCGCCCCTACACACTCTGATTCCCGTGGCTATTCTGGGTTCGCCCTCGCTCCCCACACTATCTGAAAACCCCTCTGTATTTTTCCTCATCCAACAATCCATCTTCAAGGTTGACTCAAGCCTCCTCTCCTCTCTGTGGTGTTCTCTGATCCACCAACTGGCATCAACATCTCCCTTCTCTCTGTGCTCTAGGACCTAACCTCTTCATTTTCCTGGCACACTGTATGTTTCTCTAGAGTATGGGAGTGTTTCAAATGTGTGAGCTTTGTTTATTCATCTAGATCGTGAGCTCCCAAATAAAAGAAACTACAGCTTATAATTCTTTTGTATCTTAATTATTAACTAATTGCCACAGTACGCAGAATAAACATGAATTAAATTCTTAAGGATGAATGGAGGGTAGGCAAAAGCAGAAGAGAAAGAAAACAAGAGAAGGTAAATCAAGGAGGCAAGACCTGGTTTCTTCAGTACTTTTAAGACAGATCTTCATATGAAATTGATTTTTGGTTCTTATTCTACTTCAGCACAGACTGAATATTCAAAATAAATAATAATTATTAAAATATTTTTAATGTAATGAAGAGCTTTGTGTACTCAACATTCGTAAAAAGTAGGATGTCTTCCTTCAAAAAACTGAATTATCTTCTATAATCAAAATAGAAAACAATTTAAAACCCATGAAAGACCTTTTATACCTAAACATTAAGAAAAATTCAAAGTAAATAATAACTGCTATAAGAAAATGTTATTTTATACTGACCGAAAATGCAAGACCCCACTCCATTCTCCTTCCACAATTTAACCAAAATAATATAAAAACAAGTCTTGTAAAATACTTGAAGTCTGCGTAGAAACGCAGCGTTCTCAGTTGCCGTAGATACAAAAGATTCTGCTTGATCACACATCATTCCATATTCCATTTAACTTCAAGGGTAAGGAAAAAAAAAAAAAAAAAACGAACCCAATCCTTCAGTGTGTAACTCTGGCTTCCAAAAAATCCAAGAGTGGAACTTGATGATCAAATTAGGAGCAGAAAAGGGCTTAGAGTGTATTTCTGTGAATGTCTAATGTTTACAGGTAATAGAGAGAGGTAAACAAGGGTGTTGGCTTTTCCTTAGATGGTGCCTCCAGCATTACTTGAGCTGCATGTAAGAAAACACCTAAGTTTCCAGAGCTTAAGCAACATAGGCCCTTTATGTTTTCCCTGGGTAACAAAACATTCAGAAATAGGCTGCGACATCGGCAGTTCAAAGATGTCAGGGTGAAGGTCTCTGTGATTCAACTTCCAGAATGGTTGCAGGATGGCTTCTGCAGCTCTGAACACCTGGGAGAGGAAGAGCAAAGGGTGACGGGACAAGGGCACAGGGTCCATATTCGCTGAGTGGAAACCCTTTTAAGGGGCTTTCCTGCAAGTTCCTGTCAAAAGCAAATTAATTATGCTGTTTGCATCGCATTCACTAGAACTACATTAAAAGCCAAACTCCACCTGCAAGGTAAGAGACTGCAGTTTTAAAGCTGTGTCTAATGTTGCCCTAAATAAAATCAGGGCTGTACTGTATTACCAAGAAAGTGGGAGTGGGCACTGGGCCAAGATCTGGCACTCTGTCAAATGTGGTCACAATACGTTACTGTTCTTTCTGTAGTAAAGTACTCTTGTGTTATGTTCTGAGTTATTTGACAGTATAATTCATATGAGACAATTACACAATCCTATAGAGATATACAATTCAAAGTGTATTCTGCTGTATTTAATACATATTTAGCTAAACTATAAGAAATTGTCCTTCCAATATTTTCATATATATATATAGAGAGAGAGATAGACAGACATAAATGGCAGAAAGACAGATAAATAATTATTTCTGTGCTTGGCTAAAGACTCAGTAGAAACTAATATCCTTAACAGAGAAAATTAATTAACATATGTGTGGTGCCTGTCCTTTTCTTATTGATTAGTAGGAGTTCTTTATCAATTCTGGATATGAATTTTCTTGTTCAATATCTGAACTGCAAATATCTTTTCCCACTCTGAGTTCGCTCTTATATTATCTACTGGTCTCTTTTGATTAACAGAAGTTCTTAATTTTAATGAATTTAAATTTAACAACATTTTGTTTTTTATCGCTTTTTGTTTCCTATTCAGAAAATCTTCACCGAGCTCCTACATTTTCTTCTGAAATTTGTATTGTTTTACCTATCACTTGTGTATCTACAATCCTGGAATTAATTTTGTGATGGGATATAATAAGGGCCAGGATTCTTTTTCCATATGGCCACCCAGCTGACACAGCAGCCTTTACTGAAATGATCCTTCTTTCCCTGCTGTACTGCAATACTTCCTTTGACACGAATCAGATTGATCATATATGTGTGAGTCCACTTTTTGGTCTCTTTCCTGTAAAACACTGGTCATCCTTGTACCAAAACCACACCGTATTAATTACTATAGCTCAATATTAGTCTCAGTGTCTGGTGGTATAAGGTTGCCATAGGTTTTCTGAGCCCTCTCTATTTTCATATCCATTTTAGAATCAGCTCGCCAGTTTCCCTCACTCCTCCCCCCAGAAAGCACTGCAACATTTTGATGTTTAGAATCGTGCTGATTCTATAGATTAATTTGGGGAGAACTGACATTTTTATAACATTGAGTCTTTGAATCCATACACGTGATATATCCCTCAACTTGTTCAGGTCTTCTTTGGTTCCTCTCAGTAATGTTTCCTAGTCTTCAAAACAGGGGCCTTGCATTTCTTTTGTTGCATTTATTCTTAGGTAAGAGAAGCTTTCTGGTACCACGATATCTTTTTCAAAGTTTATTTTCTATTTGTTGGTTGCTAATATATAGAAATAAAATTGAATTGTATATCTGACCTTATATTTAGAAGCCTTGCTAAATTCACTACCAATTACATTTTAACAGGAAACATTTGAGAAATTCATTGTTACACGAAGATGCCACAATTGCAGATCAGCGCATAATCTACCGGGCTACCTTAGATGTGCCTCCTCTGAGTTCGCCGAACGACCTATTAATTCCACTAGTTACGCCGCCAACTACAACCACACAGCTACGCATCAGTCTATCGCACAGACCACAGACGTGGCTTAATAGTCTCTGAATTCCAAGAATCTACAACAATGGCTGATATAGAGCAAGTAGTCATAAATTTTTTATAAATGAATGAAAGAAGAAATCAGGTCTGTTAAATCCTTGGCCAATAAGTCAATAAAACAGTTTGAAATATTAAAAAATAATAATGCTACTGTTTTCACAATTAATAATCCTTCACATCAGCCAATTATAAAAAGAATGACGTGTTTCCTGGTCCAATGTTCTCAGTAGATTTTTTTTGGCTTATTTTTCTTCTGCAAAAGAGATTTGATGAATATTATTAGGAAAAGCTTCACTTACTACTCTCCTAAGCGTTTAAGGATGAGAGTTAAAGACTCTTTTAATTATTTGTTTGATTTTTTGTTTAATTTTGTTTTTCAAAGCCAAATATTTATACACAGTCCTTGGATGTTGTCATTTGGAATTGATTAATTAGCACAATAGGCTCTATTGAAATATTCAAATATAGTTCTAGAATTTTACCTCTGCTACCTAATCTCATTTAAAGACAAAATTTCAAATGTTACAGTGGTAGACAGATTTATCCATTATCATCAAAAAGTAACTGAGAGAGGGGACTTCCCTGGTGGTCCAGCGGTAAAGAATCCGCCTTCCAATGCAGGGGACGTGGGTTCGATCCCTGGTAGGCGAACTAAGATCCCACATGCCGTGGGTGAACTAAGCCCATGCACCACAACTACTGAGCCTGCACGCCTCAACTAGAGAGCCCGCATGCCGCAAACTACAGAGCCCGAGTGCTCTGGATCCCACACACCACAACTAGAGAAGCCCGGGCACCACAAAGTAAGAGCCCGCATGCCGCAGCTAAGACACAACACAGCCAAGAATAAATAATTAATTATTTTAAAAAACTGAGAGATAATGCTTCTATTTATATTGGATCTTTACCTTAAAACTGGTCTAAAAAAGACTCATTTAACATTACATGAGCCTGGACTTCCCTGGTGGCGCAGTGGTTAAGAATCCGCCTGCCAGTGCAGGGGACACGGGTTCGATCTCTGGCCCGGGAAGATCCCACATGCAGCGGAGCAGCTAAGCCCGCGCACCACAACTACCGAGCCTGCGAGCCACAGCTACTGAAGCCCACGTGCCTAGAGCCCGTGCTCCACAACAAGAGAAGCCACCACAATGAGAAGCCCGACCACCACAGCGAAGAGTAGCCCCCGCTCACAGCAACCAGAGAAAGGCCGCGTGCAGCAATGAAGACCCAACACAGACAAAACTAAAATATAAAACAAATAAATAAATTCTTTAAAAAAATTACATGAGCCAGCATGACCCTTAAAGGACAAGAGGACGAAGGTACAAGTCACGATGAGTGGTCTGTATGATGGGTCTTTCTAAGTCTGTTTGTTATCCATCTACATTTATAGAGGCACAAATATATTCAGATGGCATTCTTCCTTCCTCGTACCTTGAGAATTTTTTCATTAATTCAACAGCAATAATGAGATGATGAGCTAAACTTATAATCCCTAAGAATGTAAGAAACTGCTTATCCGTTTCAAATGTACTAGCAAGCAGAAGCAACCTCACTAGTCAACAGCAGTGTTTCTGAATTTTGTTTTCAAGGCAAACCACTGGGTTTTCCAAGAATAAAGCTAATATCATGTAGCTGACGGCTGCAAAGAGAAAGGAACAGAATTTAAAGCCAGATATTAGCAGCAAATACCAGTTAATGAGGATGAATTTTCAAGGGGAGAAAAATTAACTAGAAAAGTCAAGTGGTTAGTGGAAGCTCCAGGAGGAAGTAGTTATCTGACATTCATTCAGTCGGTTTTCAAGATGAAAAAGTTTCACTTTATAATTGCTGCCAATACTTCAAAAAACATACCTGTCTTTTTCAGTCATTTATTTGTTTCACAGAGAATAGGTAAATATAGAACACTATTTCTTTAAGAGATACAACTATATACATATATACAGAAATAACTCTAACAGAGTAATACACTTCCGCAATTAAAATGTGTGTATTTTACACAACCAACTGCTGCAGCTAACACATATAATGGATTTCGCCACTGGAGTAAAAATTAGGTTATTTAAGCAATCCTAAATGAGACAGAAAGTTCTTCAAAGTGAAAGAAACAGTGGGAAGCAATTTTTTTTAAAAGTTTAAGTCTGTTTCATTTTCTCTCATGGGCCTCATTTTTCAAACAGCAATTCACTTTCAAAAACAAACTCAAAGCTTTTATTTTTTAATTCAAATTCCTGTTGTCTTCTATCTGCAGCTGTTTCCAAATGGAAAAAGATGCCCTAAGCTCTGCTGGCTTTTACACAAAAGATTTCAGTGAGAAGAGAAAAGAGCAGTTCAAAACAACAATAAAAAAGGAAAATATGGACTATGGAAAAATCTGAAAACATTATGATTCTCCAAATACTAAATCTGCTGAGTGATTTTCTTTTAGAATTTGAGCTATATCAGATCCGCGGAGCACAGGCTCCGGACACGCAGGCTCAGCGGCCATGGCTCACGGGCCCAGCCGCTCCACAGCAAGTGGGATCTTCCCGGACAGGGGCACGAACCCGTGTCCCCTGCATCGGCAGGGGGACTCTCAACCACTGCGCCACCAGGGAAGCCCAGATCCACACTTTTTAATCAACTGACAATCTGGAATAGAAGATATCTAATTTATCATGTTTTGACATATACATTTTATTTAATGTCTGTTCAAATTTGCCATGCGAGAATTATTCAATTTGCAAATGAGCCTGGCTATAAGAATTCCATTATAAATGGGGTTCCTTATTATTATACTCACACCAAAGGTACTTTATTTCAGAAACTCAACTTCACTTGGCAAAACTATTTATGACTGAAACCACAGAAGAACTTTTCTCCAACAGAAAGCAATCAAAACATTTCCTGCTTGTCAGTTGCCATCACTATCAGCTTTCACTGAGTCTGAATCTAGCACCACTGGACAGATCAGTGAGGACTGCTGACAAAGACAGGACACAGGTGTGGGGTATGTTGGGGGTGAAGGGGACCCTAGAGGCGTGCACCAAAGAGGGTCCTCCATCGGATCATCTAACCAGTCCACAGTGATGTGACACCTCCATGGTAGGAACACATGGACTCTTTTAAGGTCAAGAAATGGGAGAGTCAAATGGGTGGGCAGAGCTGGTGAAGGAAGACAGACAGACTATGACCCTGCACAGAGCAGAGCAGTCAGACGTGAGGGTGGACAGACTGGAAGGGTGGTTCCAGAATCAACTGCACAGATACTGTCTTTCATCCCTGGCTTGCCTCATTTTACGGCAGTCTCACTTTGCGGCTGGGTAGGGTTCTTCATTTAATGGTTCCCAAGATCACATTCTCTCCAGGGCTTTCCGTTCTGCCACACAACTCTGAGACTTCATTTTTTTATCTTTTAAAAAAAGATTATCAGTTTTTACATTCTTTCTAACTTTTTTGACGTATAGTTTCTAATTTTTTACCATTAATAAATAACATCACAATAAACATCCTTGAACACGTATCTTGCAAACCTTGGAGTCCTGAAAAGTAAAGTCCTAGAAGTAGAACAGGTAAATCATAAGCACAATGTTAAACCAATCCTCCAGAAAGGTGACATCTTTACTCTTCCTCCTGAAATGTGTGTCCACAGGCCTTCATGGATTTCTACCTGTGTGTTAGTTGGAAAATAGCTCAGTGCTATTTTAACTTACTTTTAACAAATTTACTAGTGAAAATAAACATTTCTTATTGCCAATTTTTACCCAAAAAATGTACAGAGATTTTTTACAGTAATTACATTGAATTTATACATCAATTTGTGGAGAACTTTCATCTTGACAATACTGAGTTTTACAACCTATGAACACAGAATAGCTCTCTTTACATCGTTTAAAATTTCTCTCGGCAATCTTTTACAGTTTTCAATGCATAAGTCTTCACGTTGTTTCATTAGTTTATTTGTAAATATTTTATTCTTTTGGATGCTTTTGTAAATTAAATTGTTTTCTTAATTTCATTTTCAGGTTATTTCATTACTAGTATATTGAAGCATGACTGAATTTTGTATGTTGATCTCGTACCCTGCAAACTTGTTTAAATCATTTATTAGTTCTAGTACTTCTTTTATGGATTTTGACCATACAGAATCATGTCATCTAAAGACATTGGTAGTTCTTCCTTTCCAATCTGTATGTCTTTTGGGGTTTTGTTTGTTTGTTTGGGGTTTTGGGGGGTTCTGGTTGGCCCTGTTAGAGGCTGGCTATAGTCTCCAATACAATGTTAAATAGAAGTCACGAAAGCAGACATCTTTTCCCTGTTCTTAGGAGGAAGAGCACTAAGTCTTTCAACATTAAGCATATTTGCTCAGGGTTCTCATAGAGGTACCTTATTAGGGTGAGTACATTTGCTTCTAGTCCTAACTTGCCAAGAATTTTTTAAAAATCTTAAATGATGCTGAACTTTTTCCAATGCTTTTTCTGCCTCTGTTGGGACGATCATGAGGTTTTGTCTTTTATTCTATTAATATGCTGTACGATATTAATTGATTTTTGAATGTTAAAAGAACCTTGGATTCCTGGGATAAATCCTACTTGGTCCTGGTGAATAATCATCTTTATACGTTTCCAGATTCAGTTTACTAAAATACCATTAAGGGTTTTCGTGTTTACAGTGATGACAGATACTACTCTAGTTCTGCAGCATCTTTGGCTGTGATATTAGATTCCTACTGGCCTTAGAGAATGAACTGATTAAGTGTACCTTCCTCCTCAATTTTCTGAAAGAGTTTTCAAAGAACTAAAGTTGTTTTTTCTTTAATATTTGATGGAATTCACCAGTGAAGCCATCTGGTCCTGGGCTTTTCCTTGTGAAAAGATTTCTAATTACTAATTAAACATCATTATCTATTATAAGACAGTTTGGACTTTCTATCTCTTCTTGGTTTTCTCTATTTTAATGTTTTCTTTGCTTTCTGCATGTATATAAAATTATCTATTATTTCCTTTCTTCTGCTTCCTTGAGCAGAAGCTTGCTTTTCTTTTTCCAGTTTCTGAAGATGAAGTTTAGGTTACTGATTTGAGAACTTTCCTTTTGGAGTTAGATGTTTAAAGCTACAAACTTTTCTCTAGGTACTGCATTAGCTGCATTCCATAAATTTTAATATACCACATTTTTATTTTAATTCAGTTCAAAATATTTTCTTATTTTCCTTGTAGTATCTTCTTTGATCCATGAGTTATTCATGTGTGTTATTTAATTTCCAAATATATGGGGATTTACCAGATTTCTTTTTATTTCTAATTTATTACCATTGGGGTCAAAGAACACATTTTGTATGATTTTAGTCGTTTTAAAATTTGTTGAGAATTGTTTAGTGGCCAAACATATGGTCTACCCTGGGGAATGTTCCATGAGTGCCTGGGGTTATTGGGTGGAGTGATTTAAATCACCACCCAAGTCTAGACTCACTCCTGAGTGGCACAATACAAACAGACCCAACCCTGCAGAGCAAAGGCTTGGAAACTTAACTGAAACTGGAACCCACCCATAGAAAATGAGACAGGACTTCTGCTCTGAAACAGACCAGGTTGATAATCCACTAGAACAAGCAACTTGACATTATCTAGGGAATTCTACATCATTCAGAGAGTGCCCGACATTCAGTTACGTACTCTTCTGTTTTTAGCTCCTTTCATTCAGCAGGACGTTGAGACACATCCTTTGCTGAGGGTATCAGTCGTTCGTTCCTATTTATTCCTGAGTAGTATTCCATCGTCTATACTGCATTTGATTATTCTTTCAACTTCTGAGGAACATGCGAGTTGCTCAGGTTTTAGGCTTTTGTGAATAAAGCTGCTGGCAACTGTTGTGTACAAGGCTTTGTCTGGATCTGGCTTCGTTTCTCTTGGTTAAACACACAGGAATGGAATGGCTGGCATATGGCGGTGGATGTTTTAGCCGTTAAGAACTCGGCAGTTTTCCCACCAGCAGTGGAGAAGAGCCCCGTGTGGCCACACCCTGGCCCTGCACCGACATTTGGCACTGCCAACGAGTCTTCACAGTTCTAGCCATTCCAGTGAGCATGCAGGGGCACTTCATTTTGGTTTCAATTTGCATTTCCCTGACGAATGATGATATCGAACGTCTTTTTATGTGCTTATTAGTCTTCTGTGAGGTGTCCAAATATTTCGCCTATTTTTAGCTGGGTTGTTTGTCTTCTTATTATTGAGTTGTAGGATTGCTTTTATATTTTAGATACACGTTCTTGGAAATATTTGTGAGTCTTTTCTCCCATTCTCTGGCTTGCCTTACTTCCTTTTGTTGTTTTTTAATGGTGTCTTTCAAAGAACAAAAGGTTTTAATTTCGGTGAAGTCCAATGTAGCAATTTTAATTGAAATTTAATTTCTGGTTTTACTAAGCACTGTGGTAAAAAGTACGTGCTCTCTGTCATGTCAAGTTTCAGATATATATTGAGTGTTTCTTTATGGTCTACTGAGTTTTGTAACTGCTCCATGGGAGTAGGAATTTAATATGTCATACTTGAAGCGTAGAAAGTAGAAATATAGCTGTTTTATAAACTGCTATTTAGATCTCCTATTTGTTTAGGCTTTGCCCCCCCTGAGCAGTCAAATATGGAGAAAAATTTACTAAAACACCCCATGACTATTTATGTAAATTTTTTCATATATTGCTAACACCCTTTTCATGGCTTTCTTGGCTTTCTCATGTAAAAATATATTCCTTTGTCCAGCTTATTGACTTGCATCGATGTTTATTTATATGATAGTATTACATTCTTTCTTTTATTCTGAATACAAGTGATAAAATATATTTTCCACATATAACTTTTGTGTAACGTTTAGTTGTGTCTTTATTATAAATAGCATATACACAGATTTATGTCAGCTAATCAGTACCTCTTTTTAACCTATTAAAATGTATTACTACAATTATATACTCTATCTTATTTTGGACATTTTGTTCTGTTTCTACTTCTGTTCCTTTGGCAATATCTTGAGTTTTGCTTTTATCTTCTCAAGATTTTGATGAGAATGTAAAATCTTGTTAATTTTATTAATGCTTATGTTTATGCATTTAAAAAGTATTTTAACCTACATTTCCCTAATTTTAAGAATCCTCTGAATCTCACCTTTTCATGGAAGAGTGTTACTGTACTTCCCTCTCTCCCTATCCACCTGCTTCTTGAACTTTATTAACATAACCTAAGGATTTAGATTTAAGTCGTTATCACATTTGTATTTTCTATACTCTGTACCTTCTGCTTCACGTATCGGTAAACGTTAGCATTCTATCTTATAACTAGATTTGTAGCAATTAGTTAAATTTGTCTTTATTTTGTTGGATTCCATTTTTCTCTACTCATCCTTCAGTATGATATCTTCCTCATGTGTGGGATGTCTTCCGCTTCCTCTCTGAATTGATATAATTTTTCCAGAAAAGGAATAATCAGTGCACATTATGTGAGCTCTTAGTAAGAAAATGTTTTTCTGTTTATTTTGCAAGTGAAAAACTCCTTGGTTGTGCATGCAGTTGGGTCACTGCCTTTCTCCTTCAGAACTCTGAAGCATTCCTCCATTATTTCTCTAATTTCTTTGCCAGTTGCATCCTACCTAGAAACTTGGTGGATTTTCATTTTATTCTTGAGGTTCAACACTTTTTCCAGAATGTATCCAGGTTTAATTACATTAATTTTACTTAATATATGTGGCCTCTTTCATATAGATCATGTCTTCTTATTAAAGGTACTACTTTTCTGAGTTTTCCTTTTCTGAAGTTTACAGTAAACTGTTTTCGGAAATACGCTTTTATTCTGTGACTGCTGAATACAAACGCCTTTTTCTTGTTCTACAAAATGTTTTCACAAGTCCCATGTTGTTTGCTTGTTTTTCCCCTTACCCATGAATTCTGGGTAATCTGTTAATATTATATCACCAGCCCCAAAAGGTGCATTTGTTGAGCCAAAGGTGCCTGTCATAGTCTCAGCTTTTGTCAGAAAGTTGTACTGTTAGCCTGAGCACTTTCAAGAGCGCCCTTTTTAGCCTTCTTCACTGTATACTTAAAACTTCTTGCCAGGGCCCCTCCTTCAATATTTTCTGTATTCCTTTAAACGTTAAGCTGATCAAAGAGCTTCCTGCGCAGCAGCTCCACTGCACATTTGGGCCATATATACTTTCTTGGATCTGGTCTCTGATCATAGCAGAGGGAGCTGGGAAGAGATGCACATTCGTGTAGCAGGGACTGAAAGTCCCCACCTTCCAGCCCAGAAACTCTCAGCAGGAATCTAGTTTCTGCCCAAGGCACTGAGTGGGAAAACAGACAGAAGTGGGGGTCTCAGACCCTGCTCTCAGGACCCAGATCCACACAATCTGAATCGAGAAAATAACAAGAAAGCACAGTTCCAAACTCGTAAACCCCACGGGGCTCTGCCATAAAACCTTCTATAGAGATGCTTCTGCCACCAGTGTGTGCTCAGGACTCCTGAGGAGGATAACCCCAGCTGAAAATGAAATCACAGCAAGTATTGCAACACTCTTTATAATCAAGAAAACTTGAAAATAAACTAAATACCCTTGAATAGGGGAGCTGATGAATAAAATAGGGTATATTCGTACGATAAAATACATTCAGTGTTAAAAGGAATGCACTAAATCAACACAGATAGGGCACAGATACATAAAATTCAATGTAAAAGAGCAGACAAGACTAATACACAAAATCTGTAGTTCTTACCTCTTTTTAAATGGAAGCATAAAAACTATATATATATATGCATATATAAAATATATGCATATGTAATACATGCATATAATACATATGGACATTACATATGCATATGAAAGTATGAAATAATACACACTAAATTAATTATAGTGGGTTTTCTTAGGAGAGGAGAGAGTAACGTGATTAGACATGAATAGCAAAGCAAACTAAAACTACATCTGTAACATTTTAGTTAAATACACAGTGTTGACAATTGTTGATTCTTCCTGATGGGTACCTAGGTGTTTGTTCCCTGTATTCTTCTATAAATTTTAAAATTTTTCTCAACGCTATAAAACATACCACTTGTATAAGAACTGGAGACAGCCTCTGTCCTCCTGAACTGCCACTTGAAAAGAATCTGCTGTAACTGATCAATACAACACGGTTTATGGCACACGAACAAACACAGACAAGGATAACTTGAAGCCTTGCTCTGGAGAAAATGACTGGTCATGGGATTTTGCCTGTCAACTGACCCATGCTTCCAAAGCCTGACACATTCTGGCCGTGACCACACTTGTCGACAGGACTTTGAAATGGCCGTTCTGGCACTGCTCTGGGGGTGAATCAAGGCAATCCTGAAGGAGGAAGGAGGACCCTCTCCCGGCCCACCCCGCCCTCTCCACTCACTGTCACCAAGGAGCTGCCTACCGGAGCCCACCCAGCGACCCAGGAGGGGCACAGAGTCAGCCCTGCCCTTCACACGCCCTGTAGGGAGCAGAGGGTCTGCGGGCTGAGCCCTCTCCCCCCGGGCTCTTGTTCCTGGCCGCGAGGAGCCTCCCCTTCCTTCGAGGCCCTGGCGGTGGTGCATGTCAACCCGCGCCAGGCCTAGGACCTTGTTCTCACCTGAATCCCTGATCCAGCTGCTGGGCTAATTCTGAACAAGTAAACATGCTGCTGGCACACGTGAGATCAGAACGTACCTTCCCCCCGAGAGAAGGGCTCTCGACACGGATGGCGCGGAGGCCTCTCACCTGCTCTTTCATTTCCGCGTAGACCTTCTCCGAGTTCAGCTCCACCTGCCGCTTGAACTCCTCCAGCGCTGCATCTGCCTGCTGTGCCTGCAGCCTCTGAACCTCAGTCACACGGGTGAGCTGCTCCTCTTTTTCCCTAGAAAAGTTCAGACAAGCCGCAGAGTTAAAATGTAAAATAAAGGAACTTGGCTTGGATCAAAGAACAAAATTTAACCCTCTCTAAAATAAAATTCGGATTTCCATTTTTTGATCCAAATTCTATAAAACTTCCCTTTAAAAAACTGGCAATAACATGATTTGCCTCAGGAAAAAAAGGATATAAACCCATAATATGTGTTCTGATGAGGACACAACTACTTCTGATGATTTCCCTAAGAACGAAACTGTTTACAACCAGGAACCTCCATCACCCAATGAATGGATAAGCAAAATGTGCCCATCCATGCAATGCAATGTCATTCAGCCTCAAAAAAGGGATGAAGCTCTGATGCACCCTACAACACGGACAAACCTCGAAAACAGTGTGCAAGGGGTAAAGGCCAGACACAAGGTCACGTATTGTATGATTCTATCTAGGAGAAATATCCAGAATAGGTAAACCCATAGAGACAGAAGAAGCAGATTAGTGGTCGCCTGGGCCGATGGGACGGGGGCGATGGGGAGTGGCTGCTCACACATAGGGGGTTTTGGGAGGGGGTTGATGATGAAAATGTTCTGGAATTAGATAGTAGTGATGGCTGCACATCCTCATGGATATACTAAAATCTGCTAAACCGTACACTTTGAAAGGATGAATTTAGTAGTATGTGAATTATATCTCAATTAAAAAAAAAAAACAATGTGCCATAAGAATACCTCTAACATGCACATCTGGCAGAAGCTAACCTGCAGGGTGACAGGTGCAACAGAGCGATGTGGCCGCCTGAAATTATTCTGCTGCTCTCTAGTAAGTACACCTGCCTAAAAGAACCGATAACCATCTCGTTTCTTTATACCTTGAACTAAAATTAAATAGTCAAAAGGGTCCAACAAAAGAAGAGAAATCTCTGCATGTTGCTAGAAGAAACAAATGAAGGCTTTAGGTTATAAGTACACAAAAGTTACTACTGACTTCCATTGAGTTCTACCTAGGTACTAGGCACTGTGCAAACTAGTTTAATATGTCTTCTCTCCTTCATTCTCACAGTCAACTTGTATAAGACTATTTTTATATCTCTAGTTTTACAGAACAGGAAACTGGGGCTTAGAGAATATTTCCAAGCCTACACATCACTAACAGTCAAGGCAGGACTCGAGTCCCGGCCGTCTGCTTCTAGAGCTCCTGCTGTTGACTATTCTGCTGTGCTGCTTTCCTGATTTTCCAGATGCCATGTGCTACGGTCTGAACGTGTCTCCCCAAAATGAGATTAGTGCCCTTATAAAAGGTACCATGTTGGGTACAACCACCTAGATACACGTTGGCAAATGTGATAGAGAGTTGTTACAAATGTTTGAGGGACGTCTGTTCTGACCGATGGATCCAACTGACCGGAAGAAGTTGCCTAGAATGCTCTATTCAAAGGACCGTGAGGCTGGAGAAGAGGCAAAGGCCGCCGCGGTCGATGCCAATGTCCCCACGAGGGGCTAAGGTTAGGAGGCCCAAGAGCTACTTCCCTGCCACACACTCCATGACTAGTTCATCCCACGTTGCTCTTTAATTTCTGAGGCCCTCCTAAACACATTTGGGAAGACGATTCCACAATTAGGATTACAAGTTTTCAAAGGTTTACCTTTGCTTGCTCAGTCTGTCTATAAATAGAAAAGAGGGCTTCCCTGGTGGCGCAGTGGTTGAGAGTCCGCCTGCCGATGAAGGGAACACGGGTTCTTGCCCCGTTCGGGAAGATCCCACATGCCGCAGAGCGGCTGGGCCCATGAGCCATGGCCACTGAGCCTGTGCGTCCGGAGCCTGTGCTCCGCAACGGGAGAGGCCACAACAGTGAGAGGCCCGCGTACCGCAAAAAAAATAAAAATGAAAATAGAAAAGAAAGTACATTGGACAATATTTGAAAACTTTAAAAATTTATAAATCATATAATTTAAAATTACGTATCATTAATTAGCCAGGAGAAAAGTCTGCTAACACAATTTATAAAAATATATGACGTATGGCTGAAACATCAACTTTTTCTATAAATGCTGAAAGTCAGTTGTTTTATATTTTTTGTCCAGTAATTCACCTGAGCTACTTAGTTACTGTAAATAGTTCTAATTTAATAGGACAAATATTTTCTCTATATTACCTCATTCTTACCTACCAAGAGTTTAGTTCATTTACTTTATAATTGACTTATGACTACATAAATCAAAGTCATAAGCTTTACCCATGATCAGTTATATATTGAGACCATATTAAAAATACTGTTTGTTAAAATATAACCTAGTGCAATGAGGCACATTGCTTTTGACTGATCATTTCTAGCCTGATTTACAAATAGCAAATATTGTTTTATATTAAATAGCAGACACAAGGAAATGACCAAAACCTTCCAATTCATTTTCAGTCCCACCACACCTACAAAGCTAATTTAGTGGTAAAGCTAAATACCAAAGAGTGGTGAAGGCACCACCCAATGTATCAATGTTTCTGTCCAGTTTAACTGTGAAAATACATTGAGCTCCACTAATATTTAGAAATCTTCTGTCTTAATATAAATAAAATATGTCTTATTTTAAATAAAGAGATGATATTCATTTTAATGAGGGATCCATTTTAATTTCTATCAAAGTAATGAAAGAGAAGTGGAAATTTTCAGCACTTGAAAAAGAGAAGGGTCTGCTCCTCACTAATGTAAGAACAGTACTTCCTTTTACCATGAGTCCAAATAACGTGTCCTGTAAGAAGCAAAAAAAAAGTGACTTTGAAGATTATTTTTTTCCGTGGAACTAGCTGCGGGGCCAAGTATACATGTATCACTGAAAGGCCTTAAAGCTGGGCCTCCATGAGGATAAAAAGGTGGGAAGAAAATCTGCTTTTTAACTCTGATTTATTTATAAAATGCAGTAAATTTTCCTCGTCTGAGTATATAAAGCATAAAGAACAAAAGAAGCTGCATTCTTATACAACCACAAGCCAGTTCAGATTAAAGGATGTTCTGAAGTACATGATTATTCCAAACACGCAATAAAATGCAGGAGACTAATGGACTACAATTTAGTATTTCTTGAGCTTGAAAAGCTAACATTTATATGTACAGGCCAACCTTAATTTGAAAATCTTCCCTTTGCACATTTCTGCACCAGCACTTTTGATAATGTTGGCAGGGATCCAACACATATTTACAAGGCTTCATGTTACAGTAGACTTCATTCGCTGCCAGCTTGGCATCTCCACTGGAAACTCCAAGAAAAACAAAACAAAACAAAAAACTTCAAACACGTCTGAAAAACAGCTAGAAGTGTCTCCACTCCCTTTCCAGCTGGGCTGGAAGACAAGACTTTCAAGCAGCTATATCATCTATATTCCTGGCTGCCATTGGTACTTAAGTTGATTAAAGTGAGTCAGTCAAAAACATTAAGATACAACTATGCCTTTAAAGGCACTAAAAATAATACCTTCACTAAGCATGATAAATAAATAGATTTCTTCTGCCTCTTCTTCACGTGACTGCTAAGACTAATGGTCTCTGCTAAATTCTTCTTAAAAACGATAAACACTGTGGACACATCTAAACATTTAGATACTTCAAGAGTTAGAAAGGAATACCAGTAAAATTGGAAATTAACAGCGGTCTTAATATCGAAAAAATGACAATATTCCTCAAATTGATGAACAGATTCAACACAATCCCTGTCAAAATCCCAGATGGCATTTTGCTGAAATTAACAAGTTGATCCTAAAATTCATATGGAAATGCAAAGTACCCAGAACAGGCAAACCAATCTTGAAATAAAACAAAGTTGAAGGACTCACATTTCTTGATTTCAAAACTTACTACAAAGTTAGGGTAATCAAAACAGTGTGCTACCGGCATAAAGACTGACATATATAGAATAGGATTAAGATTCCAGAGATAAACCCTTACGTTGATAATCAGTAGATTTTCAGCAAGGATGCCAAGACAATTCAATGCGGGAATAAAATAGTCTTTACAACAAATGGTGCTGGGACAACTGGACATCCACGGGCAAAAGAGTGACGTTGAATTCCTTCATTACACAACACACAAAACGAACTCAAGATGGGTCACAGACCTCAATGTAAGAATTAAAAACACAAAACTCTTAGAAAGAAAATATAGGAGTAAGTCTTTGTGACCTTGACCTAAGCAAAGCCTTCTTAGATATAACACCAAAAGCATAAACAAGAAAATGAAATATAGATAAATAGACTTCAGCAAGTTAAAAGACTTGCCCTGCTAGGGATATTATCAAAAAGTGAAAAGAAAACCCACAAAATGAAAGAAAATATTTGCAAATCATATATCTGAAAAGAGACTTGTATCAAGAATATATAAAGAACTCTCATAAATCAATAATAAAAAGATAAAGAACACAATTTAAAAACAGGTGGAATCAACATTGTTAAAATAGCCATACTACTGAAAGCAATCTACAGGTTTAGCGTGATCCCTATCATATTACCCATGACATTTTGCACAGAACTAGAACAAACAATCCTAAAATTTATATGGAACCACAAAAGACCCAGAATTGCCAAAGCAATCCTGAGGAAAAAGAACAAAGCTGGGGGCATAACCCTCCCAGACTTCAGGCAATACTACAAAGCTACTGTAATCAAAACAGCATGGTACTGGCACAAAAACAGACATATGGATCAATGGAACAGAATAGAAAGCCCAGAAATAAATCCACATACCTACAGTCAATTAACCTATGACAAAGGAGGCAAAAATATATAATAGAGAAAAGACAGTCTCTTCAGCAAGTGGTGCTGGGAAAGCTGGACAGTTGCATGCAAATCAATGAAGTTAGAACACACCCTCACACCATACATAAAAATAAAGTCAAAATGGCTTAAAGACTTAAATATAAGACATGACACCCTAAAACTCCTAGAAGAGAACATAGGCAAAACATTCTCTGACATAAATCGTATCAGTATTTTCTTAGGTCAATCTCTCAAGGCAACAGAAATGAAAGCAAAAATAAACAAATGGGACCTAATCAAACTTATAAGCTTTTGCACAGCAAAGAAAACCATAAACAAAATGAAAAGACAACCTACATACTGGGAGAAAATATTTGCAAACTATACAACTGACTGACAAGGGCTTAATTTCCAAAATATGCAAACAGCTCATACAACTCAATAACAAAAAGCAAACAACCCAATAAAAAGATGAGCAGAAGACCTAAATAGACATTTCTCCAAAGAAGACATACAGATGGTCAATAAGCACATGAAAAGATGCTCAACATCGCTAATTACTAGAGAAATGTAAATCAAAACTGCAATGAGGTACCACATCACACTGGTCAGAATGGCCATCATCAAAAAATCTACAAAAAATAAATGCTGGAGAGGGTGTAGAGAAAAGGGAACCCTCCTACACTGTTGGTGGGAATGTAAGTTGGTGCAGTCACTATGGAAAACAGTGTGGACGTTCCTTTAAAACCTAAAAATAGAGGGGACTTCTCTGGTGGCACAGTGGTTAGGAGTCCGCCTGCCAATGCAAGGGACATGGGTTCAAGCCCTGGTGTGGGAGGATCCCACATGCCGCGGAGCAACTAAGCCCATGCACCACAACTGCTGAGCCTGCACTCTGGAGCCCACAAGCCACAACTACTGAGCCTGCAAGGCACAACTACTGAAGCCTGCATGCCTAGACCCCGCGCTCCACAACAAGACAGACCACCACAATGGGAAGGTCATGCACCGCGGCGAAGGGTGGCCCCCACTTGCCGCAACTAGAGGAAGCCCGCACACAGTGATGAAGACCCAAAGCAGCCTAAATAAATAAATTTATATAAAAAACTAAAAATAGAGCTACCATATCATCCAGCAATCCCACTCCCAGGCATGTATCAGAAGAAAACTAATTCGAAAAGATACATGCACCCCAATGTTCATAGCAGCACTATTCACAACAGCCAAGACAAGGAAGCAACCTAAGTGTCCAGCAACAAATGAATGGACAAAGAAGATGTGTTTTATATATATATATATATATATACACACACACACACACAATGGAATATTACTCAGCCATAAAAGGAAGGAAATAATGCCATTTGCAGCAACATGGATGAACCTGGAGATTGTCATACTAAGTGAACTCAGACAGAGAAAGACAAATATTATATGACACTGCTTACATGTGGAGTCCGAAAAAAATATACAAATGAAGTTATCTGCAAAACAGACACAGTCTCACAGACTTAGAAAACAAATTTATGGTTACCAAATGACAAAGGGGAAAGGAGGTGGGGTCAGGAGAATAAATTAGGAGTTTGGGATTAGCAGATATGAACTACTATATCTAAGATAGATAAACAACCAGGTCCTACTGTATAACACAGGGAACTATACTCAATATCCTATAGTAAACCATAATGGAAAAGAATATGAAAAAGAGTATATACATATACACACACACACACATATATATATATGAGTCACTTTGTTTACACCAGAAACTAACACAACATACTTCAATTAAAAATAATAAAAAGAAGATAAATAAAAATAGGTGAAGAATCCAAATAGATACTTCTCCAAAGAAGATATACAATTAACCAATAGGCACATGGAAGGACACTCAATATCACTGTTAAGAAAATGCAAATCTTGGGCTTCCCTGGTGGTGCAGTGGTTGAGAGTCCGCCTGACGATGCAGGGGACACGGGTTTGTGCCCTGGTCCGGGAAGATCCCACATGCTGCAGAGCGGCTGGGCCCGTGAGCCATGGCCGCTGAGCCTGCGCATCCGGAGCCTGTGCTCCGCAATGGGAGAGGCCACAACAGTGAGAGGCCCGCGTACCGCAAAAAAAAAAAAAAAAAAAAAAAAAAAAAGAAAGAAAGAAAGAAAATGCAAATCAAAATCACAATGAGGTACCATTAAACAACCTCTAAGATGGCTATAATCAAAAGACAGATAATAACAACTGTTATTGTTTTGTTCTGGTTTCCATTAACCTTGCTTGGGCTTTATTGAGCTTCTTAAATTAGCATAATTTTGTATTTCATGAAAACTGGAAAATTTGGGGCCGTTATTCAAATATTTTTCTGCTCTATTACTCGCTTTCCTCTGCTTCTGTGACTCAAATTAAATATATTTCATACACTGTCATTGTCCTGCAAGTCTCTGCAGCTCGAATTTCTTCTAGTACATTTTTTCGTTGTCCCCAGACTGACTAATTTCTATTCATTTATCTTCATGTTCTTCTTGTAATCTCCATTCTGTTGTTATAGTCAGTCTACATTTTAAATTTCAAATGTATTTTCCACTGTTTTTCTATTGAGATTTCCTAGCTTTTAATTCATTACTACCAATTTTTCTTAAAGTTCTTTAAATAATTATAATAGCTACTTTAAATTTTTATCCACTAATTCTAGTATCTAATTTATCCTAGGGTGGTCTCCATTGATTGACTGCATTTTCCTTTGAGAATAAAAAGGCCACGTTATCCTAATTGAAAATAAGCAGGTCATGTGTTACCCTGATTCTTCATATGTCAAGTAATTTTCGCTTATATCTTTATGAATGATACATAGTAAAGAGTCTGGATTCTGTTTTTTTCCTCTGAAGAGTATTGATTGGTAATTTTAATTATTTGTTTATAGCAGGCAGTTAACTTGGCTGAATTCAAACTATAAATTCTGTCTCCCCAGAAGCTCATATATAAATTCAGCTCTTTTAGCTTACTTGGGCTATTTGGAGTTTCAGGGGTCAGTCACAAATATGCACTGAGATCACATGAAGAATTTGGGCTCCCTTCTCTGGCTCTCTTATTTCCTGGGTGTCTCTCCATCTTAGTTTGCCAGTTTACCGTCCATTCTTTCATCAGGTTCTTCAAGCACTAAGAAGACAAGTTATCTACCCAAATTCTAGCTGTCCCACATGGCATCAAATGCGGCCAGATAAATGCTACAAAAGTGGGAAGCTCACCTTTACTTCTTCCAAGTGTGTACTGTCTTCCACTATCTCTTTGTGCCTACTCATTCTCCAGGGTCTTCAGGTAGTGGTATTTTATACCTTGTACAGAGTTTATGTTTGCGAGAGGATCAGTCTGATTGGAGCTTTCTCGGCCATCAAATGAACTGGAAGCTCCCTTCTTGGTTGTTTTGATAGGCAGATTACTATTCATTCTTTAGGGGCTCAAATGTCAGCTCTTCAGATAGAGCTGCTAGCTGCTTCTTTCATCCTTGTCAGTGCCTTTTATATACTACTACTATAGCACTTTATATATACTATTACAGCTGTTAATTTATACATTTATCTTTTTCAGGATAATCAGATCTCTTTGAGACCAGGGGAATGGAGAGTGTGAGGACAGAGCAGTGTCTTCCCCTTATTTATAGCACATACCTTTAGTATATTACTTATATGGAATTATTCAATATTTTTTTGATAAATGTATACCATCTAGATCAGGGATCCCCAACCCCCGGGCCACAGACTGGTACTGGTCCACGGCCTATTGGGAACTGGGTCCCCCCGTCGCTCCCCACCGCTCCCCACCTCTCCCCGTCGCTCCCCGTCGCTCCCCATCGCTTGCATTACCACCTGAACCATCCCCCCCACCGTCCGTGGAAAAAATGTCTTCCATGAAGCCAGTCCCTGGTGCCAAAAAGGTTGGGGACTGCTGATCTAGATGGAACCAGAACAAAACCAGGGAACACAACAAAAACGTTGACATTTCAGGCCAGATAATTCTTTGCTGTGGGGACATGTCCTGTGCACTGTGATATGCTTAGCAACATCCCTGGCCTCTCCTCTCTAGATACCAGTGACAATATCCCTTCCCCAATTCTGACAACCCCAAAATGCCTACAGACATGTCAAATGTCCCCTGGAGTAGCAAAATCACACCTGATTGAGAACCACTGGGACAGAAAGTATGGCCCCAGGGTCAAACTCCAGTCTTGAAGAACCGTATTTGGTTAAAGCATGAGAGTTATGAATAAGAATGAGGAATCTTCTTCAACTATCCAAAAATCTCTTAAGAAGATGTGGACGTCAGCTAGGAGGTCCATAAATCCTTTGAAATCACCTGGATTTGAATCATGATGCAAAAGAACTGATCCTGGCATCAACCTCCTAGCCAACATTCTCAGCCAACTTAGTCATGCTCCAGGAGCTGAGGCAAGGGTCCTGGCAGCAAATTCTAAGAGCTACTCAGTGAAACACTGCAGAAAACTTAGACAAAGTGCAAGAAATGGTTCTTATATTGGAGAAACTACAATCGGATTAGGGAAAGAGAAAAATGCAAGCCAAAATCAAATGGTAGGGTAATATTATGGATATTTTGTGACAAATTGTAAATACTATAGAAATACAAAAAAGGGAAAGGGGCAGTGAGAGTCTATATAAGAAAACCAATGTCAGAAGATCAGAAGATTTGTGTGTAAAGTGAAAAATAAAGCAATATAGGTAAATGTAATGAAATATTTAAATAGTTTAAAGTTTTACATAAGAATTTTGTGCTAAACTAAGGTCTGCCTATAATATGGGTCTATTAATAAGTTAAAAGAACTCTACCTCAGCAAATAAAAAAGCGATTCAAATTTTTACAGTGAAATAAGAAAACCCTGAGACAATGATCCTTAAAGACAAAACGGCTTCGGTGTACAGAGAAGAAAAATTCCTTTAAACACTTTAAACTTCAATATAAATCCCAAATCTAATGTTGTTTCCTTTTATGTTTCCTATATTTTAAAAAGTACTGATGAAAAGTTCCATATATAAATTATACATCATACTTGCAAAGCTACATAGGTACCCACCAATTCACCCTACTTTACAGGCAGCAATATATCAGTTAATAATAAGGAAATACATGTTCGGCCTATGAAATGACAAGGCCTAAATATTTTGAAATAGATGCAGACCACTTCTTGTTACTATGGAGAGCAAAAAGGCAGTGTGAAGTCATTCAAGCAGAATGATAAGTAAACCAAAGCCAGATCAAAGGAATAAAGAAGAAAGGCTGAAATGTGAAGCTGAAATATTTATTTCCTTCAAAACATCATTCATGCCTTGTCCCTGGGCAGTTCAATCTTTCAAAGTAGCTGGAAAATATTCTCACTTACATTCATCCCTGTGCACAAGTAGATAGGCAAATTTTCTCTTTGTTTTTACCAAATACAAATGCAATATTTATCACCGAGAGGAATTTTTCCGCTTTTCATAAATGATTTCTAAATTATGCGAAATATATTTTAAAGGCACAATAGATATTTTCTAGTACTTTTACTGAATGATGCTGCTACAAACTGTGACGTTTCCAGTGTAACCATAATTTTTAATGTCCTTGCAAATGGTGAAAAAGAGTAAACACTGAGTGATTTCTATGCTCATTACAGTGTAGAGCAGTTCATATATTATTTCATTTCATTATTATAACTATAAAAATTATTTTTTTTCACAAATGAAAACAATGAAATTTAGAAGAGCTAAGTGATTTACCCAGGTTTATGTAGTAAATGACAGAATGAGAAGTTAAACCAGCCCATCTGACCTCAGAGTCAAAGTTGTTTTATTTCTTTAGATCTGTATGTACATACATACATATAATATATATATTTAACGAAATCACTGATTTAGTTAATTAACTGAAGTTACAACTAGGTCCTTACTGTAATTTATTCCTACATGACATTAATATTTGCACATCAAATCACTTTTAGAACATTTGAAAGCTAAAATGTTCATCAAGCTTTTACTTAACACCTGTATACCAGGATCTGAGTTTGGTGCTAGAAATACAAAAATAATCAAGACACTGTCCCTGCTTTCAATATGGAAGGAAGATAGATTCTATACTGTTTTCAATGTGATAAAAACTACACAATGATATGAACACAATACTATGAACAAGACCAGAGGAATTCATTGTGGTATAGAGTAAAAAGCTTCATAGAGGGCGTGTCATTTTGGTAAGATCATCACTAAGAATGTTTAAAAGGTATTTTATATATATGTATATATAATATGTTAACTATATGTATGTGAAATGTGTATGTATTTGTAAAATATATATTGGTATTTAATATTTATAAATTATCTTTTATTTTCCTCCTTACCATCATACTTTCCATGAAAAAAGCAAATCTCCATCAGAAGATTTTTCTTTCAAGAGGAAGATGACTATGGTAGGGGCAAAAAATTTCTAAAGATAGGATTAAAGTTTTCTTTGAGATATAATAAAATACAGAACAATTTTTACTGATGATAAAACACTCTATTGATAAGTACATAAAAGTATGTTACCTGGATTTATGTTGGTTTTAAGATACCTATCTAGTTATAAACATATATCCATATTTCACTGACCATTTCTTCCCACCTCGTTCTGAACTCTTCCAAGACCCCAGTGATGATCTTACATTTGTGTAATAATAAGTCCAGTCATCTGCTAATCTGCTACCATGTGGTGTTCATTCATTCATTTACCATTAATGTGTTAAGGACCCACTATGTGCCAGGCACCTTCTGGAGGTTGAGGAAATACCACTGGACTAGTCACAACCAGTTCCTACGCTAAGGAAGCTTTCAGTCTAGCAGGGGAAAAGACCATGAATTAATACATCACTATTAATGAATATTCAATTCAATGAACAAAGGAGAAATATAGGGTATTAAGGGTTCGTATAACAGGGAGAAAAAAAAACCTTACTTAGGAGTTAGGATATAAGAAAGTGATGTTCCAGTTAACTGAAGGATGAGAAGGACTGCGTAAAAGAAAATACAGGATAAGAGCATTCCAGCATAAAGGGTAATAGACGGAGAAGCTGTGAAAGGGAAAGACTGTTGTTAATTCAAGGAAGAGAACAGGAGCCAACAGGACAAAAATACAGAGAACAGAGAAAAGGGCTTGTGATGATGCTGAGAATTACCTTCTCACACTGAAATTCTAGAGAGAGAATTTTTGTAGTTTTACAGAAAAGCTACAATGTTTGAAAAATATAATGGATGAGACTAAAGGCAGATTATACATTGCTAAAGAAAAGATTAGTGAACTTGGAGACATAGGAATGGAAACTAACCAAAACAAAGCACAGAAAGGAAAACAGAATAATAAAAAAGAAACGAAGCGTCAGTAACACCTTTCAGTGACCTAACATACGTGTACTTAGACTTCCTAAAGGAAAAGAGAGAGGTGGGAACAGAAAAATATTTGAAGAAATAATGGCCGAAAGCTTTTCAAATTTAGCTAAAATTATAAATTTACAGATCCAAGAACTCCAAGCACAAGAAAAATAAAGAACGCGACACCAAAGGCACTAATCAAACGGCCCCAAAACCAGTGACACAGAAAAAAGGAATCTTGAGGGCAGCCAGAAAAAATCAGAGGAACAAAAATAAGAATGGCAGCAGACTTCCTGGCAGAAACAATGCAGTCAAGAAGACAGTGACGCAACATCCTTAAATTACTGAAAGAAAAATCTTAAAATTCCATACCCAGTGAAAGTATTTTTCAAAAAAAGGTGAAATACTCCCCAGACATACAAATAAATGACGGAAGAATTCATAACAGGACACCTATAGTAAAAATAATAATAATAATAAAGGGAGTCCTCAAGCTGAAGGATAATGACATGAAACAGAAATATGGATATACACAAAGGTACGCATAGAAGACATTTTTATATTATTTAAATATCTGTAAAAAATAATTCACTGAATGAAAATAATACAATGCAATGTGTGGTTTATGACATGTAAGAGTAAAATGTATGACAAGAATAACACAAAGTCACAGGAGGAGAAATGGCAGTAAACAACTGGAAGAGTCTTACATGTGAACTAGTAGGGTAGACTGTGACAACTTTAAAATGTATACGCTAAATTCTAAAACAGCCACTAAAACAACAAAGCCACTAGTTGTAGCTAACAAGCCAACAAAAGAAATGATTCATTAAAAATATGCAACAATGCAAAAGAATGCAGAAAAAAATAGAAAGGGAAACTAATGGACATACAGGAAAAACAAATAGTAATATTCTAGATTTAAAATTCACCGTATCATTAGTCACATTAAATGTAAATGGTCTGGGCTTCCCTGGTGACGCAGTGGTTGAGAGTCCGCCTGCCGATGCAGGGGATACGGGTTCGTGCCCCGGTCTGGGAAGATCCCACATGCCGCGGAGCGGCTGGGCCCGTGAGCCATGGCCGCTGAGCCTGCACGTCCGGAGCCTGTGCTCCGCAATGGGAGAGGCCACAACAGTGAGAGGCCCATGTACCGCAAATAAATAAATAAATAAATAAAAAATAAAGAGGCCAATAAAAGTATTAAAAGAATATACCACACCAACACTAATCAAAAGAAATCTGGAATGGCTATATTAATATCAGCCCAAGTAGATTTCAGAGCAAAGAATACTGCCAACATTAAAAAAGTCATTTCATAGTAATTACTCAATAGACTAACAGGATACAAATCTTCTAAATACAAAAAATAAACTTACGGAACTGCAAGGATGAATGAAGACATGCAAAATTATAATTAAAAATCTCAATATTGCTCTCTATCACTAATTGATAGGAAAAGCAGGCAGATAAGGATAAACAGGATTTGAACAACACTGTCAACCAACATGATCTAATCGAATTCCACCCAGCCACAGCAGAATACTTATTAATTTCAAGAGTGGAACACTTACCAAAATAGACTATATTCTGGAACATAAAGCAGTTCTCAAAACCTTTAAAAGGATTCAAGTCATGCAGTGCATACTCTCTGATCACAGCAGAATTAAATTTAAAAGCTATATAAGAAAGATTTCTAGGAAGCCCCCAAATAACTGAAAACTAAATAACACTCTTCTGTCAAACCTATGCGTCAAAAGAAGAAATAAAACAAGAAGTTAGAAAATATTTTGAACTTAATGAAAATGAACATAACACATATCAAAATTAAAGAGATGCTGCTAAAGCTGTACTTGCGGGAAATTTTATAGAACCGAATAACTATATAGAAAAAATTTAAATATACAGATTTCAAATCAATGGCATCAGCTTTCACCTTAACAAGTTAGAAAAAGACTAGAAAATTAAACACAAAATAAGTAGAAGAAAGAAAAGAACAATAATAACCAGAACAGAAGTCAATAAAATAGGGGCAGAAAACATTAGAAAAAAATCAGTGTAACCGAAAGCTGGTTCTTTGAGAAGACTAACAAAATTTATAAAACTGTAGCCAGACTGACTTGGAGAAAGACAATACAAATTAACAGTATTACGAATGAGACAGCTTACGTCACTACAGATTCTATACTCTTGTATTAAAAGGACAAGAAGGCAATGTCATGAAATAAACAGAAAAAAATTTCAATTCATACTTCCCAGCATATACAAAATTAACTTAATAAACAAGTCATATTCCTAAATGTAAAACCTAAAACTATAAAATTTCCAAAAGAAAACAGGAGAAAACCTTTGTGACCCGAAGTTAGGGAAAGAGTTCTTAGCTACGACACTAAAAGCACAATCCATAAAAGAACAAATAAATAAACTGGATTTCATCAAAATTGAAAACACCTGCTCTTTGAAAGAAACTATTAAAAGAATGAAAAGAAAAGTCACACACTGGGAGACAATATTTGCAAATCTATCTGTTAAAGGACTTGTATCCAATATGTACAAAGAATTCTCAAAACTCAATAATAAGAAAATAATTAACCCAGTTAAAAAATAGACTAAAAATCTGAACACTCACCAAAGTAGATATACTTATGGCAAAATAAAGGACATGAAAAGTTTTTTCAACATTAGTCATTAGGGAAATGCAAATTAAAACCACAAAGAGATACTTGTACATACCTGTTGGAACTGTGAAAATAAAAACACTGATCATATGAGGTTTTGGCAAGGATGTGGAGGAAGGCTAGAGCTCTTATACACGCTGGGGAGGATGTAAAACAGAGAAGAGTTTGGCACTTTCTTGAAGAGTTAAACACCCACCTCCCACATGACCTAGATATTTGACTTTTAGGTCCAAGAGAACAAAAAGCAATGTCCACACAAAGACTCGATACTGATGTTCAGAGAAGCTTTACCTGTAATAGCCCCCAAAGTGAAAACAGTGTGAATGTCCATCAGCAGATACATGGATCAACAAATTATGGTAAATCCATACAATGGAATATTACTCAGAAATAAAAAAGAATGAACTACTGATATACAGTACAACATGGATGCATCTCATAATCACTAAGCCAAGGGAAACAAGTGAGACCAAAAAGTATACAAACAATATGCTTCCATCTACTTAAAATTCTAGAAATTAAAATATAGTGACGGGAGATTAGTGGCTGCCTGCATATGCAGAAGGAAGAAGGGTGGGCAGGAGAGATTACACAGGGGCAAGAGGAAACCCTGGGGAATAATTAATGCTCCCATAGACATATTTTTTGTGTTGATAGTTTCACAAGTGTATACATATGTCAAAACATGAATGTACTGTATTTCAATTATAACTCAATAAAGCTGTTAAAATGGCCCTTAAATATATGAAAATATGTTTACTCTCGCTTATTATAAGAGAAATGAAAATTAAAACTATACCGAGAAACCATTTATCACCAATCAGATTTTCAAAAAATGTAAAATACAACCACACATTCTACTTGGAAGACTGTGGGTCAAAAGTCACCCTAATAGGGAGCCAGGAGAGATTCAAACAATGCAACCTTCACGAAGGGGTCTTTGGCAATACTCAGCAAAACTATGTCTGTGTTTGTCTTTTCACCCAGCATTCTCATTCCTAAAAAGTTACCCTGAATATGTATTTCAAGCAATGCAAAAATATATATCTCCTATCCTGTCATTGAGAATACTGGATACAATCTCTATGCCCATAGGTAGGACAGCAGTTGTATAAACTATGATTCATCCACATATCAGCATACCATGCTGATGAAAGAAGAGTGACTGACTTCCACTTTAAAACTAATGAAAAAGCAAAGCATAAGAATGAAGAGAAAATCATGAGATATACATGTACCTGCTCATCTGTGCAAAAACAAACACAGAGAGGATCAGCCTGAGACTGATGAGATCACCAGTCTACAGGGGAGGCTGGGAACGGAGAGGAAAGGACTGAAGGGATGGAGGTGGGGAGACACTTCTCTGAATACACATTATCGTTCTGATCTGATTTTTAAAGCCATGTTAATGTTCCACTTACTAAAAAGTAAAAAATAAAATAAACAAGGATGGAGGAGGGAAATTCTAAGATGAAACAACAACAATAATAAAAAAATCTAGTGGCACTTCAAAAGATTAATAAGATAGTCACGCTGAAGCAGGAGTAGGGGGAAGAATTACCAAGCTAACTTTTGAACACGACGCTTGGATCGAAGGCTCAAAGGCTAAGGACAAAAAGAACTCAAAGAAGAATTAAACTACAGCTTTAGGTTTCTTTTGTCACAGAGTATCCTTTATCAATTCAAAAACCACTTCCTGGCATTCAAGGTTTGGGCAAACAACTTTACAGATATTGGAAGTCAGACCTCTCGTTGTCAGAGAAGGGAGTAACAAATAAGGAAAGGGAAAAAACAACCCTGTGGTATCTCCCTGGAACTGGAATTAGTGTGAATTCATGATTTTTATACATTTAGCTAGATATAGAAATAGAGGTAGATATGTGTATTATTGTATGTATATGAATAAAAACACACATGTATATATATATATGTACGCACATGTCGATGTATTCATTCATGTTTCCTATCTCTGCCTGCTGAGAGGGGATAAAGGTCATTCCTCAGGAAAGCAGAAAACACACCATTAGGTGATTTCTAACTGTCTAATAAGAAATCATACTGAAGATCAATGAACCACAAGGAAAACACGATATAAAAATTGGTAGGATACAACTTCAGCATTTCTTTTTCTGTTTTTTTTTTTGCGGTACGCAGGCCTCTCACTGCCGTGGCCTCTCCCGTTGCGGAGCACAGGCTCCGGACGCGCAGGCTCAGCGGCCATGGCTCATGGGCCCAGCCGCTCCGCGGCACGTGGGATCTTCCCGGACCGGGGCACGAACCCGTGTCCCCTGTATCGGCAGGCGGACTCTCAACCGCTGCGCCACCAGGGAAGCCCACAACTTCAGCATTTCTTAAAACAATTTAGAGCTTTAAGTACACAAGTTAGAAAAAGAAAAGCAATTGAAATCTGGTTTGGAATTACGCTGCTCTACTTTAAAGTGCATACAATGGGAGTCATAATTTGGGACTAATTTGTGATTTTGGTTGTGGGATTCATACGTGTCCTGGTCTGTGTGAGAAACTGCTCAGTTATGACTATCAAAAGTCTACTTGCATAAGGGACAGACAATTCTCCTCGAAGAGAATTTATCCTAATGAAAATCAGGTATCTTTTCAAGGAAGTAAACAGCCTTTAAAAGACACGGTAAAAGCATAAAGTAGGATCAAGAAAGGCGTGATTACCTCTGGAGAAGGAAAGAGAGAAAACCCATACTGATGACATTTTTCCCGTTAATTACAAGGCGCACCCTTTGTTAAATGCGCACCTGCGGGCTGCGTGTGTGATGCTCTCCCCCGACCGCAGTCAGCTCTTCCCCGACAAGAAGAGGACCTCTGCCCTTTCCCGCCCCACCCTCTCCCCAGCACGCCACAGTCCTTGGCCTTGGGAGGGGCACGGCCCTGAAAGCACTGTTCATTCAGCCCGTCATCTCTCTCCAGGAATCCAGCACAGGCTCCTGCTCGCAACTCTGGCCGTGACCAGGTGAGCACACTCAGCCCGATGCGGGAGGATTATTTATTATTTATTTAGTGGTCTTCAATCTCTCGCAAATAAAAAATGTTACAAAATTTTCAGATTTTATACACATTAACATTAAGAATTTATTTCTACTGAATAAACCCTAGATGTTGCTAAAAAGTAGTATCATTAATTTCATTTTTTATGAATAATCTTCCTTAATATTCCTAAGGAATCTACAAAAGCATGCCATGCCCATAACTAATTCAGACTTTGTTAGCACGAATCTGTGATGATTTTGACAGGGGACATTTAAGCTCGCCTTTATCTATTCTAAGATAAATGTATTTTTTTAACGTATACATGTTGTATATAGGCCACATTTTGTCTATTTTTTAAAATAAACGTAACTATTTAAATAAATTTTTTAAATACCTTCCAACTCACACCACCTAAAATAAAACAGCCGTACACCGCAAAGATGCAGGATCGCGGCGAAGTGTCTCTCCTGAGAAGGAACGGGAAGAGACAAAGCTCGTCTACACATGGGCTGCATTTCTTCAGGCATCTGGCCTCTCTCTGTGCATCTGGCTCCATTTTCCTGTTGGCATCAACTAACTGCTCAAACTCCAGCTCGCATATGGCCCATCGCAGCTGCCCAGCCAACCTTCCTCAGAGTAACTTGGAATGATTTTAGCTTCTGCACCGAGTTAGTCTCTTGGTTTTCCAGCTCCAAATTCCCAAGATCAGGGAGAAGGGGCAGCGCAATATAGCAGCATAGCTAAGATCAGGGCTAGAGTCAAACACACACAATTTCAAATCCTGGCACCTCCATTTACCAGCGGTGTGACCCTGAGCTCTGTGTACCTCTGAGTAAAGTGAACTTGCTGCCTTTGGACCAGGCGTCCACACTAGACCCAGTGAGCATGGCAGAGAAGGGGAGGTGGCCCTATGCACAGAACATGGTGGGCAGTTGGCAGAAGCTTAGTTCCCATTTGGGAATTAAGCCATGAATAAGTAATGGCATAGTATATGTTGTCATCACTTGGAACAAGTCATTAAAAAAGCACAAAAGGAAATCTACTGAGTGATACCAAAGGTAAAAGCGTTCTAGCACTGAATCAGGGATCTAAAGGCCTCGGTGGAAGTCCCAGCTCAGCCACACCCTAGCTAAGCCACACTGGTTAAACTGCTTCACCTCTTTGAACCTCAGTTTCTCCCTTTAAAATGCAGATAATAATAAGCAATAAACTTATTAATAAACCACATAAAACTCTACTGAGGATTAATTAAGAGGGTATCTATTAAAATCATTTTGGTAACTATAAAACATTAAATGAAGAATTGCTACATTTTATTAGTTTATCAACTCCCACTGGATTATATTAGTTCACCACATCTCATTGCCAAAGTCAATTTTGATTGTAGTAAAACTCAAGAAGCTAAAAGATATGAGTTTTGCAAACTTAATTTCTAAAGAAAGCATCCAATAAACCTAAAAATCTCATGTTCCAAATTAAACCTATTGTGTAAAATGGTGTCACAACTGTCTCTGTCAATAAGAGGCCTCCTGACTGTCATATTATACAGACACTCATTTAAAGCAGTGAGAAGAAACGCAGAGCTCTGTGAAGACGTGCCCACAAAGAAGGACTTCACAGAATAGAAATTTCCTTTTCAACTTGAAACAAGGTCACCGCAGATTTCTGTCCTCCCTTCGAGCTTTCCATCGTGCTTCTTAGAGGCAGGCTCACTGGGGCTCAGGAATGCTTACAATAAACTGGAAGCTTTGCTCTCCATCTAAAATGGTTTCAGATGCTCAAGCAGAGTGCAGAAAAGAGAACAGATGGGTCCCCACCACCACCACCAGCGATACTTAAGAAAGCTATTTTTGAGAAGAAAATTATATTCAGAGTTTTTAGGAACATTTTCCCCAAGGCATAGGGATAACTGCTCAAGACGACACAAATGTCGCTATCAATGCAAAGCCGAATCCTTTTTAAGACACCTAACAAAAAAGAATGTAAAATTTTCGTAATGCCTTCTACTTATTTATCCATAATTTCCCACTTCAAGTACGATGGTACCACCTGCAAGAAAAGCAAACTATTATATTCCCATTAATGACTTAGAAAATCATTAAAACGAAACAGCTTAAGTATATGATAAAGGTATGTTCACATCATAGCCGCAAGCTGCAAAATGAATGACTTCCCATCAGCTGTGTGTGATAAAACTCATGACGAACTGGAACTTTCTCAACTGCACAAGGTGAATCTCCTTAGCAGTCATTTCAAATACGGCTACCATTCAAAACCACACGATGAGTCACAGCAGAGCAAGTTAGGGAGCAATTAACTTCCCAGGTAAAGAGCTTGAAATGTTTCTAATTATAATCACATAGTACCCCTTTAAAAAGAAAAAGCCAAATCAAAGAATCAGACATCAAAAGGCCATTAGGTCTTTCAGCGTAGACCATTTCCAGACCTGGTTTACTCCACATTAAACCTCCTTTGGGGTGCTTTCATTCCTCACTAAGAACACAGATATATGGTTCAAGTCACTTAAAGTTCCTTCAAAGTTGCTTGACATTCGTGTATTCCACACCTAACATGAGTAACTTTTATGTCGAGTAATAAAAAACTAGAGGATCTGAATTTTAACAAAGCCACCAATTTTTAAATTCTCTTGTTAAATTTCATGACATAAACCTTCAGGGACTGTGATTTAGGGAAAGAATAAAGGAAATTCAGTAAGGAAATAAAAGCATGTTTTTCTTAAGGATGGAAATGTTTGACATTTACTTATCTATTGTTTATTATATTCTGACAGCATCTTTCTTCCAGAAAATGAGGTCTGTTTGCTTTACTCCTAACCTCATGGCTTGTACATTAACATGTTACCAGATTCACGCCTTTGAAATACTTTACCCCATCTGGCAGGGGAATTCTCTCCTCTCCACCAGCTCATTTTTCGTCCTTCCCTCGAAACCTGGTTTATTGCAGAGAAATATTTAGGAAAGTAAGTCTTCTTCCAATGTCACTGTCATCACAGACCACACTGCTACCAATTCTTCCCCGTTCCCTCTTCCCTATGGGGAAAAGTATGGCCTTTTGCCCCACCCTTGGAGGGATGTAGGGTTCTCCTCCATCTGGACCACGAGTCTCCTGTACTTTCTGTCCCGGGTGGGCTCAACTTCACAGGTTTCTTCACATACACTCTCCATCCTAGACATTGGTTCACACTCATGCAACTTCCTGGATGACTCTTATTATATATAAGAATAAATACATCAGGTATATAACCCGTTGTGTTTAGGATACTGTGGACACCATTGGAAAGAGATCTACTACCAAAATTAATACCAGATTGAGACTTAGCATATACAGATTTATTACTGATAAACTTTATTTTCTGAGTCTCTATGAAAAAACCAAAGTATCTGATAGTTAATAACCAACATAACCATGAAGTTACCATCACTGAGGATGTTTTTCCAGTATTTCAGATGCATTATTTAATTTTGCTTTCTTCCTTTATACTTTAACACACAAGCTTAAGCCCAGTGTGAAATTCATTGAGCATTGTTTTCAACATGGCTAATAATTTCTATCGTGTCACAATTATGTTTCCTTCATAAGATTTGGTTTCCCATCACTAGCACTGGCACTATTTTTCTGATTTGCAAAAATACAATCAAATATTAAAATTACTGTAAAAACGAGCTATTATAGCAAAAGGAGACAACACCCACATACTGCCCAACAGTCAGCAGGTGTAATAACCTAACAATTCTGTTGTAACTCCCCTGGCACAAGGTGGTGATGTTTTCAGTTTCCCATTTTTTATGCTGACGACTAGGCAGGGATGAATCTGGAAGGTAAAAATCCATCAGAGTACTTTCAGCACTGATGAACACAGAAACATTTTCTTTATGAAGCCTAGCAAAGGAGATACAGGCAAAATACCCACAAAGTAGAGAAGGGTATATTACCCAACTTAACTGCTTACCCTAACTTAATAGAGATACCATTTGAGAACAACCAACTCTCTTAGTTATAATTCTATGTTATCAGATAATGCTTTAATCAATGGTCTGAATTCTTTAATAGGCTAGTCCACTAAAAAAGAATATTCTTACCAAATGCCTAGAAGCCCTTTACATAATTTGCAATGACTATTCTTCTGTGAGCTATAGTAGCAGCTGCAACGAGGGAAAAAGGGAAATACGTGTGCCATCTGCCAGAGCACCATTTTGAAGACCAATAAGGAAGCCAAATACAAGAAAAAAATAGCTGTCCCAGCAGCTCCACTCCTGAATATACACTCAAAGAATTAAAAAGAAGGGCTCGAACAAACATTTGCGCTTGAGTGTTCACAACGGACTAAAGGTGGAAACCCAAATGTCCATCAGCAGGTGAATGAAGAAAAAACTAGAGTACACGCAACGCAATACTATTCACCCATAAAGAGTGAAGCAGTAACACATGCTTCAATGTGGGTGAACCAAGAAAGTGTTATGCTCAGTGAAAGAAACCAGACACAAAAGGTCACATGTTGTGTGATTCCACTTGTACGAAATATCCAGAAGAGGTAGCTCCACAGAGGCAGAAAGCAGACCGCTGGGTGCCAGGCTCTGGGGGAGGGGTAATGGGGACTAGCTTGTTCAGTGGAGGATGAAAGTGCTTTGGAACTGGGCATGAGTTGTGGTTGCACGACATGATGAACGTACTAAATGTGCTAAACTGCTCACTTTAAACTGTTCATTTTATGTTATGTGAATTTCACCTCAATTTAAAAAGAAACAAAAGCAGGAACAGTGGAGCAGGGGTCCAAATCATAATGTCTACAGGGTCCAGGTAACAAAAATGAGAAAAGTGACTTGAAAACAACTTGTTCTGCATGTAGTTATGTTCCCAGATTGGGGTTTTTTTTCCTTAAAGTTGTTTAATTTTTTCCTTTTAGTCTTTTGTCTTCTTTTCTTAGCCAATCTAATAGAGACCTGTATAATTTATTAACTTCTTTTCAAAGTGTTTTTGGTAATATTCTGCATTCTGTTTCCAATTTCATTGATTTCTGCCCTTGGCTTTATTTCTTATGTTTTCTTCATATTTACTTTTTTTGTGTTTATCTAGCTTCTTGAGGTGAAGGCTTAGCTCATTTCAGCACAGACACTGGATTAGAGATACTTCATAACATTTGATGAGTAATACTTTCATTACCTTCAGTTTCAAGTATTTGGAAAGTTTTATGATGATTTCCTTTTTAAACCTAATTTACTTAAAAGTACAATTTTTAAGTTTCCAAATATGAGGGTTTAAAAAGAGAACTGTGGGCTTCCCTGGTGGCGCAGTGGTTGGGGGTGGCCTGCCGATGCGGGGGACGCGGGTTCATGCCCCGGTCCAGGAGGATCCCACATGCCGTGGAGCGGCTGGGCCCGTGAGCCGTGGCCGCTGAGCCTGCGCGTCCGGAGCCTGTGCTCCGCAACGGGAGAGGCCACAACAGTGAGAGGCCCGCGTACCACAAAAAAAAAAAGAAAGAAAACTGTTTATTGTTACTAATTGAACCAAGAACAGAAAATGTGGTCTTGATAACAATGATTCCTTGAAAACTATGCAAGCACTATCCAATCAGCTCCAGCCACGTGTTGCCGTGAAAGAAGATGGCTGACTGTTGCCAGAGATCACGTTTTTCAAGAGAAATCAGAACCCCAAATTTCATGTGAAATCTCCTGATTTTATAATGTTCACAATTAATTTAAAAATTTTCAAAATGTTGTGCAGGCCAAACTGAACACACGTGTAGAATGGCTGAACCTGCAGCCCAGGAATTGGTAACAGCTGCTGGAAAGCATGGACTCAAACAGGAGAGCAACAAAATGGACAAAAGCACAGAAGCAGGATAGAGAAGAGCAGCACATAAGAGAAAAAATGAAGGGAAAGGAATGGCTTATACGACATCCTGGAACTCTGTAGAAAATGAATTTAAAAGTGGAATTTAAAAAGCGAGAAATAAATAAAAATATTAAAATACCACCTAGTAAGAGTGCTATAAAGAAAGTAAAGGAAGTAAATGGTCTGAGACTAAGATATACATTTGTAAATCATTGCCATAAAGATGGTATAGAATAATGGTCTCTAACGCCAGGGTCCTGCATTGGATTGTCTCAGGACAGAATCTAGAGTGAGTAGAGAGTAGAAGGGACATGCACAGGAGACACACCGAAAGGAAGAAAACCAGGAGAAAGTGTGTCACGAAAGCTGAAGAAGAGAATGTTGTAAGGAAGGGGAACTGAACGAAATCCAGATTGGAGGTCACTGAAATCTTGAAAGAAGTTTTGTTGCCACTTGGGAAGAAGCCAGACCGGACTGGTCCGGAGAACAGAAGTGAAAGATGAGAAAACAGAGGCAACAAGTAAAGCAACTCTAAAGAGAACTGACTATAAAAGCAAAGAGGGAGAAAGGATCACAGATGAAGGAACAGGAGTTGAGGCTGAGAAAGGAGGTTTTGAGATGGATACCTTCTCTTGTCTACATGTTAAAAGGACCAGTGCAGCTGAGACCTGCTGGGGTCCTGAGTTAGATGGCACATTGGGAACATGCAGGAAATTGTGAGGGGGGGCAAAGAACTGGGGGGAGGATGGCTGCCAGGGACACACCTTGTAGCTTAATAGAATCAAGAAAGTAAGGGCTTAAAACAAGGACGTTAATGAAATTGGAAAGAGTATCCGAGACTGGAGTTGGCAGAACAGAAATAGACCACTTTTACATGTATTGGCGATAGGAGACTGCGGAGGTGGAGCAGGTGATGACAAAGGCGTCCCTACATGCTCCACGAACGGTGTCGGGAATTTTTTAAATAAGGATAAGAGCTCAGAAGGAGTTGACTGTGTTCTATTATATATAATAAAGCATATAGCACTGGTGTGAAAAATCAAAGAACACTCATGGCAACAAAGAATATGCTGATTTTCTGGAGTTAAAAAAAAAACATTTGGGAGATCTGAGTCAGCCTTTGATTCACTTACTAATTTTGCAGAAAGCTAACAGTGTTACACAGCTCAGGAGGTCATACACCCCACATGGCTCACTGTCCTCTTGAAAAAGAGGCAAAAGACCACAAACCAAGCTGAGATCAAGGGCTTTTTCAAAAATCAAGTTTCAAGGTCACGAGAAGGTCACTGTGTGTTTAGATTTTAGTCACACAAACTAATCTATAATTCAATCTACAGAAAATCACAATAATTGATTCCAAAAATGATGATGCCAATTTACCATAAATTGTTTTCATTATTCAAGGATAAAATGGATGGGAGTGCATGTATTACATTTCAAAAAGAATTCTATCAAAAGTAAGTTGAGACTACTTCTAGTCTTCATACACAAAATGACATCTGGCTACCATCTCCTGAACAGCCTCTCTCAAATATACACTAAAAGACCTAGAAAGAGAAAGAGGAAAAAATGGGAAAAAAATCTCAATAACAAGAACTGAGATGAACAAAAAACCCAATGAAAGAACTTGGGAGGAATCTTGAATAAAGAAAAAGCAAATGGAAGTGTATTGATAAAAAAGATCTATACAGGTCCACCTGAGAGCAAATGTAAATTGGTCTCAGGAAACAGAAGCTCAGAAAAATGAGGTAGGAAGAAACCATCTTCCTCCCTCAGGTCAAAGACTCTGTGTCTAAAAAAATCAAAAATTTTGGTAGCTGGGATTCTTCCATGAAGAGAAGACAACACAGTAATTTCGAATGACATTTTACATACATCCATTCAGAGCCAGGAACTCCCAGAAAATATCTGGATTGGGAGGAAAGGACAAATGGTGATGTCCTATATGCAGAAAACTGTAATTTCCACAGATAAAGTCATATAGATGGACACAAAAAGAAGAAACCCGAGTTCAAACTATACTGAGAACTACAGGATTCACATCTGTTCAGAAAAGCAGATACTCATCATATAGGTTATAAAAAAGTATCTCATCAGTAAAGTAGAATTTCTATAGGTGATATTTTCCTCGAAATTTGGAACTTCACTGGCAGCTGACAAATAATTTTTTTCTACCCAGCTGCATATCTTCAAAAGAACATGAAAAGTATGCAAGTCAACATGGAGCAGAGACAATTCATACCCAAAATGCATAGCACACTAATGTCAGATGGTATTTACAAAAGCGCACACACAGTAGAACTTCAGTGTTTGTTAAATAATACAACATCAAGACCAAACAAAATGTAACTTGTTCAAAGTTGAGTAACAATGTAGATAAATACCAATTAGAGTCTGAAAGCTACTGCAGAACCTAGGAATAGAAGCAGGGAAAAGAAAATTCTAGGTACACTGAAGAAAAAACTACCATCCAATGATCTAATAGAAGATCCAGAAGAAAGTATCAGAAACACTGTGAGGTACCTGAATGACAGAAGAGAGTCTCAATGAAATAGGGGGTAAAGCCTTAAGAATTATCTAAGATTAAAAAAAATTCAGTAATATTAAAAATGAGGAATGATTAAGATAAAGAAGGGATTAAAAAAATAAAACTTTAGAGCAGAATAAAAATTCATAATAGAAATAGAAAATAGCAGAAATTTAGGTGCAGAAAATAAAATCATAATGTTATAAACCATCTTAAACATGTACTCAGAGGACAAAAAAAACACAGATGAAGATACAGTAAATAAAATTATAAATATGAAGGAATGATGAAAGATTAAAAAATGGGTGTGGAAAGAAGATGCTAAAAAATACAAAATAACTCAGTAAAGATGTTGAATATAAGAGTTTGGAGTGTAACAGACAGATCTGAGGCAGAGATAAAGATGTGACATTTACTAAATACATGGTACTTGAAGCTAGGGAGCTTGATGAGATCACTTAAGAAGTGGGTGTATATAGAGAAGAGATGGTCAAGGATTGAACCTGGAGAACTCTGAAACATAGAATCCCGGCAGAAAAGGAGGACTCAGTTCAAAAGAGATTGAAAAAGAGCACCCAATGAGTTAGGGAGAAAACCGTAAGATGCTTCTGGTACCATGGAAGCACAGGGAGGAAAGAGTTCCAGGAAGAGGAAAAAGAACTTCAAATGAGAGGATGTCAACCAAGATGATAACACAGGAGGCCTCCTCCCACAGACACACTGACTGCACAGCTACACATGGAGCAATTAACTCTAAAAGAAAACCAGAAACTATCTGAGAAACTCCAACACACGGCCTGCCCCTGACAGTCAGCAGGGCTTGCATTTACAAGTCCCACAGGACTACAGCAAACAAAGAAGCAGTCCTGAATGGGCACAGGGACAGCCCTGGCTATACACCAGGGCTACACCTCATAGGGCAGGAGACATACTCTTGCCCCCATGCACACACTCCTCCATGCAGTGCCACATAACAGAGAGGAAACTCTCAACTCCCAGCTTCTCCCCGGACCAAAGGGTTTGGACTCCACAGATAGATACACACACACACACACACACACACACTGGAATATTATTCTCTTTTGAAAAAGGTGGCGGGGAGCTTCCCTGGTGGCGCAGTGGTTGAGAGTCCGCCTGCCGATGCAGGGGACACGGGTTCACGCCCTGGTCTGGGAGGATCCCACATGCCGCGGAGCAACTGGGCCTGTGAGCCACAACTACTGAGCCTGCGCGTCTGGAGCCTGTGCTCCGCAACAAGAGAGGCCACGACAGTGAGAGGCGATGAAGAGTGGCCCCCGTTCGCCTCAACTAGAGAAAGCCCTTGCACAGAAACAAAGACCCAACACAGCCAAAAATAGATAAATAAATAAATGAAATTTTTTAAAAAAGAAAATAAACTTGCTCTTTTTTTAAAAAAAAAAAAAAAAGGTGGGGGGGACCTTCAAGGTGGCAGGGGAGTAAGACGTGGAGATCACCTTCCTCCCCACAGATACATCAGAAATACATCTACATGTGGAACAACTCCTACAGAACACCTACTGAACGCTGGCAAAAGACCTCAGACCTCCTAAAAGGCAATAAACTCCCCACGTACCTGGGTAGGGCAAAAGAAAAAAGAATAAACAGAGACAAAAGAATAGGTACGGGACCTGCCCCTTGGGGAGGGAGCTGTGAAGGAGGAAAGGTTTCCACACACTAGGTAGCCCCTTCACTGGCGGAGACGGGGGGGTGGGTGATGCAGGGGAAGCTTTGGAGCCACGGAGAAGAGCGCAGCCACAGGGGTGCAGAGGGCAAAGCGGAGAGATTCCCGCACAGAGGATCGGTGCCGACCGGCACTCACCAGCCCGAGAGGCTTGTCTGCTCACCCGCCAGGGCAGGTGGGGCTGGGAGTTGAGGCTCGGGCTTCGGTAGGAGCGCAGGGAGAGGACTGGGGTTGGCGGCGTGAACACAGCCTGCGGGGGGTTAGTGCACCACGGCTAGCCAGGAGGGAGTCCTGGGAAATGTCTGGAACTGCCTAAGGGACAAGAGACAATTGTTTCGTGGTGCAGGAGGAAAGGGGATTCAGAGCACCGCCTAAATGAGCTCCAGAGACAGCCACGAGCTGTGGCTATCAGGGCGGACCCCAGAGACGGGCAAGAGATGCTAAGGCTGCTGCTGCCACCACCAACAAGCCCGTGCGCAAGCGCAGGTCACTGTCGACACCTCCCCTCCCAGAGCCTGTGCAGCCCGCCACCGCCAGGGTCCCGGGATCCAGGGACGACTTCCCTGGGAGAACGTACGGCGCGCCTCAGGCTGGTGCAGCATCACGCCAGCCTCTGTGGCCACAGGCTCGCCCTGCACCCCGTGCCCCTCCCTCCCCCTGGCCTGAGTGAGCCAGAGCCCCAAATCAGCGGCTCATTTAACCCCGTCCTGTCTGAGCGAAGAACAGATGCCCTCCGGCAACCTACATGCAGAGGCGGCGCCGATACAAAGCTGAACCCCAGGAGCTGTGTGAACAAAGAAGAGAAAGGGAAATCTCTCCCAGCAGCCTCAGGAGCAGCGGATTAAATCTCCACAATCAACTTGATGTACCTGCATCTGTGGAATACGTGAATACACAACGAATCAACCCAAAATTAAGGCGGTGGACTTTGGAAGCAACGGTAGACTTGGGGTTTGCTTTCTGCATCTAATTTGTTTCTGGTTTTATATTAGTTTAGGAATTAGAGCTTATTATCATTGGTAGATATGTTTATTGATTTCGTTGCTCTCTCTCTTTTTTTTTAAGTATATATACATATTTTTTTTTCCTTTTTCTCTTTTTGTGAGTGTATATGTGTATACTTCTTTGTGTGCTTCTGTCTGTACAGCTTTGCTTCTACCGTTTGTCCTAGGGTTCATTCTGTCCGTTTTTTTGTTGTTCTTTGTTTTTTGTATACTTTTTAGTGCTTGTTATCATTGGTGGATTTGCTCTTTGGTTTGGTTGCTCTCTTCTTTCTTTCTTTCTTTCTTATTACTTTTTTAATTTTTAAAAATATTCTTTTTTATTTTAATAACTTTATTTTTTCTTTCTTTCTTTCTTCTTCTCCCTTTTCTTCTGAACCGAGTGGCTGACAGGGTCTTGGTGCTCTGGACAGGTGTCAGGCCTGAGCATGTGAGGTGGGAGAGCAGAGTTCAGGACATTGGTCCACCAGAGACATCCCGGCGCGATGTAATATCCAACAGCGAAAGCTCTCCCAGAGATCTCCATCTCAATGCCAAGACCCAGCTCCACTCAACGACCAGCAAGCTACACGGCTGGACACCCTATGCCAAACAACTAGCAAGACAGGAACACAACCCCACCCATTAGTAGAGAGGCTGCCGAAAATCATAATAAGGTCACAGACAACCCAAAACACACCACCAGACGTGGTCCTGCCCACCAGAAAGACAAGATCCAGCCTCATCCACCAGAACACAGTCACTAGTCCCCTCCACCAGGAAGCCTACACAACCCACTGAACCAACCTAAGCGACTGGGGGCAGACACCAAAAACAACAGGAACTACGAACCTGCAGCCTCCAAAAAGGAGACCCCAAACACAGTAACTTACGCAAAATGAGAAAACAGAGAAACACACAACAGATGAAGAAGCAAGGTAAAAACCCAGCAGACCAAACAAATGAAGAGGAAATAGGCAGTCTACCTGAAAAAGAATTCAGAGTAATAATAGTAAAGATGATCCCAAATCTTGGAAACAGAATGGAGAAAATACAAGAAACGATTAACAAGAACCTAAGAGAAGTAATGAGCAAAGAAACAATGATGAACAACACAATAAATGAAATTAAAAATTCTCTAGAAGGAATCAATAGCAAAATAACTGAGGCAGAAGAACGGATAAGTGACGTGGAAGATAAAATAGTGGAAGTAACTACCACAGAGCAGAATAAAGAAAAAAAGAATGAAAAGAAATGAGGACAGTCTCAGAGACCTCTGGAACATTAGACGCACCAACATTCCAATTATACAGGTCCCAGAAGAAGAAGAGAAAAAAAGGGGGGACTGAGAAAATATCTGAAGAGATTATAGTTGAAAACTTCCTTAATATGGGAAAGGAAATAGTCAATCAAGTCCAGGAAGCACAGAGAGTCCCATACAGGATAAATCCAAGGAGAAACATGCCAAGACACGTATTAATCGAACAATCAAAAATTAAATACAAAGAAAAAATATTAAAAGCAGCAAGGGAACAGCAACAAATAACATACAAGGGAATCCCCATAAGGTTAACAGCTGACCTTTCAGCAGAAACTCTGCAAGCCAGAACAGAGTGGCAGGACATATTTAAAGTGATGAAAGGGAAAAACCCACAACCAAGATTACTCTACCCAGCAAGGATCTCATTCACATTCAACACAGAAATTAAAACCTTTACAGACCAGCAAAAGCTAAGAGAATTCAGCACCACCAAACCAGCTTTACAACAAATGCTAAAGGAACTTCTCTAAACAGTAAACACAAAAGAAGGAAAAGACCTACAATAACAAACCCAAAGCAATTAAGAAAATGGTAATAGGAACATACATATCAATAACTACCTTAAATCCAAATGGATTAAATACTCCAACCAAAAGACACAGACTGGCTGAATGGATACAAAAACAAGACCCATATATATGCTGTCTACAAGAGAACCACTTCAGACCTAGGGACACATACAGAATGAAAGTGAGGGGATGGAAAAAGATATTTCATGCAAATGTAAATCAAAAGAAAGCTGGAGTAGCAATTCTCATATCAGACAAAACAGACTTTAGAATAAAGACTATTACAGGAGACAAAGAAGGGCACTACATAATGATCAAGGGATCAATCCAAGAAGAAGATATAACAATTGTTAAATATTTATACACCCAACATAGGAGCACTTCAATAAACAAGGCAAATGCTAACAGCCATAAAAGGGGAAATTGACAGTAAAACAATAATAGTAGGGGACTTTAACACACCACTTTCACCAATGGACAGATCATCCAAAATGAAAATAAATAAGGAAACACAAGCTTTAAATACTTTAAACAAGATGGACTTAACTGATATTTACAGGACATTCCATCCAAAAACAACAGAATACACTTTCTTCTAAAGTGCTTATGGAACATTCTCCAGGATAGATCATATCTTGGGTCACAAATCAAGCCTTGGTAAATTTAAGAAAACTGAACTCGTATAAAGTTTCTTTTCCAACCACAACGCTATGAGACTAGATATCAATTACAGGAAAAAAATCTGTAAAAAGTACAAACACATGAAGGCTAAACAAACAATACACTACTAAATAACCAAGAGATCACTGAAGAAATCAAAGAGGAAATCAAAAAATACCTAGAAACAAATGACAATGAAAACACGATGACCCAAAACCTATGGGATGCAGCAAAAGCAGTTCTAAGAGGGAAGTTTATAGCAATACAATCCTACCTCAAGAAACAAGAAAACTCTCCAATAAACAACCTAACCTTACACCTAAAGAAATTAGAGAAAGAAGAACAAAAAAACCCCAAAGTTAGCAGAAGCAAAGAAACCATAAAGATCAGACCAGAAATAAATGAAAAAGAAATGAAGGAAACGGTAACAGAGATCAATAAAACTAAAAGCTGGTTCTTTGAGAAGATAAACAAAATTGATAAAGCATTAGCCAGACTCATCAAGAAAAAAAGGGAAAAGATTCAAATCAACAGAATTAGAAATGAAAAGGGAGAAGTAGGGCTTCCCTGGTGGCGCAGTGGTTGAGAGTCTGCCTGCCGATGCAGGGGACACAGGTTCATGCCCCGGTCCGGGAAGATCCCACATGCCATGGAGCATCTGGGCCCATAAGCCATGGCCGCTGACCTGTGCGTCCGGAGCCTGTGCTCCACAACAGGAGAGGCCACAACAGTGAGAGGCCGCATACCGCAAAAAAAAAAAAAAAAGAAAGAAAGAAAAGGGAGAAGTAACAGCTGACACTGCAGAAATACAAAGGATCATGAGAGATTACTACAAGCAACTCTATGCCAATAAAATGGACAACCTGGAAGAAATGGACAAATTCTTACAAAAGCACAATCTGCCAACACTGAACCAGGAAGAAACAGAAAATATAAACAGACCAATCACAAGCACTGAAAATGAAACTGTGATTAAAAATCTTCCAAGACACAAAAGCCCAGTCCAGATGGCTTCACAGGCGAATTAGATCAAACATTTAGAGAAGAGTTAACACCTATCCTTCATAAACTCTTCCAAAATATAGCAGAGGGAGGAAAACTCCCAAACACATTCTATGAGGCCACCATCACCTTGATACCAAAACCAGACAAAGATGTTGCAAAAAAAGAAAACTACAGACCAATATCACTATAAACACAGATGCAAAAGTCCTCAACAAAATACTACCAAACAGAATCCAACAACACATTAAAGGGATCATACATCATGATCAAGTGGGATTTATCCCAGGAATGCAAGGATTCTTCAATATACGCAAATCAATCAATGTGATACATCACATTAACAAATTGAAGGAGAAAAACCATATGATCATCTCAATAGATGCAGAGAAAGCTTTCGACAAAATTCAACACCGATTTTTGATAAAAACCTTCCAGAAAGTAGGTATAGAGGGAACCTACCTCAACATAATAAAGGCCATATATGACAAACCCACAGTCAGCATCATTCTCACTGGTGAAAACGTAAAACCATTTCCACTAAGATCAGGAAGAAGACAAGGTTGCCCACTCTCACCAATATTATTCAACAAAGCTTTTGAATTTTTAGCCACAGCAATCAGAGAAGAAAAAGAAATAAAAGGAATACAAATTGGAAAAGAAGAAGTAAAAGTGTCACTGTTTGCAGATGACATATTATACATCGAGAATCCTAAAGATGCTACCACAAAACTACGAAAGCCAATCAATGAAGTTGGAAAGTAGCAGGATACAAAATTAATGCACAGAAATCTCTTGCATTCCTATACACTAATGATGAAAAATCTGAAAGAGAAATTAAGGAAACATTCCCATTTACCACTGCAACAAAAAGAATAAAATACCTAGGAATAAACCTACCTAAGGAGACAAAAGGCCTGTATGCAGAAAACTATAAGACACTGATGAAAGAAATCAAAGATGATACAAACAGATGGAGAGATATACCATGTTCTTGGATTGGAAGAATCAACATTGTGAAAATGACTCTACTACCCAAAGCAATCTACAGATTCAATGCAATCCCTATCAAACTACCAATGGCATTTTTCACAGAACTAGAACAAAAAATTTCACAATTTGTATGGAAACAAAAAAACCCCCAAATAGCCAAAGCAATCTTCAAAAAGAAAAACGAAGCTGGAGGAATCAGCTCCCTGACTTCGGACTATATTACAAAGCTACACAAAAACAAAAATATAGATCAGTGGAGCAGGATAGAAAGCCCAGAGATAAACCCACGCACATATGGTCACCTTATCTTTGATAAAGGAGGCAGGAATGTACAGTGGAGAAAGGACAGCCTCTTCAATAAGTGGTGCTGGGAAAACTGGACAGCTACATGTAAAAGAATGAAATTAGAACACTCCCTAACACCATACACAAAAATAAACTCAAAATGGATTAAAGACCTAAATGTAAGGCCAGACACTATAAAACTCTTAGAGGAAAACATAGGAAGAACACTCTTTGACATAAATCACAGCAAGATCCTTTTTGACTCACCTCTTAGAGAAATGGAAATAAAAACAATAATAAATGGGATGTAATAAAACTTCAAAGCTTTTGCACAGCAAAGGAAACCATAAACAAGACGAAAGAAAACCCTCCAAATTGGAGAAAATATTTGCAAACAAAGCAACTGACAAAATATTAATCTCCAAAATATATAAGCAGCTCATGCAACTCAATATCAAAAAAACAAACAACCTAATCCAAAAATGGGCAGAAGACCTAAATAGACATTTCTCCAAAGAAGATATACAGATTGCCAACAAACACATGAAAGGATGCTCAACATCACTAATCATTAGAGAAATGCAAATCAAAACTACAATGAGGGCCTTCCCTGGTGGCGCAGTGGTTGGAAGTCCGCCTGCTGATGCAGGGGACACGGGTTTGTGCCCCGGTCTGGGAGGATCCTACATGCTGCGGAGCGGCTGGGCCCATGGGCCATGGCCGCTGAGCCTGCGCGTCCGGAGCCTGTGCTCCGCGGCGGGGGAGGCCACAGCGGTGAGAGGCCCGCGTACCGCAAAAAATATATATATATATTTTTTTTTAAAAAGAACTACAATGAGGTATCGCCTCACACCAGTCAGAATCGCCATCATCAAAAAATCTACAAACAATAAATGCTGGAGAGGGTGTGGAGAAAAGGGAACCCTCTTGCACTGTTGGTGGGAATTTAAACTGATACAGCCACTATGGAGAAGAGTATGGAGGCTCCTCAGAAAACTAAAAATAGAACTACCATATGACCCAGCAATCCCACTACTGGGTATACACCCTGAGAAAACCATAATTCAAAAAGAGTCATGTACCACAATGTTCACTGCAGCATTATTTACAATGGCCAGTACAAGGAAACAACCTAAGTGTCAATCAACAGACAAATGGATAAAGAAGATGTGGCACATATATACAATGGAATATTACTCAGCCATAAAAAGAAACGAAATTGAGTTGTTTGCAGGTAGGTGGATGGACCTGGTGACTGTCATACAGAGGGAAGTAAGTCAGAAAGATAAAAACAAATACCGTATGCTAACATATATATGGAATCTAAAATTTTAAAAAATGGTTCTGAAGAACCTAGGGGCAGAACAGGAATAAAGATGCAGACATAGAAAATGGACTTGAAGACATGGAGAGGGGGAAGGGTAAGCTGGGACAAAGTGAGAGAGTGGCATGGACATATATACACTACCAAATGTAAAACAGGTAACTAGTGGAAAGCAGCCACGTAGCACAGGGAGATCAGGTGATCTCCTGATCTCCAGGTGATTTGTGACCACCTAGATGGGTGGGATAGGGAGGGTGGGAGGGAGCTGCAAGAGGGAGGAGATATGGGGATATATATACATACATATAGCTGATTCACTTTGTTATACAGCAGAAACTAACACACCACTGTAAAGCAATTATACTCCAATTAAGATGTTAAGAAATAAAAAATAATAATAAAAAAGTAAAAAGAAGGAAATCTTGTCATTTCCTACAGCACTGATGAACCTACAAGACATTATATGCAAAGTGAAATAATCCGAGCAGAGAAAGAAATATTTCATGGCATCACTTATATGTGAAATCTTAAAAAAAAAAAAAAAAGTGGCCCTACTGTAGAGCACAGGGAACAGTATGCAATATGCTGTGATACACCATCATGAAAAAGAATATAAAAAAGAATGTACACATGAACATAACGGAGTCACTTTGCTGTATAGTAGATATTAACACAACACTGTAAATCAACTACAATTCAATTTTTAAAAAAACTGAACACATAGAAACAGAGAGTAGAAAAATGGTTGCCAGGAGCTGGGAGGTGGGGGAAATAGTTAGAGATTGGTTTTTAAAAGAGCACAAACTTTCACTTAAAGATAAATAAGGTCCGAGGATACAATGATAACTAGAGTTGATAACACTATCATATAATTAAAATTTGCTAGGAAAGTAGAACTTAAACTTTTTAAAGATTTTTTTTAAGTTATATGATCATCTCGATAAGAACAAAAACTTTTTGATACACTGTAACATCCATTCATAATTTTTTTAAATATAAAGAATTCTGGGAGGGAGGGAGACACAAGAGGGAAGCAATATGGGAACATATGTATATGTATAACTGATTCACTTTGTTATAAAGCAGAAACTAACACACCATTGTAAAGCAATTATACCCCAATAAAGATGTTTAAAAAAAAAGAAAAAAAAAATATATATATTATATATATAAAGAATTCTTAGGAATGAAAGGGAATTTTCTTAATCTGATACAAGGTGCCTATCAAAGCCTTCAACCAAAAATTACACATTTAAGTTAAAGTATTCCCTATACATAATGATGCCCACACTCACCACAATATTCAACATTTTACTGGAAATTCTAACCAGTTCAGAAAGGTAAGGATGATGATAGAGAAAACATAAAAACTGAGAAAGAAAGGTCATTTACTAATTATTTAATTGCCATTATCTGCACAACAAATCCAAGGTAACTTGCAAACCCTGAAAATAAATTCAGCAAAGTTGCTAGATGAAGGACTTCAGTATTAAAAAAATGTATTTTTGTTCAGCTAGATCCATTACTTAGCTAAAAAGATAAAATACAAAATGGTAGCATGAACTATAAGGTACTAAAGAATCAATCTAACAAAAATATGTAAAACATATATGGAGAAAATTGTAAACATTTATTAAAAGACATTAAAATAGATAAATTAATGGAGAAAAATACTATTTATGGAAGACAGAAACCAATACAGTAAAAATTTTAATTCTACTTATATTAATCTATAAAAATAATGAAAATATAATAAAAATCCCAACAAAATTTTAGTAAAACCTGATTCTAAAATTGAAATAGAAGACCAAATGGCTAAGAATAGTCTGTTTGGAGATAAAGAAGGAATGGGGGAGGAAAAGAGAATCTGGAAGAGGATATTCTCATTCTCTGAGAGCTCAAGATTTAATCTGTATTAAAAGTAATCAAAATGGCATAACAGATTCCACATATAATTGAAATCATACAATAGTTGTCTTTCTCTGTATGACTTATTCCACTTAGCATAATGCCCTCCAAGTCCATCCATGCTGTCAACAATGGCAAGATTTCATTCTTCTTTATGGCTGAGTAATATTCCACTGTGTGTAGGTACCACACCTTCATCCATTCATCTGTCAGTGGACACTTAGGTTGCTTCCATATCTTGGCTATTGTAAATAGTGCTGCTATGAACACTGAGGTGCACATATCTTTTCAAATTAGTGTTTTCACTTTCTTCCAATAAACACCCAGAAGTGGAATTGCTGGATCATATCATAGTTCCCTTTTTAATTTTTGAGGAACTTCCATGCTGTTTTCCATAGCGGATGCACCAATTTACATTCCCACCAACATTGCAGGAGGGCTCCCTTTTCTCCACATCCTCACCAACACTTGCTATTTCTTGTCTTTTTGATAATAGGCATCACAGCAGTTGTAGGGTGATATTTCATTGTGGTCTTCTAAAAAAAAAAAACAAACAACCCAACCAACAAACATAACAAAACAGAAAGAGACTTCATAGATACAGAGAACAAACTAGTAGTTGCCAGAGGAGAGGGGAGTAAGGGGATGGGTGAAACAGGTGAAGGAGATTAAGAGGGACAAACTTCCAGTTATAAAATAAGTAAGGCATGGGAATGGAATGTACAGCTTAGGGAGCACCGTCAATAATATTGCAATAACTTTGTATGGTGACAGGTGGCACTAGACTTAATATGGTGATCATTTTGTAGTGTATAAAAATATCAGATCATTCTGTGGTACACCTGAAACTAATAACTATGCAAGTGAATTATACTTCAATAAAAAATAATAAACTAAAATAGCAAAACAGTAGACAGCTCTACTGAAGGGGATCATAAGCTATTTTCATTTTCTTATTTGTGCTCTTCTGTAATTTTACAATGCTCTACAGTAAGCATGTACTAGTTTTGTGATGCAAATAAAAGGAAAAAATAGATACTTTGAAAAGTTTTCTCATTGCACAATGTCAGCATCCTCACCCTCCAAGGGCCTTAGATAGGTTCATTTTAACATAAGCCCTCTATTAGGATGGTAGAAAAAAGTCATTTCTCTTTTGGATTAGCCCAGAACGTAAGCGGCAGTGACATATAATAAACTTTTTAAATAACTATAAAACAATTTATCAATTTCTGGTTCCATTTAATCCTGCTTTGATATAATTAATCTAATTCTAGCTACATAAAATCTAAAATGATTTCACATAGGTCAAATATCTTTCTGCTACCCCAACCCTACACAGTACCAAGGTTTTTAGTGGTAGCATTAAAGGCAGATATGAAAATCTGATATATTTTAATTGAATAATGTGTTATAAATTGCATCTGTTCTTAATTTTAGTCACAATAGTAATAGAAAAAATACTGAAAATATACAAAGTTAATCAATTGGTCTTTAAATTTATATATTCTTGGCTAAAACCAACACCACGTCTTCTTTGATAAGTACCATAAGCTACAGGCTATTTTTCTACTGTAGTGGAACCCATTTTTACTAACTCTTCCAAGAAAACTTTATAAAGTAAAAATGTGTTTTCGACACAGAATAAAATTTCTTTTCAAGGTGACCCTGTAAAGATGTTTTCATCCACTTCTTAGGCACAGAAATCTCTAGACTGAGTATTCAAGTTTGCAGGCTTCTTTTAACTTCTTTCTAGGTGGCCCCTTGATTCCATTTTTTTCTATTTTAAAGAATATATAACTATTAATTCCTTGAGATATTTTTCACCAACCTTACAAACAAAATGACCAAGCTACAGTTCCTCAATCTGGCAGTATATGAAATGAAATCTGGAATTATACTATTTAGCTGCATTTTAAAATCCCTACACAAGACTGATTTAGCCTAGCTCTCCCTTTCTACCAAAATTCAAAATTCAAGCCCCTGGGCAAACTGCAAGGTTATCTGCTTTTAATGCATCTTCATCCAAGTTTCTGCAGTAAGCAATGTTCCACTGAAAAACAAACCTAATCAGCATGTAGTCCACTCCCTCTTTGAATAATCACAAGATTGTTTAGTATTCCATTTAAATCTTCTTTTAAGATTAGTTTCTAGCAAATAAAAGTACAAAACACACTGTCATTATAACTTTGCAGTTTCACTATCTTTACTCTAAGGCATTCTTATTTGAAGATTAATCCCTGTTCCTACTAATATTATAAATGTTGATTTATAACAACAAACAAGCAACCAAAGATAAATGGAGATTTAAAAGAACCTTATACGAAAGCTTTTCCATCTGTGTTTAAAAATAAAACTTTAACAATATAATTGTAGGGGTAAATAATGTATTTTCCACTGTAATGGGAGATTATAAATACTATGCAAATTGAGCAAGAAAAAACTGTGTTTTTCAAAAGCTATATCTCAGTTTGTTGGAAAAATAACACCCCAAAAGTATTTCATAAATTTCCTCATTTTAGACAAAACTGTAGATAAAGCCAGGCAAAAGAAGAGGTGCTGCGAATTTTTTTATAAATAAATAATTTTATAGAATGACTTTCAATAAACCAGATGGTGAACATTTGCTGAATATCACTATTATTGAAAGTTGGCTTCAAAACAGGTCAAATAAAAACATAATTCCAGAAGATCATGAGTCACTTTAGAAAACATCAGGCGTTTTTTCTAACAATCCATGTGCAAGTAAAATTGTACTTGTAAATGCAATGGTATATGAAAATAAAATTAAACATTTTCTAAAAAAGCCGGCTACCAATAACAGAAATCTTTATGGGAGGGACGAATATTTGTAAAAATCAAGAATATGGTAAAAATAAGCCCTTAAGAAATATTCACATTGGCTCCTGGCGCATAATGCTTGCTCAGTTAGCCTATAATCACCCATTCACCAACTAGCAGGTCCATGAATCAGACCACTTGTGTCTTAGATCCTCCTAAACAAATGAAGTGGATATAATGACTGTGTCCTCAGAATTAGAGGTTCAAAACTACACCAAAGTACAATAACAGTGAGGAAAGGCCTGCAATAACTTACCTTTGGTCCCAAACCAACCCTAACCCCCGCTAAGTTCAGCTGGCTCTGTGATAACGCCAGGGCACAGGCTACAGGCGCATCCTCCCCAGACTGGTGCTGCACCTGGCGCAGCATGTAAACTGGGTGGACGTGTGTATACCTAATAATAAGAATGTCCACAGCAGCACTGCTTAACGACAAGAGCCGAGACACAGAAACAACCCAAGTGCCCACCAACAGATGGATGGATAAAGAAGATGTGGCCATGGAATATTACTCAGCCATAAAAAATAATGAAACTCTGCCATTTACAGCAACATGGATGGACCTAGAGAATACTATGCTTAGTGAAATCAGTCACAGAAAGACAAATGCTGTATGATATCTATATATATATATATACATAAAAATATATGCAAAACAGACTCACAGGCATAGGAAACAAACTGGTGGTTACCAAAGGGAAGAAGTAGTGGGGAGGGACAAATTACGGGTATGGGATTAACAGACACAAACTATTATGTATAAAATATAGAAGCAGGGCTGCCCTGGTGGCACAGTGGTTGAGAGTCCCCCTGCCGATGCAGGGGACACGGGTTCGTGCCCCAGTCCGGGAGGATCCCGCGTGCAGCAAAGCGGCTGGGCCCGTGGGCCATGGCCACTGAGCCTGCGTGTCCGGAGCCTGTGCTCCGCAACGGGAGAGGCCACAGCGGTGAGAGGCCTGCGTACCACAAAAAAAATAATAACATAAAAAAATATAGAAGCAACAAGGCTATACTGTATAGCACAGAAAATTACACCCTTTATCTTACAATAACATGACGGAGACAATCTGCAAAAATACTGAATCATTGTGCTGTACAACTGAAACTAACATAATACTGTAGATCATCTATACTTAGATTAAAAAACAGAAGCTAAAAAAATGAGAATGAATGAACTACAATGATGTTAACAATACAACTCTCGAACCTGAAAGAAGCCCACTTCTCTGTCACCCCATCCAGAGCACTGAACCGAGAACTGCATGATGAGGGGCAGGATGAGGCTAGGAGGATGGCAAACAGGACCCCTGGAGAGCACTGAAGGACACAGATCCTACCAGCTACGTCCTGGGCCCCATCAAGAAGCTTGCCATGGGCCGCTAGGCACACCCGACGCAACAGGCCCCCAACAGACAAAGGCCCACACCCAGCATTGGGTACACCTCAGCCACACACCCCCCAGCCCGAGTCCATCTCCCTGTGTGTGCTCCCAACGGGGCAGCCAGAGCAGGCCTCAGCAGGTGGCTAGTGAGAACACGTACAAAGCCAGCCCGAGGCTGAGAGTCGGGGACAGAGCACAAACTTGGACTTCGGCACCACTGCTGTAAGACAAAAGAGAAACTGTCAGCACTTGGCCTGATACACTGCAGGATCGAAAAAAGGCAAACAAACCTAAGAATTCTGCCACAAGAGGGAAGAAGCAGGGAGCGGGTGCCCCAGAAGGGCTGAGAAAGCCTCAGAATAACCAGCAGAGCTGAAGAGAGGTCCTTTTCTTTTCAAAGTCACCCTCGTAGGTGACCGCTACTTCAAATGTGAGGTCAGCAACGCAAAACTTCAAAGAATGTGAAAAATCAAGGGAACGTGACACCACCAAAGGATTATAATCTTCTAGTAACTGACCCCAAGGACATGGAGATCTGTGATTTACCCAATAAAGAATATAGAATAGCTATTTGAAAGAAATTCAATGAGATACAAGAAAGACAGAGAAAGACAATTCAATGATATCAGGAAAACAATACACAAGCAAAACAAGTCTAGCAAATAGAAATCATTTAAAAACAAGATTCTGGGAGAGGGGAAAGATGGCAGAAGAGTAAGACGCGGAGATCACCTTCCTCCCCACAGATACATCAGAAATACATCTACACGTGGAACAACTCCTACAGAACACTTACTGAACGCTGGCAGAAGACCTCAGGCCTCCCAAAAGGCAAGAAACTCCCCACGTACCTGGGTAGGGCAAAAGAAAAAAGAATAAACGGAGACAAAAGGATAGGGACGGGACCTGCACCAGTGGGAGGGAGCCGTGAAGGAGGAAAAGTGTCCACACACTAGAAGCCCCTTCGTGGGCAGAGACTGCGGGTGGCTGAGCAAGTGGGCTTCGGAGCCGCAGAGGAGAGCGCAGCAATAAGGGTGCGGAGGCCAAAGCAGAGAGATTCCCGCACAGAGGATTGGTGCCGACCGGCACTCACCAGCCCGAGAGGTTTGTCTGCTCAGTCGCCGGGGCGGGCGGAGCTGGGAGCGCAGGAAGAGGACTGGGGTTGGCGGCGTGAACACAGCCTGCAGGGGGTTAGTGCGCCACGGCTGGCCGGGAGGGAGTCCGGGGAAAAGTCTGGACCTGCCGAAGAAGCAAGAGGCTTCTTCTTCCCTTTGTTTCCTGGTGCGCGAGGAGAGGGGATTAAGAGCGCTGCTTAAAGGAGCTCTAGAAACGGGTGCGAGCCGCGGCTAACAGCGCGGACCCCAGAGAAGGGCATGAGACGCTAAGGCTGCTGCTGCCGCCACCAAGAAGCCTGTGTGCGAGCACAGGTAACTATCCACACCTCTCTTCTGCAGAGCCTGTGCAGCCCGCCACTGCCAGGGTCCCGGGATTCAGGTACAACTCCCCCGGGAGAACGCATGGCGTGTCTCAGGCTGGTGCAACGTCACGCCGGCCTCTGCCGCCGCAGGCTCGCCCCGCACTCCGTGACCCTCCCTCCCCACGGCCTGAGTGAGCCACAGCCCCCGAAACAGCGGCACATTTAACCCCGTCCTGTCTGAGCAAAGAACAGACGCCCTCTGGCGACCAACACGCACAGGCGGGGCCAAATCCAAAGCTGAGCCCCGGGAGCTGTGCGAACAAAGAAGAGAAAGGGAAATCCCCTCCCAGCAGCCTCAGCAGCAGCGGATTAAATCACAATCAACTTGATGTACCTGCATCTGTGGAATATATGAATAGACAACGGATCATCCCAAATTGAGGGTGTGGACATTGATAGCAAGATTTATTACTTTTTCCTTTTCCTCTTTTTGTGACTGTGTATGTGTATGCTTCTGTGTGAGATTTTGTCTGTATGCCTTTGCTTTCAACATTTGGCCTAGGGTTCTATCTGACCGTTTTTGTTTTTTACTTTAAAAAATTTTTTTTCTTAAAAATTATTTTTTATTTTAATAACTTTATTTTACCTTACTTTATTTTATTTTATCCTCTTTCTTTCTTTCTTTCTACTTTTTCTCCCTTTTTTTCTGAGCCGTGTGGATGAAACGCTCTTGGTGCAGCAGCCAGGAGTCAGTGCTGTGCCTCTGAGGTGGGAGAGCCAACTTTAAGATAAGCAAAATGAGAAGACAGAAAAACACATAGCAGATGAAGGATAAAAAGATAAAAACCCACCAAACCTAACAAATGAAGAAGAAATAGGCAGTCTACCTGAAAAAGACTTCAGAATAATGATAGTAAAGATGATCCAAAATCTTGGAAATAGAATAGAGAAAATGCAAGAAACATTTAACAAGTACCTATAAGAACTAAAGAGGAAACAAGCAATGATGAACAAGCAATGATGAACAACACAAAAAACGAAATTTAAAATACTCTAGATGGCATCAATAGCAGAATAACTGAGGCAGAAGAACGGATAAGTGACCTGGAAGATAAAATAGTGGAAATAACTACTGCAGAGCAGAATAAAGAAAAAAGAATGAAAAGAACTGAGGACAGTCTCAGAGACTTCTGGGACAACATTAAATGCAACAACATTCGAATTATAGGGGTTCCAGAAGAAGAAGAGAAAAAGAAAGGGATGGAAAAAATATTTGCAGAGATTATAGTTGAAGACTTCCCTAATATGGGAAAGGAAATAGTTAATCAAGTCCAGGAAGCGCAGAGAGTCCCATATAGGATAAATCCAAGGAGAAACACGCCAAGACACATATTAATCAAACTGTCAAAAATTAAATACAAAGAAAGCATATTAAAAGCAGCAAGGGAAAAACAACAAATAACACACAAGGGAATCCCCATAAGGTTAACAGCTGATCTCTCAGCAGAAACCCTACAAGCCAGAAGGGAGTGGCAGGACATACTGAAAGTGATGAAGGAGAAAAACCTGCAACCAAGACTACTCTACCCAGCAAGGATCTCATTCACATTTGATGGAGAAATTAAAACCTTTACAGACAAGCAAAAGCTGAGAGAGTTCAGCACCACCAAACCAGCTTTACAACAAATGCTAAAGGAACTTCTCTAGACAAGAAACACAAGAGAAGGAAAAGACCTATAATAACGAACCCAAAACAATTAAGAAAATGGGAATAGGAACATACATATCGATAATTACCTTAAATGTAAATGGACTAAATGCTCCCACCAAAAGACAGAGACTGGCTGAATGGATACAAAAACAAGACCTGTATATATGCTGTTTACAACAGACCTACTTCAGACCTAGAGACACATACAGACTGAAAAGTAAGGGGATGGAAAAAGATATTTCATTCAAATGTAAATCAAAAGAGAGCTGGAGTAGCAATTCTCATATTAGACAAAATAGACTTTAAAATAAAGACTATTAGAAGAGACAAAGAAGGACACTACA
>NW_020174923.1:1051308-1066589 GCF_003031525.2 Neophocaena asiaeorientalis asiaeorientalis | reverse complement strand
CAAGTATCTTTTCCAACCACAACGCTATAAGACTAGATATCAATTACAGGAAAAGATCTGTAAAAAATACAAACACATGTAGGCTAAACAATACACTAGTTAATAACGAAGTGATCACTGAAGAAATCAAAGAGGAAATCAATACATACCAAAAAACAAATGAAAATGGAGATGCAGCAAAAGCAGTTCTAAGAGGGAAGTTTATAGCAATACAATCCTACCTTAAGAAACAGGAAACATCTAGAATAAACAACCTAACCTTGCATCTAAAGCAATTAGAAAGAGAAGAACAAAAAAACCTAAAAAAAAAAAAAAAGATTCTGGAGTTTAAGGATACAGTGAATGAAATAAAAAATGCAATACAGAGCATCAACAGCAGAATGAATCAAGCAGAAGAATCTGTGGGATAGAAGACAGGAACTTTGAAACTACCCAGTCAGAGGAGAGATGAACAAAGGAAAAAGAGTGAGGAAAGCCCACACGGGCTATGAAATACCATCAGAAGAACTCATTTGTGTATGGACACCAAGGGGGGAAAACCGCGGGGTGGTGGTGTGATGAATTGGGCGACTGGGATTGACATGTATACACTGATGTGTATAAAACGGATGACTAAAAAGAACCTGCAGTATAAACAAGCAAACAACAACAACAAAAAAGCCCAACTAACACTAAACTTTCTTTGGGTTAATTGTATGGAGATATGTTAATATAAATGTTTCAGACATTACATGAAATTTCTAAAAATCTTGTATGTTCTGGTATAATGTTATAAGTCATAATTCTAGTTATTACTTTAAAATGTATATCTCAGAAATAACTAAATTTCCTTGTCAACTGCATTATTATGAACTTTCATCAAATCTTTAACCGTGGTCATTTTTAAGCCTTTTGTCATTTACAGACAGTTCTGGGTGTACTCTGATGCTTTGCAAATACGTTCCTATAAAAGGGTTTCAGGGTTTCCCTGGTGGCGCAGTGGTTGAGAGTCCGTCCGCCTGCCGATGCAGGGGATGCGGGTTCGTGCCCCGGTCCGGGAGGATCCCACATGCCAAGGAGCGGCTGAGCCCGTGAGCCATGGCCGCTAAGCCTGTGCGTCCAGAGCCTGTGCTCCGCAATGGGAGGGGCCACAACAGTGAGAGGCCCGCGTACCACAAAATAAATAAATAAATAAAAGGGTTTCATCTTCAAGGAATTCATGGAAAAGACTCTGACAAGTACAGGTTTCTGGTAACTGACTATACTGCTGAACTGAATGAATAAGCATTTTCAGAACTCTAATGGAAAACTGATGAACTCATAACAGTGCTAACGAAAGATCAAGATGAAAAAAGAATTACATGGGACAGAGCGAACTGATGAGGAGGATTATAATTTTTGTGACTTTCTGTTTGAATAAAAAAAAAATCCCACAAGGACTCAGAGGCAAAAAGTATATAAATGAATTTTCACTGCAAAGTAAAGGAGCTGTTACATTGGAGGATTACTGGACTGAATATCAACGTTATGACATACTGTGAGTGTGTTTCGTGTTTGGTAATTGCAATCGTTGTTGCTTTTGTTGTGGTCATCCATTTACAATGCTTGGTGTCAGTTTATTTATCTCTTGTAAAAATAAAATACAGTGTGTGCATGTGTGTGTGTGTGTGTGTGTGAAAAAAACAAAGAGAAGAAATCAATGACGTTGAAAACAGAAAATTAACAGAGAATGATCAATGAAACCTAAAGCTGATTCTCTGAAAATATCAATAAAGTTGACAAACCTCTGGCCAGACTGTCAGAGAGCAAAAAAGATACAAACTACAAATATTAGTAATGAAAGAAGAGACATCACTATAATCCCTAAAGACACTAAAAGGATAATAAGCAAATATTATCAACAATATTTGCCCATAAATTCTACATTTTGGATGAAACAAATTACCCCCAAAGCACAAACTATCAAAAATCACTCAAGTTGGCATGGACTTATATATACCACTAAATGTAAAATAGATACCTAGTGGGAAGCAGCCGCACAGCACAGGGAGATCAGCTTGGTGCTTTGTGACCACGTAGACGGGTGGGATAGGGAAGGTGGGAGGGAGGAGACACAAGAGGGAGGAGATATGGGGATATATGTATATGTATAGCTGATTCACTTTGTTATAAAGCAGAAACTAACAAACGACTGTAAAGGAATTATACTCCAATAAAGATGTTAAAAAAAAAAAAGAACCCATTTGTGAATTATTGGAGTTTCAGAAGGAGAAGATTGGCAGAAGGGAGTAGAAAGCATATTTAAAGAAATAACAGCTGAATTATGGGAAAACGGTATGAAGGATCCTGAAAAAAAATTAAAAATAGAATCATATGATCCAGCAATTCTACTTCTAGAAATATGTGCAAATGAAACAAAAACCCTAACTCAAAAAGGTATCTGCATTCCCATGTTCACTGCAGCGTTATTTAACTATATTTAATAATAAGTAAGACATCTTTAAATTGGAATCATCTGAAATCATGAAACAGTATTAAAAAATTCAGTATTAATATTTCATGTTTCCTTTTACTCAACAATCTTAAGTTACTTCCACATGGAATAAAAATATAAAACAGTGTGTGTAGCTCTTCCATCAGTATCTACCTTGGAAATTACTTGTGAAAGTTGATTCTGACTCTGAATGAAATAAAGGTGCTGAGATGAGACAGTGTTTCCAGAGAGGCTGTTTTCCTGGAGGCTGCAATTACTCTCTTCATCACTGACTTGCCACCTTCACAGGGTCCACTGTCTCTTACAGGGACTATTACTGTAGCCTCATCTTCCTTATTTTCCTGCTTCCTGTTGCTTGTTACTCAAGCTGATGATATCCTCACTCCTGCCAGGATAATCTCCCTAAAGAACAGCTCAGGCACCTTGAAATCCTAGGCTACCTCGGGGTCAGGCAAGGCAGTCTCCTGCATGCAGTCCTCCAAAGCCACTCAGCCACGTAAGGATGGGCCTCAGGCCGGAAGGCTTCCTGTCTGAGATAAAGAGCCCACAAAGTCTGTGCTGGGCTGATCGCCTCGTGCGTGAATATCCTTCCCTTCAGCTCAAAGAAAGCTCTTTTGTCTTGGCTTGAAGTGTGTACACCACAGGGCACCTGTCCAACCCCACTGTTTTCTGTCCTCACACGGAGGGGACGGAGTCTCTCTAGGGAGCACAGGAGGGGCAGGAAAACTGCCCTGTGTCTTGTGTTAGCGGACAGGAGAGACCCAGTGCCCCGGAAGCTGATCTTCTCTGCCTCTTTCTGTGTAAGTGAAGCTTGTTCCATTCAGGGCTGGACTGCAGTGTATCCCTGGTAACTCCAGTGCTAAGATGCTGTTGGCAGAAACGTCTGCGCTTCTATTCCTGGTGCCTGGCATCGTGATGACCTTTGCTTTCCTCCACAGTCACGCCGAAAACTTGGCCTCTGTGCACCGGTGTCGAATCGAATCTCAGAGAGAGAGTTGTGGGTGAAGTAGAAAAGAATAGTGTTATTCCTTTGCCAGGCAAAGGGGGGACACTGCGGGCTCGTGCCCTGAAGTACTGTGTGTCCCAACCCAGGGGGACTGGTGAGGAGTTTTATAGCAATGGTTCAAGGGCGGGGTTTCTGATAAGGAGCAGGGTGTGTGCAGGGCCTGTGCTCTTTTAATCTGGTCTCAGATGGTCTCCTGATAAGCTTCAAGGTTATCAAGCTGTGACCTTTTCTCTGGAACATCTTCCATTTGGTTGGAGTTTTAGTTATGCAGAAGAGGTTAAAGATACTGTTGTGTGCATCCCTTGAGGGGGAACCAGGACCTGCCCCAAGGCTGCACCATTGTTTCTTGACCGCTTCTCCCTTGTCTCTGCATCCCCTCCCTTCCCTGATAAGCAACTCTTCGAATCTGCCCTTTGGGGCTAGGGAAGGTCATGGAGGCTGGAGTCTATTCCCTACAAGCAACAAACAGGGGACAGAAAGCCTTCTGTGCCCAGGAGCCTCACAGGGTCCTGCGCGGTTTCAATAGTTGGAGTCCTCCCCAGGAATCAGTAACCAGTGCACAGTGCTTTACTCTCTTGGGATTGGTAACCAGTGCACAGTAACCTGCTCTGACAGTAGGAATCAACATATATGTGCTAAAATCAGATTCAAGTTTACAAAAACAGACTGATAAATGTGGAAAACGAATCTATGAATTTCATGTGAATTTCCACAGTAAGGAAACATAAAAAGCACATTTAAAATGTAATATAACCTACCTTTCATGGAAAATACCTTGTATTTTCATTGAAAATATCCTAATTTTACACTTACTAGAAAGCTGTATTTTGTAGTCTGTATCCTATTGACCTCCTAATACCCTCCCCTAAAATGCTGTGCCAGGGTGTCCTTCCATTCTAGGTGAGAAAAATTCTCACCTGTAAAAAAAAAAAAGGAATATCAACCTTATCACCTATCCATTTATTATAAGAAAGACATAAAAGGTTTTTCTGGTCAAAACCCCAAAATAATTAGAGTTCAGGTATTTCCAGAAACTGTCTGAGTTCACAGGCTGCCCCACCCGGTGCTCAGTGATTTGAGACAAGCTGAAACTTCTCAAGACTCTGAGGGGTTGCTGGGCTCAGTTATTGTAGAATATGTAAAATGTAGAGGAATTTTTTAAAATCCCATATGCTCACCAACTAAAGATAACCATCATCAATGTTTGTCATTCTTCCTTCGAAAATCTTTACTGGTTTCTTTTGTCTTTACTATTGTTTTAAGATACCAAAGTAACATACAATATTCTTATTGGAGAAGATTCAAACTATACAGAAATATAAAGAGGAAAACATGGATATCACCCCAACACTTTGGCATATATGTATTTCCAGGCCCCTTTCAGCACATTTACACGCACACACAGAATCTGTTTTCAAATTCATCCTTGTACCAAAGTTAAAACATCAGACAGTCAACTTGGAAGCAACGTATCAGGGCTACATTAGCTCAGGTCTCCACAAAATGCCAAAACACATCTTAATATTATGATTTCAGCTTTCATTGAGGGTCAGAATGAGAAGTGGCCATTTAGCATTTTCTGCAAAATAACTATTGAAGATCCTGTCCCTTATTACTTATTCCTTTTGGTCAGAAAAAAATCAATCATGATAATTTCCGTCTAAAATTTGGTGCCATGAGGGATCTTTTTGGGATGATGGAAATGTTCTAAAATTGAACTATGGTGATCATTGCACAGCTCTACTAAAAATCAGTGAGCTGCATGCTTAAACTGAGTAAATTCTATGGGGTGATAATTAAATCTCAATAAAGCTGTTAAAAAAAAAAACTGTGCCAGGAAAAGATTACTTCTTCTGACAAACTTGTTTGTATCCTTTATAAGATAATGAGAAATAAAATAATAAGTGCTAATATACATATACAACAAACGCTGTTTGAAGTGCTTTGTACTAAACATTCTAAGCCTCCTAACAATCTCAGGAGGAAGATATTATTATCACCCTCATGTTACAGCTGTAAATACTAATCACACAGGTTGAGCACCACGCCCAAGGTCACACAGCTAGTGATCTGAGCTGGAATGCGGACCCGTGATAAGTGGATCCAGAGTCCATTCTCTTAATGTACACTAAATTCAAATGTCTCCCAAAACCACCTGAAAGAGTTCAGGTCAAGGGAAATTTAGAATTTAAATACTAAATTTAGTATTTAAATTAGAAATAATTTTATTTCTGGTACAATAATATCCACCCTTCTTTACATGCATATGATAGATTTTAATTTCAATTATATGTTAACATTTGCTTGTACTGTAAACCATTTCAGTCTGTTTTAGAAATAAAGACAGATATTTTATGTTGTTTCTTGTAATAAGTTCACTGTAACTATGTATTATAAGTACAGGAACTATTTACTTGCTGAAATAAACTCTAATAAAAATTACTGTTACTGACGTAGAGAATGGACTTGAGGACACGGGGAGGGGGAAGGGTAAGCTGGGACGAAGTGAGAGAGTGGCATAGACATATACATACTACCAAATGTAGAACAGATAGCTAGTGGGAAGCAGACGCACAGCACAGGGAGATCGGCTCCGTGCTTTGTGACCACCTAGAGGGATGGGATAGGGAGGGTGGGAGGGAGACGCAAGAGGGAGGAGATATGGGGATATATGTACGCATATGGCTGATTCTGTGTGTTATACAGCAGAAACTAACGCACCACTGTAAAGCAATTATACTCCAATAAAGATGTTAAAAAAAAAAAAAATAGTGACAACATTAAAGCCCGTAAGGATGCAGAGCAGCAGGGTCACTCATACGTTACCAATGGGAAAATACAACGGCACAGCAACCAAAACACAGTTTGGCAGTTTCTTATAAAACTAAACATGCAGTTTCTATACAATTCAGCAATTCCGCTCCTGGGCATTTATCCCAGAGGAATGAAAACACATGTTCACCTGTACGCAATCTTCATAGCAGCTTTATTCATAATAGAAAATACTAAAAACATCCAATATTCGTCAGTGGTTTACTGGTAAAAACTAAACAAAACAGAAACAAAACATACAAACAAAAAAATGCTGTATCCATACAATTGCTTATTAGGCAATAAAAAGATGTAAACAACTGATACACACAATGACTTCCATGAATCTCAGGAGAACTATGCTCAATTATAAAAGTCAATCCCAAGGGGTTACATACTGTGTGATTCCCTATATATGATTCTTTTGCATAACATTTTTCTTTAATTGAAGAAAATAGAGATTGAGAACAAATTACAATTAGTCAGTGAATTTCAAGACAGGAAGGTCAAGATGGGGAGAGGGTAGGAAGGATATGGTTATGTTTATAAAAGGGCAATGCAAGGGATCTTCGTTGTGACAGAACTGTGATGTTGGATATACCAGTAAACAACTCTGATAAAATTGCATAGAACCAAGCACACACACACATGCACACACGTGCAAGCACACAGATGAGTACATGTAAAACCAAGGAAATCTGAACAAGATGGGTTAATTATGTCAATGTCACTTTCCTAGTCATGATAGTGTACTACAGATTTTCAAGCTGTTACCAATGGGGAAACTGGATAAAGTGTACACAAGATCTCTTTGTATTATTTCTTACAATTGCATGTTAACCTAAAATTATTTCAAAATAAAAAGTTTAATAAAAATGAAAAAAAACATTACTGTTATTTACTTTTCCTGTATTCACCCATTATTTTAATGATATGATCCTGGAAGCATTTAAAACTCACAGTGCTATTTGGAATCAGAACTATAAAAGATCAGTAGCATTCTAAAAAATTCTGGATAGAAATTCCATGATGAAAATAAGACTTTGTATTTAAATCCCTAAGATTTTTTTTCTCCAAAAGGAAAAGCTGAGTAGCTTTAAAGACATTCTATTAGGTCAGCCTCTGGAAGAAAAAACACTGACTTTCATTCTGCATACAGGAATAGAGGAAAAATTACTCAGACGAGGGACATGGTGCACTTTGAACATCTGAGTCGACGGTAACCAGCTGAGGGAGAGCCAGGTGAGCAGTAAGATGATGAGGAGGCCCTTAGGCGACTGAGCTTTAAAAAGGATGTTATGGACACAGAAGGTTAAGCAGACTGCTTCTGGACTTCCTATAAATTACTATCGTAACTCCTGAAACAGTGACTGGAACACTTCATTTTTTTTTCCACATTACAAAATGTCTATTTTTTGTCTGGTTTTTTTTTCAGTACGCAGGCCTCTCACTGCCGTGGCCTCTCCCGTTGCAGAGCACAGGCTCCGGACACGCAGGCTCAGCGGCCATGGCTCACGGGCCCAGCAACTCCGCGGCACGTGGGATCTTCCCAGACCGGGGCACGAACCCGTGTCCCCTGCATCGGCAGGCGGGCTCTCAACCACTGCGCCACCAGGGAAGCCCCAAAATGTCTACTTTTACAAACAATGCAGCAATCCCAACAATGCGTTGTTCACTAGGAGGCAAAGTGCTTATTTTACACTAAAGTAAATAAAATAAAATCAAGAATATCTCATGTTACCAAGTGAAGCAGGGAAAACACACCGACCGTCACCCAGGGTCTCTGTGGAAGTGCCCTGCACTCTGTGGGGACCAATACCCAGTGTCCTGCACTGATACACTGACACGGTGGGGCATTCAACAGGAAAGCTGTGCAGCCACGTACTGTGGCTACAGCAGAGGCCTTGCCTGCCTTGTCAGGCACTTTATACTCAGTACCAACAAAGTTCCTAGAACAAAATAGATGTTGGGAGGAATTAATAAATGAGTTTGATTAAAATGACATATTAAGGTATTAAATGGCTACAGAAGTATAAACAAGTGATACCTGCAAGAGTTTTACATTCTTCATTCAAAAATAAACAGTATGACCAAAAGTACAGAGAGTTTAAAATCCACACCCCAAACTGTATGAAACTTCAAACCCAGAATATACAACTCCCTATGTATTTTAAGCTTCATAACACATACACTAATAGACAGTCAAAATACACACTTGATATAAAAGAACCAACTTGTGATAGTTAAGTAACACAAATTCCTTGCAAACTGTCTGTTTCAAAAACAGGATCTGGCTGTAGAGTGACACGGAGGCAGACCTGAACAAAGGGAGGCGTATCATGTGTGTGGAAAGATTCAACATTAAAAGATGTCAGTTCTTCCTTTGTTGAACTAGATCTGTTCAGCAACATTAACAAAAAGACTAATGGTTTTTCTTTTTTAACTAGACAAGCTAATTATAAATCTCCAATGGAAAAATATAAACAAGAAAAAAAGGAAGATTCTGAAAAAGCACAGGGTAACAGGATAAGTAGTCTGACTAGACACTAAACATTACCTTTAAACAGTGGAAATCAACAGAGTATGGGACTGGCACAAGCATTTTCAGATCTCTCAAGCAGAACCAAAAGTCTAGACCCAAGTCCAATGATAAAGGTTCTGTAGCAGAACTCTGAAGAGGGAAAGGCTAGATCATTAAATTAATGATGTTGAAACGACTGGGTAACCATTTGACAAAAAGCAAAAACAACAGGATCCATATCTCACAACCTACACTGGATACATTCCAAACGGGTCACAGATTTAAATGTTAAAATCAAACCATATATGTACTAGGAGAAAAATGGAAACATTTTCATCATGTGTTCATCAATAAAGAATTAGTGAAATAAAGTACCTCAAATACATAAAAGAGAATGGGGAAGCTCTTTCTGTCCTTACATGAAATAACCTCCAAGATACGTTAAGTGAAAAAAATCAGGATATAGGTAGCACATAAGGGGAAGAGATAGTGGGGAAAGAGTATCGATGCTTCCATATGAAAGGATACACAGGGAATTGGTAACACTGCTCCTTCCCAAGAGGAAAAATGTATAGCGAGAGGGCTCCTATGGAAGGGGACTTTTCCCTGTACGCTCATTTTTCCTATCTTTCATATTTCAAACCATGGAACTCTATTACCTAGCTTTAAAAAGTTATTTTTAAAAACTGTAAGGGTACAAGAAGCCACTGTTTCACTTTTCCTTATATTTATTGACAGCAAAGTCTAAATGAGAGCCAACTTAACAGACATTTCTAAATATTTATATAATCAAATATCTCATATATCTACATTTTGTGTATCATATAAATTGGCAAAAAGTCAGCTAAACATATGTTTCAGGGTTATAAAGTAATTGTGACAAAAATTCAAGATAATGATTTAAAAGGGGACTCATGAAATATCCAGTTTTCATGAGACACCTCCTATTACCAAAAATGCATGTTTGTTTGTTTTAGTAACATCAAAGCGTCTGGCCTGAGAGGTTACAGCCCAGATTTAAATTTGCCTCATCTCTCTGTACTTTTTTAAACCCAGTAAAAGCTTTATTTGCGGTGGATACATTCAGACACAGTCATGTATACATGTACATGTATATGTTAGCAACTACAACAGAAAGAATATGTTTTAGTTAAACAAGGGCTTGCTTCCTGTAGGGTCATTCATAATCATATCATCTAAAGACTGATTTTGTAACATGCTCTAGTGAAATTACCACTACTCACTTTCAGTACTAACTGAAGAACAGAAAGCTTATATATATTAGTGTCAGAGTAGAAATATTTATGATGTGTACAACTGACAATACAAAAAAGTTAAAATGGATCGGAATAAATGTTTCAAGACAGTTTTGTATTTTACTGCCAGAGAGGAGTTTGAAAAAGGTTATCAGTCAAAAAGATGAGGCTTCCCTGGTGGTGCAGTGCTTAAGGATCCACCTGCCAATGCAGGGGACATGGGTTTGAGCTCTGATCCGGGAATATCCCACATGGCGCAGAGCAACTAAGCCCATGTGCCACAACTACTGAGCCTGCGCTCTAGAGCCCACGAGCCACAACTACTGAAGACAGTGAGCCACAATTACTGAAGCCCACGTGCCACAGCTACTGAAGTCCACGTGCCTAGAGCCCATGCTCCACAACGAGAAGCCACAGCAATGAGAAGCCCTCACACCACAACGAAGAGTAGCCCCCGCTCGCCACGGCTAGAGAAAGCCTGCGCGCAGCAACGAAGACCCAATGCAGCCAAAAATAAATAAAATAAAAATAAATAAATATTTTACAAAAAGATGAGTTTGGAATGTCTCATTGAATGCTTTAAAATAGTCAATTTATACAATATCTCAGAACAATGCTTTATTAGTTTTATAGCACCAAAAACTTAGAAATCAAATTTGGTAAACATATAAATATCAAAAAAGGGATAAACCAAATCTATACTATCTACATCTGTTGTTCATAGGTTTTAACTCCTCCAAAAAAATAACATACTTTTTCAGTGTTAGTCCTTCAGAGAGTTACACCAAGTTATTTTATTACCGATGGTAATTTTCCATTCAGCGCTACGTTTCCCATTTACTTTAATTACCTATCTTTGAAAAATGAACACACAAAATTCATACCATTGGGCTTCCCTGTCGGCGCAGTGGTTGAGAGTCCGCCTGCCAATGCAGGGGACGCGGGTTCGTGCCGCTTTCCGGGAAGATCCCACATGCCGCGGAGCGGCTGGGCCCGTGAGCCACGGCCGCCGAGCCTGCGCGTCCGGAGCCTGTGCTCCGCAACGGGAGAGACCGCAGCGGTGAGAGGCCCGCGTACCGCAAAAAAAAAAAAAAAAAAAATTCATACCACTTACAATTATAGTTTCAGATAATTTTCAGTTACTGGAGGTTATTAAAATATTTTCTGCAACAGAAATGAAATAGGAAGCAAAAACCTGTTTAGGATATGCGTAGAATAAAAATTGTAAGTAGTAGGACAGTAATATTAATTAAAGTGTTCTTGTTTTTCTGAAAAACAGTAACAGGTAGGCAAATTAGCTTTAGGAGTTACATTTACAGTGAGTGCTAACTTCAAATCAGTGTCCCTCTTAAAATCCAACAGGGTCTGAAGTATCAACTTGAGCTCGAAACCAAAGACTGAGTTGGATCCACTTATCACGTATTTATATGGACATTAATGCACACGTTAATTCCAGCTCTCTGACATCCTCCACTATACATTCAACAACCCTACTGAGTGAAAGAATGAATGAATAAATGAATGAATACCACCACATTCTAAAAGTGAGATTTTTTTCACCTTTGTGTATATTTTTATTACAGAAAAAAAATGCTAATAATCATGGCAAATTTCCATATCATATACCTGTCTTTTAGGAAAATGGAATTGTCTCTGGACCAACCGGGTCTAACACTATTCTTAGATTGAAAAGCAGTAGCAGTTGCCCCAGAATATTTTCCTCTGGGAAGACAGCCAGGTTGTACTGTTTACTTTGAAGTTCAGACCACACAATAACTTACGCTACTATTTTCAGACCAGATTGCTCCTGCTATACCAGGTGCTATATTGTTAGGGTCATACCAACATTTAGTGCAAATAAGACATCATCTACACAAGGAATGGAAGAAACAGATCCACAGGGGAATGTTATTAACAATCTAAACTAGCTTTTTTTAACTCCAAGTAAAATTTGGTATTTTGGTAAAGACCTCTAAAGCCTTAAATAGATTATGTTGCATATAGCAACTACAGAGGCTTCACAGGGTTTTTTCACCGTCCACTGGTGAACCTTAAAAGACCATGCTGTGTAATTACACATCGACTCCCAATTCTCCAATTGCCAACAGTCTTTCTAATTCCAATTGCACTTATGTCAACAACTTGATACCTAACACTCCAGGGACTTCAAATGCCTACCCTGGACTATAAAATTGTTAAGAACAGGATTATGTCTTGAGCTATAGTTTCTAAACCTTCGATTTCCTTTCGTATGATAATACAGTATATAGACATTGTAGGTACTAGACAAATATTTGTTGATTTCCTGTTATTTGAAGGAATTACCTCTTCCTTTATGGATATAAAATACACATCAACAAGCTAATGGAAAAAGTATAAAGAAATTACAAAAAAAAAGAGACAAGGTAGAACAAAAAAGAAACGGAAGTGTGGTAAGTTGAATATACGAAGAAAGTTGTGAATCAACATTTTAAGGAGGAAAAAAAATGAATTAATGAGGGATAAAGGGAGGGCATCCCATCCATAAAGCAAGAATGCCCTAGTTGTGTCACTATTCAAGTTGGGCTATAAAATACAGTTATCTGGCTTAATGTTTAATGGACATTACAGTTCTCCTCTAATTTCACCTAATTCTTATGTGGTGATGTGAACAAATAAGCACCAATCCTGGTATAGATAAGAAACTGATATCCTGCGATGTCACAGCACATAGACTATTTTAAGATGTCCTATTCAGCAACCCATTCAGGACATTTTACTAACAAGCAGAGCGAAGGAGAGGGAACTTCCGGTTATGCAATCTTCCCAGGAAGAATTTGATACTAGGTTTCTTTGAGCCTAGATATTCTTTTTGGCCTTTCTCTAAATTTTCCTCTTTGGAGGTTTGGAAAAGCATAAAAAATGGAATTTGCTGATTCACTGGGAGTTAGCTAGATATACTGTGCCCAAGTAAGCTTCCCTTCCTAAATCACTTTCTTGGGGCAGGTACCCTATTGACCTCTATCCTGTGAAAGTTCTCATCACTCCGGACTGTAACTGCCAAAGTGCATGAATATCTTCCCAACTGGACTACAATACAGGTCCTCCAGGAAGGAATTAGACATTGCCTGAAACATGGTGAGAACGCAACCGTTACTGAATAAATCAATGTTCTCCAGCTAAAAGCTGCAGGATGATACCTAGTGATAAGTAGGGCCTAATCGACTTAGTAAATGAATGGAAAAGACAAATAAAATATAACATTTTAATGTGTATGTTTACGTACCATAAGACAAAACCTTTGCTAAACAATGCCCGTATAGTAGTCCATTTTTAAATATAACAACTGAAACATTTCATTACCCAAATTCCTCCCAAAAAAGCTACAGAGGGACTTCTAAATGTCCTAGATCTAAATCTTATTGTTGCTATTGTTGTTTTTAAATCTGTTTTCATTTGAGAGGAAGAAAGCATCTGAAACCACTAAGTTGTCTTTCTTACCTTCCTATCATTTAAAGACAGCTGAACTGATATTTTTCCTTTACTGGCTAGTAATAAAATTCTGAAAATAGAGACTGATGATAGAAAACCGACTCGAGCTAAACCACAGCACGGTTATGATAAAAATATCATAATGTTTGAGTTTTAGTTACTTAATTTGGCTCACAGTTTAGAATAAGGGTATTTCTTTTAATTAACTATATTACAATTTTACTCACTTCAAAGACTCCTCAAATTTATGCATTTTCTTTTGAGCATCTTCTTTTTCTTTATCAAGTTCAGTCTGCAAGTCATGAACCTGCCGTGACAAAGATGTAAAATTTACTAAAAGACAAGTCAAGTTTACTCAAAGGAGAAATACAATGAAACAGTAATCTTAAATCTATTTTTGATATAAAATTAGATTTAGATTTTTCAAGATAGAGGCTTGGTTAACCATAATCATTTACCATAGAATTATCTTAACAGTATTCTCCCAGTAAGACTTTTCTGGTCAAAGTTAATCATTGTTTAAATGTACCTGCACGTGGATTCCCTGTAAAATAAACTGATATGTAAGAAATTCAAAAAGGGAGGAATCACTTTTGAATTTTTTTAACATTACCTATTAACCAAAGGAAAGTAATCCAACAAGACACAGGAGAATACAATAAATAATGTGTCTATATTCCCCAAAAACATACAGGTTATGATGAAACAGTCTTCCACTTCTGGGAATGATCTATATAAACATCTACTGAGTTTGAGGGGAAGTCCCCCCACCCTGAGAATCTCTTTACTAAATGTGGCATCCTCTGAACAGGTGGGATGGCAGCAAGAATAATGAGGGTCAAATGAATATTTCTCTTCACAGAAAGCTCTTCGTATGCAAATGCAGATAAGCATACCTAACATGGACCCATTATACGGATCTAAACATAGGAAAAGGAAACTGCTACAGCTGGAGGGAAGGGGAGAGTAAAACAGCAGCTGTGGTCCCACAGAGGCGACAGCTGAGGGAGCAGAGCCCAGCTGGAAGGTAAGGGAGCTCAAGTCATTTAGCGGGCGGGGATCCCGAGCACAACCCGCCGGCAATCCAGGTGAGGTGGACTGTGTGCCTGGTGGGGCACAGGAGATGGGGGAGGAGTGAGAAGAACGAAGTCAACGAAACGCACGCACACACGCCCCCACACACACAGTCACAGACCTTTTCAAACACTGAATCAGTGCTCCTCAAAAATATCTGTATTTAGTTAGCTATTCATTGGTTTGGACAGAGAACTATTTAGCTCAAAAATTCTATGTTCTTTGGCCTTTTCCTATTACAATTCTCTTATATTTTTCTCCTTTGGTATTTTAGTAAAATAAATAATAAATAAAATAAACTGCCTGTAAAGTGAAAGAGCGAGGACAGAGGGGAGCTTTTCCAGGACAATATTTGATCAAAAGCGCCTACTGGCTGCTGTGATGGCGATCACCAAGGTGTAGACTACCTCCACTTCCACCTCAGCCTTTTCTTTCCCTATGATACCTGTTTCTCTTTCACGGACATCATGTCTTCGGGGATTCTACTGATGAATTTCTTAATGTTTTCTTTTGAAGAAACTTCTTTCTCCGAGTCGCCTGTATCACGCTCTCCTCCCTTTGCTCCACAATATTTCTTCCACAGACCCCATTCTGGCTTCTTCCCCTTACTCATTCTTAAACAGAATATTATCTGTTCAGATTTGGTGCTTGACAAAAAAAAAAAAAAAA